>NW_012150507.1:3511442-3543528 GCF_000956105.1 Propithecus coquereli | reverse complement strand
TTTTATTTGACCATTAGTTCTCAAGCATTACCTTAAATTATGGCAAAGTCATCTATTATCACCTCCCTATCGTCACCTTTCTCTTTCACACTTTATTACTCTTCTAGATAAATTTTTGGGCAAAAGACTGTTGAGGTATGTTTCCATCTCAATTACATTAAAGCAATGCATTAACTTGGAAGAATCAACATGTGGGCTTCTCATCATGGCACATGGCATAATAATGTATTTATGTATGTTATTATTGTATGTATATGTTATTAATGTATTTATCTGACCATTGGCTTGGATTTTACAATTAACTGAAAGGATTGGGGCATTTGAGGAATGTGGACATTGTAAAGGCTGAGCAAAGACATTGAAGATGTCTCTGTGCTTGACCAACAATATAAACAGTCAATGCTGCACAATTGTCTACTTCTTGTGTATTAGGCAAATGAACAAAATGTCTATTATCTCTAAAAGCTTGCAATCAACTCAAAGTTAGGGATATTTTCTTGTTTATATACATCTTCTATAAGACCTTTTCCTTCCCCTACGTCCCCCCAGACAGAATTCTTATTTTAGTGTCAAGCACGTAATAGATACTCCAAATTCAGAGTTCATTCTACTTGTTCCTTTAATACAGATTCTTTGTTCTTAAGAATTATTGACTCCTCCAGCTTACTCAACTGAATAACTTGAATCTGCATGATGAAGCACAAAAGGAAATAGATATTTGGTATGACACAAGCTTCAATCACACTCAGCTGTGCAGCTATCTGTGCAATACAATTGGATTAACTGACTGTTATTAAAATACATACCAGAAGAGGGCAGCACCTCCAAGGCCCCCGATAGTCACATCTGTCAGACCGTCACCATTTAAATCCATTTCTCCATGGATAGACTGGCCAAAAAATTTCAGTGTCTCGCCATCCCCACCTGAAGGGATACGCTGTGAAAATTCCAACAAAGGCTTTTATGTCAGAAGGAGCTGTTCAAAATAGTTTCAAATAAATCCAAAAACTTAGATTGGTTAACAAAAAATCAAAATGAAAGATCTTTTGGGAACCTGTCCAAGACACCCCTCATGTTGATATAAGAGGAAATACTCAGATATTCCCAAAGGATGCTGTTCTTTTTATAGTACAGACAAAATCATTTCAGGGTTACTGACACCAGAGGGAGAGGGAAAAAGTAAATAACGTCATCTTGTCTAATCCTCACGGGAAACATTATGAGTAATCAGCTCTGCTTTCTAGTTCCTGTTCAATCCCATTACACAGAGATGTTTAAAGGCACTGGAAACCTTGCAAACATATCATACCAGCAAGCAGGGGAGTGGAAGATTGTCCTAGGGTCACTTTGGGGTTCACTGAACTTTGTGGCTGGATATGAATAACACAATCCATCAAATACATTTCCCAACACGCAATCTTCTTTATTGTCTGTCAAAAATTGTCCTGAAAGTTGAGGGCACGATAGACTCAATTCCACCCACTTATAGTCACAATGTTGGGAAGTCACAAATGAATATGGAGTTCTTGACTAATCTGTGCACATTCCCATGCATAATATATGTGACACCCGTACTTCCTGATTTAGCTTTGGTTCAAGCTGACGCTGTTTTAATGGAAGCCGAGGGCAAGGAGCCAGGACTGACAGATTCTCCCTAAACTTGGGGTTTTCTTATCTTCCTGCTTTCCACTTAAATAACATAACATAAGGAGCCCAATAAGCCAAACCAAATGGAAACATTTTTCATGCTTAAACATGTGTGGCTTGTTGGGAAGTATTTCAGCATTTATTCAGCAAACAAGTCAGGAAATAGCTGCCTCATTGGTTCTGAGGAGTTGATTCAGTTTGACTCCGGATCATTCCATACATAACAGCACCTCTGGTTCCCATGGAAACAAGTAAGCACATCCTCACCTTTTCCTTGGAAAAACGTTTTGCCAGGAATTAAACAAATCCAATTCTAATAATTTTATTGTTTAAAGTTGCATTTTAATTTATCATCATTTTATAATACAAAACAAAGTGCTTATGACAATCTATTCCATCTATTAATGATTTAAAAAATCTTTCTTTTTCTACTTTAAATACTACCCCATTAAATTTGCAGGACTGATACTGAAGGAGTAATGTTAGAACACAAGAAAGAACTGCCTTTCTGCATTTCCTGATTTCATCATGCCCCAGTGGTTAATATTGCCTATTTCTAGCTAAGTAAATAATGCTATAAAGATTTTTAACAGAAAAATATCATTTATCAAATGGATAGAAGTGTTGTTATTGAAATAATAAGCTCTCTATTTGTTTACTATTAATATCCTTATGACTTTAGGAAAAGTTAAGCATGACTATGCAATACATGAATAGATTTCGAGAACTCTGTCAACTATTGAACCACACTCAAATGGAAAAAGAAATAATGTTCTGATTTCTTTTCATATTATATAAGCTAGAAAGTAGTGAATTTTATTTTATTTATTTATAAGTAGTTGCTGAATGCCTAAGCAACTATGATTACTGAAAAACAGATAGTTACATTAGAATTCTTTTAAACTCTCCTGTTTTTATAGTATATTAAGCACTTCTGTAAATTTTTCTTTTTCTCATGTAGGAAAAAATTACATTTATGGATTGTAGCTGTTAACTGACAATAAATTTGGAACCAGAACAACAGAAGTCCCCTGCAGGTTAAGCTTAATTATTCCAATTTTTTTTTCCTGGAAGGGTTATTTGTGAAAATTATAAACCTTCAGAAATCCTAATTCATTTGATAAAAATAGAGCAATTTAATTCCTAAATATAAAATTAATATAATCTTATTATAACAGCATGGGCACTGAATATAAAACCAATAATTTCATTTCCTTTACTGACTAAATCACAGAATCATTATTGTCTTATTCATAAAGTGGTACCCTCTTTTTAGGATCAGAGACACTGTAGATGTTGAATAACATTGTTACAAAATGATCTTTTGTTTTGTTTTTTATCATTTCAAAGGATCAGATCCTGGAGACATGAAAAATACAATAACAGAAAATAAACTAGATAGAAGTATAAAATACAAAGTAATTCTTCTATAAAGAACACTTAGAAGAGAATTAAATCTAGGTTCCCAATAGAGTCAGAAGAAAGAGATTAACTCATGAAGTTAGACAGGTAATGCCTAGCATTGAACCCACTTATCACTGAAGGGCAGGAATCCATAGGCTTAGCTTCTTACTTGTGCATACTCTTTCCTAATAGTCTTGCCGCTTCCGTGATAAATGTACACGGCTCCCCCGTGATCATCTTCCAGCGGAGCTCCTATCACGATGTCATTAAATCCATCAAGATTGAGGTCTCTTACAGCGGCAATAGCTGTTCCAAAACGAGCCCCGCATGGCTCATTTTTGTTTTGTTTTGTGCATAAATTGTGCTTCAGAGATGAACAGCAAGTCTGCTTAATAGGTTCCAGGCTCATTTGATATTCAAACCTTGTCTGCAAGAAAGATAAACAGGATACTTATGGATTTCTATCATTGCTACGCAGAGTAGAATTTTTAAAGTACATACTAAATCAGTGCTATTAAAACCATTTGTACATCAACAGTAAAGTTTGTAAAATTTCTTAAGAAGTGTGCGTATCTGAGAGCAAAGTTAGCGATTCCAAAGAACAGATTGTAGAAATGTGGGAAAGAAGACATATTGAGGATTTTAATGGAGTCTCTTTTTAATGCGATTGAGTGAGTGTATAATTCACACCATCATTTGAAAGCCAAAGAACTGAATATTTAAATTCGTGCCACCTTCCCTTCTTCACCCAATATTGTGCAAAGAGAATATGTACCCTGTTCAAAAAGCAAACTTTCTCTAAAGCTGCCTAGAATGGAAGAAAAAAAAAATCAGTAAGGTTGGAAAGTACTAGCAACGGTGGACAAGAACACACTTTCTTGGAAAAAGGAAAAAAACAACACAAGACAAAAACTGTTGACAGGAGGAAGCAAAAAAAAAAAAAAATGGTAGGAAGAAAGATATACAATTTATGATTTAAAGTAATTAATATGGGAGAGAATCTAAGAATTTTAAAAACATACACAGATAAACATTGGCTTTGCTTTAAATAGCAACAAACTCTTCTAATAAAGAAATCAAGGATTATTTCACCTAAAAAATGATGTCTAAAGTCAGGAATGGAAAACAAAATCTCACTCCAGCCCAGGGAAGTATTCCAAAGCCCACAGTGGTTCCCTGGAAATGTCTGGTGTCGCTGTCTTGAAACTCACTACTTCTCCCCACCCAACCCAATTTAACTGCTAGTGTTATCCACCTCCGGGTCACAGCTCATGAACGTTTGCGTTGTGGTTTGCTTAGCAGTTTTATGAGGTTTATATTTGTTTTTTTTATCCTATATATTTTCTGTTGAAAATAATTCACATTTCCAAGCAGAAAATATGTATGGGTCGGAACTACTTTATTAAAATTCTAAGTGTTCATTTAGAAACGGGGGTTGGTGGGATGGTGAAAGCTACTTTGCTCGTTTTTACAAATGAGTGAAAAACGAGAACTACGTTATTTAAAATTGAAGGGAAAGAAAAGGTTTTCCTAGATTTTTACCAAAGTCAGATACCATTACCTGATTCAGCGCGTACACATACACTTTTCCTTGTTCCTCTTTCTCTGTTCCCATGTACATGGGAGCCCCGACTAGAAGAATGTCAGTATTAGAATCTTTATCAATGTCAATGGTTGTTAAAATACTGCCAAAGTAGGAACCGATCTAGGACACAAAACAAAACAGCCGTCAGAAATTCTCAAGGAATCTAAAATCTACACTTCTCTGACTTTTAGCATCCTAGAAGAGTATTTGAGTTTCATTTGGGAAAGGAAATGAAAGAGAGAAATGGATGCTACCTGAAAGTTCTTTGTTGGTTCTTTTATGAGACTAAAGAATATTAGTCTGTTCTATCCTCGAGGTTGAGCAGCTGTTACAGATTTCATAGCTTAAGAGTAACAAAAATGATTCCCTTTAGATTTCGCTCTAACCTCTCTTTTTTCTCCCCAAATCAGAAAAGATCAGTAATACTGCAGCAATTTTTTTAGGAAATAAAATGAGATAAACAGTAGAAGGCATTCTGGAATGATCTCATATACGTTTAAGTACAGTAATATGAAAATAGGAAATAAATGCATTATAAGGAGCTGAATTGTCCTGTAATACTGGTACGGCACATTTTACCTTGCAGTCTTAGAAGATTATCTACTCAACAAAAGGGCAAAGCCTGGTCCCAGCAGCTATGGGAGATAGAAAAATACAGCAGGATTACAGGGGGACCATCCCTCTGAAGCAATATATTTTCTAGTTTAAAGATAAGGATCTGTTTTAGGGAAAGAGCAGGGAACTTATACTTCATTATCTAAATACTTAACCTTTCCAAATATTGAAACACACAGGTGTGTTTAATATTTGATGCTCTTAATAATTCTCTTATTAAACTTCCCTGTGTTGGCTTCTATTATTTTATTTTTGCTCTTCTGATTCTGCCCTGCATCACAGACTATTCTTTCTTTTCATATTTGCTGGCTCCTTTAATCCCTTTCATCCTCTAAATTTTGGCCTCCCCTGGAGCTCAGACCTATGGTTTCCTTGCCATTCCCTTACTCCAGATGCCCAGTCCTTCCCACACGTATCCGCCACGGCACATTGCCGGTGTCAGTCGTCTTTCTCAAGGCTCCAGTTGTACCTTTCTAGTCATTGCTGGGCATCTGAACAATGCTAGACATTGCTAGACACTGACTTTTCTCACAGGCCTTTGAAGGGCATAAAGGATTTTTTAAAGTCGAATTAATTATAAACATAAATAAAATGTAAGATCTGGCAACTCTGGGCCTTCATTCCCACATGGCCATGGCCACTGGGGGCTGAGTGGGAGCCCACCGGCTGCCCAGGGCCGTGGTTTGCACAGCTTTCTATTGCCTCACGCCCAGCGGCTTTACTCACTGACCTTACCTGTTTTCACTTTACTTAACTGGCACCTGCAAACATCTGAATTTGTGCTTTTGTTACAGGGAACGTGTCTAAAAACCAAACATCATTGTTAAAAAATACCTAAGCATTCTCATCATGGAGCCATCTTTCTCTGAGATCCTCAGGCTTGAAAGTAAAATTATTCATGATTTAAATCATTCATGATACTCTCCTCAGTTTTCATAAGCGAGTTTACATTTCCTGTCTTGTAGACAATTAATAGAGTGATAATGGATCTAAGACGTCATCTAAAATGCTTCATTTTACTCTTGTCAGTTCCTCTTTATTTACGTATATCACACCTTTTCCTTTTCCATTTTTATTGCCTTTTCCATTTTTATCTCATTTTAGATTCTTCTTACCTCTTCCGTGAGCTACAATAGCCTTATTTTTGTTGTTGGTACATTTTATGAGCATAAATATGGGCAAAGTGTTAGTAAAGCCTTTTCACCTGGTACATGAGAATCTAACCTTTAGTTTACTCTAACTCTGTCCCCCTGGGAATCTGCTGAGGATAGGATTTGAACTGTACTGCTAAGGCTAAGCACCATAGATCAGGTAAAAATAACCTCTGATTGGGACATTGCGTTTAGGCTGTAGTTCAACCATAAATGAACTATAAGTACCTGATGAAGATGACCTATCTGGGGCTTTCCAGAGCGCAACGACTCTTGTAACTGGCATGCCCTCTGCAGAGACCCTGGAAACTATGTCTACGGTGTTGTCATAAAAGAAAGATACTGACTCCTGTGGGACGTGGGGCTTTAAAGCCAGTGCAGCTGCTGGACCTGTCTGATTGCACTTGGGCTGCTGTGCTGGGCTGTGTCGAGGGCTCCTACAGAGGGGGACGGCTGATGCGTCCCTGCCCTTCTAGTTAAATAAGTGGGAATATTTAGTAACACCTAAGAAGAACCTCTCCCCCCTCGATCCCCTTAAGGATTGCAGAATAAAGTTACTACAACCATATTGTATAATAGAACACTTGGAAAATACAGGAAACTATGGAAAATAGAAAAAAAGTTACCCAAGTTATTATGATTCAAAAATAAAAAATAGCACAGTTAGATGTTTCTTTCAGTTTAAAAATATATATATTAATGTTTGCATATTGCATGTGTAATTTCCTAAACTACTTTTGATATTCAATATTGTTTAATAAGAATTTTCCAATTTTACATGTCGCAAACCATCACCTATTACCTCTACGATAAAATCCAAGTTCTTAATTTGCCATTCAAAACTTAGCACAATTCAGGTCCACGTTATCTTTTTAAATCTCTTTCACTGCTCTTTCTTCCTCTCTACATTCTATTTTTCATCTAGACTCAGCCCAAATTTTATCTCTTATTAAAATTTTTCTGCACTAACCGTAGCTTAAAACAATTTTTCCATCTGATGAATATACTGTCTGTGCCACTGGCGCTTTAATGCTTCTTAATGTTTTACATCTCTTTTCTTGCAAATATTTGTACATCTATGTCTGTATCTCTTATCTACACATCTTCCCTCCACCCCCCTCCAGCTGAAGTGTCCGTGAAGTCAAAGATGCAGACACTTCACATCCTTCCAAAGAACCCAACATGGGGCCCTGTTCACAGCTGATATTGAATATATGGGTATTGCTTTTTAAAAATTTTAGAGCAATAGAGAGTTAATTTACATAGAGTATAAACAGATTAATTTGAAACAATATTTTTCAAGTTTACCTGTTCTCCACGGAGGGTCTGGAGAATTTTGATGTCTCCGTCTTCCATGCTGTAGATGATGACCTGTCCTGTGTGATTGTACCGAGGCTGTCCAGCAATGTAGAGCACATGGCCAGAAGCAGTGGCAGAGTTGACTGTGTAGCCTAACGAAAGAGAGATTCCGGATATGCTATCTGGCCCTTTAAAATCTTCATGGAGTAATTCAAGATCACTTTAAATGGCTGGGAGAATCATTTTTATATGGGCTTCTCTTTCTTTGAAAATAATTTTTATTAAATGCATATGAGAATTTGTTTTGGTCGAAGCTTTTAATGTGCTCTCTGATTATCGACCACAACTGCTCTGTCCTGAGGAGGAATTTTTTTCCCTAACCTCAGTTTTTCATGGTTTAAAGGCACAAATGATATAACAATGATGACAGAAAAAGAAAAAAAATTGCACCAAAAAACCCCTCACAACCCCATTTCACCACTTTGTGAAAAATCGGTTGTATTTCATTTGGACACATGTGTCTGTGCTATAGAAATTAATAATTTCATATAATTGGAATTACAGAAAATGTGAGCCTTTTCTGTGTTGCTGCCTAGGTTTTTGAATTATAATTTTAAATGGTTGAAGATTATTTCTCTGAGTTATAGCAAAAAGGCATTGCGTTTATACTTTATAATGATTCCCTGATGGAATATTGGAATTTAGGTGGTTTTTAATTTTTTGGTATTGTACTAAAGCCTGCAGAGACATCTTTGAGCATTTAAATTTTTTCCTCTTTTGGACTTTTTTGACAATAGATTTCAAGTTTTTAAATTGTTCTCATAGTGTCTGGGAAATTGTTTCCAGAACATTTGTACTAATTTATTCTATAATAAGCCATACGAGAGACAATAGTTTCATCAAACTCTCCCAGGTATTATGTACCGTTACTATTATTTAAATCTGTAGATGCTTTAATAGTTGTTAAGCAGTGTCTAACAACAGTAACTTGCTGTGATTTTAATTTGCATTTATTTAATAGTGAGCCTGAATAGTCTTTTTTATATGTCTGATCTTTCCTCTTTTTAATTGAGCTTTCATGCTCTTTAAAATTTTGAAGTGTGTCTTTTTTTTTCTACTTTTAACTTTATTTGCATGTATTTTGTATCAAAGTTATTCCTGGGCCATGGCTTTTATTTCTTCAGTTTCTTCTGGGATATCTTTTTCTTCCGTGCACCTTCCTCTTCTGGTTTAGAATAATATGTTCTGTTTCGGTAAGGGTCCTGCCAGTGTGATGGGGGGAGCTCATGTATGGGTTAATCCAATCATGAGCTCTGTAACTACAGCTGGTACCTCTTGGGAGCTTTGTTTACCTGGACATACACAACGACCAGAGAATTTACATATAAACCCCTAAATTCAGCATCACTTTCTGCATTTTTAAGCATGTGCAGCAAAATTTCAGCACTCTCTTTGGGTCATTGACACTCCGTCCAGCCCCATTGTTTGGCCTTGGGCACACCTACCAGCTCCACCACGGCAGAGATGAAATAGTACACGTTGCTTCTGTAAAGCCACATCTTTGAGACATTTGGTGGCAATTCAGATATGCATACCCTTGATGACCTGGGCAGTTTCACAGATGTTCTTAAAGTGAACATGAAGATTTGAACCTCTTAATTTGCATGATTTTGTGGGTTTTCCTGGGTCAAGTGAATAGTGAACCATTTTTAGAGATCACCTGAGGTTGCTGACAGAAAGAGCTTGAATTGTGTCTTTTAGGCAGATTATTATTGTTTTTTGAGAGAAGAATGAGATTTATTCTTTGTCTCTTGAAAGCAGTGCTAAATCAATGGATAAAAATTATCACATGCAGATTTCAATTTTATAGAAGGAAGAAACGTTCTAATAACCAGAGCTATTCAGCAGTGGAGGAAAAGGCAGATTACTTTTCAAAATGCCACGGAATAGCTTTTCTTGCTGAGAAAAAAATCACATTTCTAACTTATTTACCAAGCATTTTCCTATAAGGTAATAGTTCCATTTTCTTCCAAAATTTTTAAAAAGGAACGGAGTTTTTTGTACAAAAATATATTTATTGTTACAAATGCTAAGGGAAAACAATTCCTCAGACATCTTATTCTTTAGGAATATTTTCCTCACATTCTGATTTCTTCATCTTTCTTTGAAGTTTTTTATTATTATTATACATAACAGAATGTAAAATATTCTTTTCCAAACATGTAATGTGTTATATTTTTATACTATAAACCATGATATTGCTTAAAAAATAAAAACCTTAGGGTCATGTTTATACATACATAAAATGGAAAAGAAGAATGTGCAAAACAAAGCCTATTTTATTTCATGCCAAGGGAGTGAGATGACTGTTAGTGTCTGTTGATTTTTTTTTTTTGTAATTTTCAGAGCTGTGAATGCAAATTGATAAAATATTCTTTTAAAAAAAGTGAAAATTATGTTTGAGGCTTGGAGTTGTGTGATTATTTTGTTAATTACCTTTGATGATTTGTACTTGATAATTAAAACTATTAGCTGAAATCATCATGGGGACAATGACTATCGGTCAGGGTAGTTACTTATTGAGGCTCCAGTGTCTAAAGATAATAAAGAGGGAAAGAAAAAGAGAGCCAAGTAAAGCCTGATTTTAACAAAAGGAAAATGATTATAAACACTTATGCTTAACATTGCTTCCTAAAAAATAAAAGCACAAGATGGAAGAGAGAGGAAAACGGTTGGCATAGCCCTTTGCATGGAATTATGAAGCATAAATCCTGTCAGCTCTCATATTTCACTTCTTGGAAAAAGTGTGATGATCTGGTGAGGTGATGGGAAACAGGTATGATCTGTCTTGATGCCATGCCTTTGCCTCACTTCTTTCCTTTTCCACTGGAATCTCTCTGGCACGAATAGAAATCAACAAATTGTGGGTGGAGGAGGCCGGGAGCAGGATCTCAACTGTATTCTCACCAAATCCACTTGCTAAGTGTATGTTGGCATAATGCAATTTACTGAGTTGTAGAAAGACAAGTGTGTGATTATATCCTGAGAGGGATGTTCAAAAGCTTCAGTTCCTACCTCTTTATGATCATTATTGATTAGTATGGGATTATTTTTAATAGAGCATCTACCTCTTTCTTTGCTTTCTTCATAAGATTTTCCATAGTCTTACTGCAATCCACACAGATCCAGAATATTGCGTTCGATCTCTTCTTCATGTGTAACCCCCATAAGGAAACATTTTGAAAGCCTCATTTCAGATATAGAATAATATTTTGGGAAAAAAACAAAACCATCCCTCTTCCCCTTTTTGGGTGCTTTTCTGAAAGAAAATTTATGTATATTAGACTTTATGTTGGCAAATGTCTTATGTGGCAAAATGTCTTATACTCTAATTTATGACTAAGCTAATGAAATGATTTCTGAAACAGGAAAACAAATCATCTCAGCACACTGTAGACAACATATCCAAAATTTTCCTATTCTGGGCAAAGAGGAGTTATATATTATAAATACTGTGTTTAAGAATAAAGGTTCTTTTAACTTTTTTTTTTACTTGCAGTGATATCTTCAAATACTGAGTTCTCTAAGTCTGCTTTGCGTAGCCATTAACCCCAGCTTTTTGGGAATAACAGATTTAGGATTCTTAACAGTTTGTTTTTACAGAATTTAATCATATATGATAACTGAGAATACTCAAAATACTAAATGTTATTAATTAAAATGTGTGAACTTCCTAAGATTAGCAACAATGTCATACATTTTTATGGACTTCACCTATGGCTTTAATTTTGTAAATACTCAATACTTATTAGTACTAGTACTAATGTCAACTACTATTATTATTACATATAATATGGCCATATTAGTTTTCTATTGCTGCTGTAACAAATTACCACAAACTTAGTGGCTTAAAACATCACAAATTTATTGCACAATTCTGTAAGTTAGAAATCTGGCATAGGTCACTTTGGGCTAAAAATCATGATGTTGGCAGGGCTACGTTTCTTTGTGCAGGCTATGGAGGAGACTCCATTTCCTTGGCCTTTGTATTTCTGGAGATCATCCACATTTTTGGCTTGTGCCTCCCTACCATCTTTAAAGCCAACAACACGACATCTGTCTGATCAATTTTCCATGGTTCTATCTTTCTCTGACCACATCCAGGAGAGGGTCTCTGATTTTTAAGGATACAACGGGCTCAGCTAGATATCCTAGGATAATCATCCCATCTCAAGATCCTTAATTTAATCATATCTGCAAAGTCTTTTTTGCCATGTAAAGTAACATATTCATGGGTCCAGTGATTAGGACTTGGCCGTCTCTGGGGGACATTATTCTGTCTATCACCACAATACTAATCGAGGAATGTTTATTACATAACATTACATAATAATAAAATAATATACAACATCTATTGAGTGATAACTACCTGTCAGGCAAAGTACTAAGTACCTTTTGGTCATTATTTAATTTTATCTTTATAACAATCCAAATGATTATATGCAGTGTAATTATTTCCATTTTAGAAACAGGTAAATTGAGGCTCTGATGAGAAAAGTAATTTGTCTAAGGCCATAGCCAGGGGCAGAGTCGGAAAACAAACTCAAGTCTCTTTGACCTCAGAGCCATCTCTAATTGTACACCTAGTACCACAATCACTTCAAGTCTTCAGTGTCATAGGATCAGCAGCTTTATAATTTTTATTTTTATGGATGTGTAATATTTCATTAAGTGTATCTACCATTTGCTTACCTATCCCCTTATTTGGGAAATTTAAGATAATGCCATTTCCCTCAATACCATAAGCAACAATACAGTGGAAATTATTGCTCACTTTGCATTCTTAAATATTGGATTTTTTTCTTAGGTTAGATCCTTGGAAGTGAAATTCCTGTGTTAATGTGATGTGAACATTTTTATGGCTCTGTAAACATGTTGTCAGATTCCTGTCATAAGGAATTATACTAATTTATATGCTGTCCGTCTTATATGAGGGTAAATGTTGTATATTTGTTCTGTCTAGGATAGAAAGAAGCGTCAGGTTAAACTGGTTCTTGATTTCAATGTATTTCACATAAAACAGTCTCATAGAATCTTAGAATATGAAGAATTTTTAGAAGATATCTAACGTAATCTCCTGCCCTCTTTTTAGGTATTCTATGTCATGACACATACTGTGCTGATGGGCATTGCTTGTTTCATTATTGTCTCTCATCCAAAAAAGTAAGTGCCATCCATGCACGAACTGATCTGCCTCATTCATCTCTTTGTTCTGAATTTATAACTCAACGTTTGGCACCTTGCAGGTGCTCAATATTTGTGCTGTGCTTTCTTGATCAATCCAGAATCAGGCATTTTGTTATGGTGAAATGAACACTGGAATAAGAATAAATAGACCTGAATTGTAGTTTCATACCTGTAGTTTCCATCCCTCAGTTTCTTAATTTGGAAATGAGATGTTTGACTATATTCTCTCTGAGATCTCTTTTAATGCTAAAACTTGATATGAAAAGCACTACCCCTGTATTTTACATCACAATCTTTTAATCTTGCAAATATTTAAAGATATGCAATGCACACATTTTTTCTTAATTTTCAATTTCTCCAAGTTTTGGAGGGACAGGAACTTGTAGCAGTGAATTGTTTCCAGATTTGTATTCAGATAATCTTTTATTGGTACATCATAGTTTGCCATTTTCTCTTTGTACTGTGCAATGCTTAGAACAATGGAATACTCTGTCGTCTGACCTGGGCAGAATGTAATAGGCTTTCTATGAGAAGTAGACTAGGATTTCATTAATGCACTTGTGTGCCTTACAGGGTTTTCACAGTCACATTGTAGCTGCTGTTTACTATTATACTTTCAGTCATTTAAAACTCTAGGCCTTTTATTCTTCTTAAGTCCTGCTGCTTCTACAGCTTTAATAGTTGTCCTTGGATAGAGAGATGTATGAAAGTCACAGTAAAGACCTGCCACCTTCCACGTAAAATAGAAAGAAATGAGGACAGAGAGAAAAAGAGACTTGCCTCCGGGACAGAAGGATCCCAGAGAGGAAGGCTAACATGCTAAAATGTGAGCATGTCAAGGCCAAGGTATTTGTTTTCTTTACCACTCATCCCCAGTACCAAGAACAATGTCTGGGGCAAAAGAGGAGCCCTAAAAACATTTGTTGAGTGAGAGTTGGGAAGCCATACCCTGAGGGTCCTTTCCTTCCTGGCCCTCCCAACTGTACACTGAGATCCTCTTCTAGTGATGAGGAGTCCCCTGGCATCCCTTGCATAGCTCTCAGCCTGGTACAGATCCTGATAACGTGGTACCAGACACACACCTCCTCATTCCTGGCAAGACTTTAGAAAACAAGATGACCTTACATCACTCGGTTTAAGTTCAATATTTTTCTGATTGTACACAGACCTATTAAACAAGAAGCCATCTGACAAAACAACTTAAATTTTTCTTTTCCAAAATTAGGATCCATAGAAAGAAACTAACGATAGTGGGTATTTAGGAGAATACAGGAGTATTGTTTTCAGGATATGGGAAAAGTCAAGGTTTCTTTTTCAGTCCTCATTTCCTGTCCACAAGGTCCAAAGCTCTTCTTTAAGTTAAAGAGAATACCAGACACAGGGAAAGTGCATATATCAATAAGTACACATAGCATCCTGAACCATTCCCTGCATTAGACAGCCCTGCTGAGAAAGAATGGCTTCCATGTTCTGTGATTTTGACTAACTAAGGCTGCTCAGATGCCTGAAATCTTTCATGGGTTCTGTAAAATACCTAACTCTTCAAAGTGATCTTGCCCTATCATGATAAACCTATAGAAATATAAGCAAATAATACTAAAGATAAAAAATAAATAAAAAACCTTCTATAAGTAAAACTACAGATCCATAGGATTTGACCAGGGAATTCTAAAAACCTTCTATAAGTATATCCAAAGCTTACCTAAATAAGAAGCAAGAGGTTCATTCGTTTTAGACTCAACTTTAAAGGTTGTATTTTGAGGGATTATGATTTGATTAGCCTTCTGCATGACAACTGTTCCATTCCAATCATAGGCTCCCACTGCTCCAAGCATGACCCAGTCCTCCAAATAGAGAAAACAATAATATTTAATAAAAATAATAAGAGCAAACACTTATACAGCATTAACAATGTGCTAGGTACTGATTGAATATTAACTAATCAACTATTACATATATTAACTTGAATAATCCTCACAATAACTCTGTGAGTGAGATGCCATTATTATCATCCTTATTTTTCAGAAGTAACTGAGACACAGTAAGTAGCTTGCCCAAGTTTATACAGTAAAATTGCACATTGAAATGTCACTATTCCTTTGTGGGGACCATGATGACTTTTCTTCTGTCAACTACGAATGATATATTTTCTAATCTTGCCTTTCTGCTTTATTCCGGGTGCAAAGAATTCTTGGTTTTGAACATGGAATTCTGGCAAGACCCTTGGATACCCTGATACTGAGAAAAAGATATATTCCACATCTTTAGTAAATATATTAAGTATTTCATTTAGTCAGATACATAGTTACATAAGGCAGAGCTCGCACTGTCTGATTCACAGTTCTAAGTACAATGTAGTGAGCTGTGTGAGATAATCTGTTTTCCTAATAAGAAGCTTGTGCAATGCATTTTCCTATTTGGGTTAGAAAACACCGTCATGGGTCAAACCATGAACTGCATGTTGCACTTGTAATATTGATGGGCAGGTGTTGATTTTGGGGAAGGAAGTCTTGCAAAAAATATTTCGTTTTCTACCAACTGGTTAATGTACCTGTGAATAATGAGCACTGAAGCCGGTCTGAGACATTTCCATTTCAAATGAAGCTGCTGACTGGTCAGCTGTAGCTATAACATAGAAAAATATCACTGTAAACAATCAATGACACCTTTTCGTGCACTTACTTGAAGGACACAGGGCCCTGGTAGAGCTTGTGGTCTTACCAACCAGAACTTCCAGCATCTTAGGGCACTTTCAGCCATATATTTTTCAACCCCAAATTTCTAGGTAGGTCTGAGTAGAAGACAGAGAAGGTTGGTGAATCTGTCTCAGATTCTTGCTCATTAGCTTCCCCATCCTTGGTGCAGGAATTGAGAAATCTCCATTCTTACAGTGTAGCCATGTTGTGGATCCTAGGGTGCTTTGGGTCCACATGGTTCAAGTTGAAATGTACTGAGTAGGAAATTTCTGTCTCAACTCATCCCCTGGAACCCCTGCTGAGCCCGTAGGCTAAATTTACTTGATATGTCACAGGGCTGAAAAACGTTCATTCACATATTTAAAGAGGTTTCTCAACTTTACCAGTCCTACCCACATTTCAGGCCATAGATCCTCTCAGAATTCTATCATTTGATAAAGGGTTTAGGGATTTCAGTTTGCATTTGCTCTAACGGTTGGCTGTGGGTATTGCTCACAGATAGGGCTCCGGGCCACACTCCATTCAATCACATACCGATATTTTTACAAGATCCTGTACCCATTTTGAAGCTCTTTATTGAAACGCACAGATAATCCAATGTATTCCATGGAAGTGTGCTGCTTTCAAATTATTCTAAAAATATTTGCAAACCCAAAGCCACAATTCCAAGAGGGAATTGAGAGAATGTTGATTTACTTGTTTCCAGTAGGGAGTTACTGATTTATTTGGCCTTGTAGGTAAGTTAAAAATAGCACTTAATTTTAAGAAAGTCAGTCTTCCCTTTCGTTGAGGAGGCATGAGAATAAACAAATTGGTGAAGTTAAACTTACTTTGACTAGTTATTTATTGGCACAAAATTGTAAACAAATACATCAGTAATAGCCTTTTTATGTAGGAATAGATTAAGTGGGTAGCCAATTAAGAATTTGAATATATCATTTAAATCTGCTTGTACAAGTTGCCCTCTAATGCACTTTTTTTTTTTTTTTGAAACAGTATCACTCTGTTGCTCAGGCTAGAGTGCAGTAACAGCAGCATAGCTCACTGCAACCTCAAACAGCTGGGCTCAAGCAATCCTCCTGCTTCAGCCTCCCGAGTAGCTGGGACTACAGGCATGTACCACCACTCCCAGCTAATTTTTCTATTTTTTTGTAGAGATGTGGTCTTACTCTTGCTCGGGTTGGTCTTGAACTCTTGGCCTCAAGCAATTCTCCTGCCTCGACCTCCCAATGAGATGCACTTTAGACTTAATTTAAACATGTATTTTAAGTCCACAGTGCTTTAAGGTACTTTCTCACTTATCTTTGCACCATCAATAATAAGAATGCGGCAGCAGAAACCTGCATATTTCCAGCCTGCCCTGCTGATGTTCTGCCTTCAGCTGAGGACAGAGAGAAGGAGGCTACGAGATGTTCTTTCTGCTGCATTAGCATCATGGTGATAGTCCACTGTATACTCCTGGGCTTCTAACTGTACTCCCTGAACTGTTGATGAATGTTTAGCTAACCACTCTAACCACTGCGTAGCCTCTGGTTAGAAATTTAGGCATTTCTCCCCATGCTTCATGGGAAAGGGAGACACTGGACCATTCTCTGATTTTATTAGGCAAGTGCTTGCCTCACTCAGTGGCACTGACCTTGCCAAGCAGGACTTTCATAATTGCAGCTATTTACCATCTTAAAATAAATGTTGACGGGAAATGAAGATTTCCCAAGTAACAAGGAAATAAAGCCTTTTTTGATCTCATTATGGAAAAAAAAAAGAAATAATCTAATCAAAACACTGCTTTTGGTTAGCCTTGATAGTTCAGCAACAAAGCTGTAGAATACATTTGTAATCTGTGGAGTTCTTTATAAAATGATTTCATTTTTAAATATACTTTCTGGAGTGTTTGAGCACTCCAACATGTAACGTTTAACCCACGGTGTGGTTAGGTTAGAAACAATGGGAAAATGTTATTTAAGGCAAATTGACCTCTCTCTCTTCCCCCAGCTGATATGGGCTTCAATTCTGCCAGTTTTAGGTTACTTGCTTACTTAAGAGGAGATTTAGAAATGACACTGTATTATGTTTAGCTATCTAATGTAACTAAGTAATTTTTCTTTTAAATGATTTTTACAGATTGTTTCTATCACATCTTGGCCCATGTTATTGAAAATTAAAAGTACACAATGACTTGGAAGACCTTATGTATTTTCCTTAAGGCCAGCCAAGCTCATAATCTGGTCTATTGGTAAATGACACCGAGATAGCTGTTGAGAGACCAAAGCCACTTAAAAACGACTTGTACACAGAGCACAGGACAGCTGAGTTCTTCAGAAGCAGCTGTGACATCGGACTGACAAACAATCCGAGTGTTCTGTTTCTTTTTCTTTTTTTTTCATCTCAGCATATTATGGGGGTACAGATGTTTAGGTTACGTATGTTGCCCTTGCCCCCGCCCCCAAGTCTGAGTTTCAAGTGTGTCCATCCCTCGGATGGTGCGCATTGCACTCTTTGTGTATGCAAATACCCGTCCCCTCCTCCCCCCTCTCCCCGGATGTTGGGCAGAGTGTTCTGCTTCTAAAGGGACAGGGGAAAGGGGGCCAGAGAAATGCCGTCTGGATGGGCTGTAGATCTGTCACCTCTAAATCAAACTTCCTAAGTTCTGATTGCGACCGAGTCATGAATTTCACAGAGTGAGTATAGCCAGCATTTCTTTTTTTCATTGAATGAGAATAGGGTAGATTGGAAGAGATGAGAAGCTACCACAATGTATTGCTTGTAATAAGAATTATTTTGTGAAACTTTGTTTTTATAAGTATGTGTTTGTGTGCACTGGGTCACAAAGCAAAATGTATTTATAATCATGGGTCACTCGAAAAAAAGTTTGAGGGTCATTACTCTAAATCATTTTCTTTTCTTTCTATTCATTTTAATATTCTCTGTCTGCTAGTCACATTTTCTACATTTTCCTAGCCCCCTGATGCTCAATCAAAATGGTCTACCTTTTCTCATTCCCATTTTATCTTTCTGTTTTCTACTATCATGTCATGTCAGGGAGACTGAGAATGTGATTTTTTAAATTCCTATTTTTGAGATGTAGAAACAAGTCTTTTGGCATGTCCTTCCAAGGACAGAATCAACTGAATTTGGAGGTAGCGTAAGTTCAAAATAATTCTCTGGTGGTTTCTCCTCCAAGGTGGAGAAAAGAGGCACATTCCTTGAGACTAAAGATCCTCAATGAACATGAAGAAAGAAACTTTGCCAGGCCGCTGGCATAACAGTTCCAAAGACTTTTTGTTTGGAAAGATCTAGTTCCAAAATAATTAGTTACTTGACATCCTCTACCAAAGGCAATGGGAGGAATGCCTGTGACTCATTGCCCTCAACAGCCAGTCGCCATTGAAAAATCAAAGAGAAATCTACAAAGAAGTAATATGATTTGGACAAACACAGTGAACCAATGTTTCATCGCAATGGGACTTGGGGCAGAGTTCCATGAAGACATTTAAAATGGGCAAGGAGGAAAATACAGGGAAAATAAATGAACAATGAAGTTATTGCATAAGAAGACTCTCTTAGCAGCTCAAAATGAAATGAAGAAACAAATAAAAAAAATAACTCCAAAACTTGAGGTAGTACCTCTGTTTTCTAAACCTATGTCCCAGAAAAGGAATAAAGTACCTGGAAACATTTTTGTTCTTGCATGTCTACACAGACCATGGTCTTCATCAGCTCTCACGTCAGCATTGTCATGCCAAGTCCTTACAAAGAGAGCCTCTAGCAGACACAGTGCTGTGAGAAATAGCCACCTCAAAGACAGATTTATACAAAAGGGCAATGTTCCATGCTGGCTATTGCACACAGTCAAACATGCATTAGTGATGTGCTAGGAATAAATGCAAAAATGCCATTATGCTGAGTTTGAATTGTAGCAAAAGAACGTGCAGAAATAAGAGAAGTAGTCATACCTTCCAGGGCAAATATTCTTTCTCCCAGAGCTTTGACAATAGTGACTAGAGCCAATTCATCAGAGACGTTGAAGAAATGCTTTTCAGTGGGCTCACTTGCAATTGATTTTATTTCCTCCACAAATTTTTCAGTGCTTAAATTTCCTCGGTTATAGCTGCCAAGAATCTAAGACACAACAAAAATGGTAAGAATATATTTTACATTCTATGTGTTAAATGAAAGATCTCAAGCATTTTTTCAGTAAACAAGAGGGTAGTGTACCTTAGCATAATGCAATTTTTATGTACTTCCACATTGGTGGAAAAGTAATTTTCAGAATACATAGATTCCCTAATATTAACTGTTACATAAACACTGCAATTGGTGTGGAAAAATATAGAGGGCAATCTTGTGCACGTGTGAAAATTTCTTCTCTTACATTTCTGTGTTCCTGTTTATTAACAGTTGTATCTTAAAATCTGACAATTCAAAAGTAATCTTACAGTTTCTGAATGTCTCTGGTATTATTCCAGCTGGTAACATCGTCATTTGCTGGCAAAGGCAATCAGCAAGTGAGTTGCTTGATCTTGCATGGAAAGTTCTTCCTGAAACTCTTATCAAGGGACAGCCCAACACATATATTTTTTAAACAGATATTGGACTAAGTAGTAATCTAAGTTGGCAATCTAGAAAATAAACAATTAAGACATTCCTGTTTGAAACCAAATGCTGAAGACAGGGGCATTCTTTTTTATAGAGAAGAGAGGCAGGAATTATGTTACAGTTAACCATAATTATTTAGATGTCCAAGCAGATTTTCTCCAACATTTAGTTTATTTTTTTAGGTAAGGTTTATTGAAATATAATTTATATACAGTAAAATTTACCCTTTTTAGTTGTACGAGTCTATGAGTTTTGACAAACTGATATGATTGTGTTACTACCACACTGAAGTGTAGAATATTTCCATCACCCCAAAAAGTTCCTTCTTGCCCGTTTGTAGTCAATCTTTTCCTCCTTCACTCCACCCCTGGCAACTGCTGATCAGTTTTCTGTTCCTATAGCTTTGATTTTTCCAGAATGTCATATTTAAGGGATCATATAGGATGTAGCCTTTTGTGTCTGGCTGGCTTGTGAGACTCAACCACGTTGTTGCAGGTATCAGTAGTTCAGTCCTTTCCGTTGCAAAGTAGGATCCCATCATATGGAATGACATCACAAATAAATATTACTACAATTTATTTATTGAAGACATTTGGGTTGCTTTCAGTTTCATATTATAACTAAAGCTGCTATCAATAGTCACACACAGGCCCCATCTCCAAGATAACTCATTATGTATAAGCAAATATTCCAAAATCTGAAAAAAATAAAAAGTCTAAACCACTTCTGGTCCCAGACATTTCAAATAAGGGCTACTCAACCTGTATGGGAATATATAGTTGGAAGAAAATATAAGAGAAAAGAAATCTCAGGAGTTGCTGTGACTCGCACACAGTTTTGAACTATTTTTTTTTTTTTGTCACAGGATAAAAATGAAAATAAAGAGAAACATATTTTGATCCTTCACCCAAAGGTCTGGTAACTTATGAAAACATTATTTTCTATGAATGAGAAGAAATTTAAAAAAACTTCAAAATTATTCCTGTTTTACTTAATACATATATGTCAAGCCCAAGAATTTGGTATTCTGCAAATATTTCCCTGTAACAGACATTCAGAATTGAAACGTCCTGGAGGCAGATGTGTCAAATGTAAAGTGTACAATTCATTTAATACATGTAGTACAGTTTCTTTTGTGTGAAAAATTAATGAAATTTTAAGATTCTTTCTAACATCTCCTATTTTCATCTGAATGCTGTAGGTGATTTACACTTCACAGCCATTATTATCTAAGATTAGATCCTGCACATAAAATAAGCCCCTGCTCACATGTCTAGTACCCTCAGGTGACAGAAATAGAGACCCTGGAATGGAGGACTCAAAACCCGCTCAGGACCCTCACCAAATCTGAAAGGTTAACAGAAAATGTTAGTGGTTTTATTGTAGGGTACTTATAGTATCAATAGTCAATCCTTTTGGGGAGCTGTCTTCTTGCCAAAACACATCTCCATGGTGTTCAGGATTCCATGGTGGCTAAAAAAGATGGAGTAGAAGGAACAGTCCAGGAAATAACTGGGCTAGACTTCCAGTTAAATTTTATTATGTGTAGCATGAGTGGACCTCAAGAAATGTCTAAAACCCTTGTGTGTTAATGTACAAATTAGAGGAAATAAAAGAACCTGCCTTATTTTCTAGTTTGTTATGAAATAAAAAAATAACTAGTGCACTAGGGAAAAGAAATATGAATTAGAAAAAATAAAACATTGTTGATAAGTGAAATTTTCCTATATGTTTTTATTCATACCACTCCTAAAATCAGTTTGATAATAATTCACTGATTAAAATGGGAAAGGAACTTATGATTATATGGTTCTCCAGGGGTATTAATGAAATTATGAGACCTCTTTTTGACTGGATGGGAAGCAAAGTCTGAATTATCAAGTAGGAACCCAACAAAGGGAAACTTAAGCGCAGGAAATACTGACTATGTAGCCAGATAACAATGCGCACAAATGCATTTAAAATTAAAAGGTCATTCATTGATATTTTTTTTCTAGTGAAGTTTTCCTAATGCTGCTAATTCAGATGATGGCTAACACTGTTCATGGACTGCATTCATGATACTTGGCATGCCAGACTATACCCGCTGGGAGGAAGAAGAACAAATGATAGCACCTTTGATATCCAGCTATCCAGGACAAACTGGGCCTCCACTGGCTTTGCACTACATTAGCTGTAGACTCTAATTGTCACTACCATTTGGACAGTGTCTCTGAGTGACGACTGGGCCATATGGAATTATTTTCCACCATAGAAGACATCACAATAGTTATACTGAAGTAACAGGAGAGGTAATAATGGATTTATTAATAACTCACAAAAGATAATTTACAGAGGTGACAACAAGGGGAATGAGAGAAATAATGGGATATTTTAATTTTTTAAAAAATCTTGCACCCCCATATGACAAAGAAAATGTGGTAGTCAGAAGTTGCCACTGTTTATAACCAAACCATCCTGGTTATAAAATAAGGAGCTCCTTGGCCCTGGGAAGCAGTGAATCATTCATACCCTGCGATTTTTATCTATGGATGAATCTCTATTTTTCTTCCCTTCCTGCAATGTTCATCTTTGGAAAGGAAAGAAGCAAATCTCACTGATTGAATGCTGAAAAAACAATGTGGATAATATATGATTATTATGAAAGGGATTATGTTGAAAAATAGTTTAGGCTGAAAGCTTAGAGTTCTGAAATTTTTTTCCTCTGACTGATTTTTTAAAAAGTCAGTTAATTTAGAAGGAGAGAGAAGGCTTTGCTCTCCCTGGGCTGAAGGCATATACTATGGAGTCAAGGGTGAAAGAGTTAGGAAGGAAGGCTGGACATAGTTGTTGAGTTATAGTCTACGAGGGAATCGTGGAAAGTTTCTTTCTGAGCCAGGGCACAGGACAATTTACCTCTAAGATCCCTTCCAGCTCTAAAAGACTAAGATTTTATTATTTCATGGTTGCAAACTCCTTGAGTTAAGGATGCTTAAGAAAAATAATGTTTATTGGGTGCCTAGCTCACCACTGTGCTAGACGCTTTCAAAATCATTACCTTGCTGATTCTTTATCCGAAAGAGAGAGAGAGAGAGAGAGAGAGAGAGAGAGAGAGAGAGAGAGAGATAACATTACCTCATTTTACACATAAAAGAACCTGAAGCTCAGAGTATTAAGCAACTTCTCTGCTAGTCAGAGCCAGTACATGGTAAAACCAGAATTTGAACAAAGGTCTTTGTGGTTCTAAAATACAGTGTCCTCTACCTGTCCCCACTCCCACCCTTCTGCTTCTCACTTCTGGCAAACATCATAACCTTAAATGTTGTAAGTCCCAGGGTGGACTGTCCAAGAGTTGTGGGTATGGGAATATCCTTGTTGGTTTTTTGTGGATTATTATGAATCATGTCCTGATTCCAGCCTCTCAAATTTCAGGAAGAATTATCAATTAGCAGGCAATGTATTTATTACCTAGCATATCTTCAGTTTCTTTTTTTCTTTTCCTTCCTTCCTTCCTTCTTTCCTTCCTTCCTTCCCTCTCCTTGCTCTTCCTTTCCCTATATCCCTCCCCCTTTCCTACCCTTCCTTCTTTCCTCTTGCCTCTCTTTGTCCTCCTTCTCACCCTCTTTCCCTCTTTTCTTCCTTCTTTTTTCCCTCTCATTTCTGTTGCTCTCTTTTTCTCACCCTTCCTTCCCTCTTATGTTTTTTTCTCCCTTCTTCTTCCTTTTATCTTTTTTATTTTCTTCCCTTTTTTGCTCTCAGTGACTGTTTGTTGAGTGACTGTTTGGGCTGGCAGTGTGCTGAGCACTGAGCACACAGAAGGAGCAAGACCCAAACTCACCCTCACAGTGCTTCCCTTCAAATGAAGAAGTCTCTCCTTTCCAACTTTCATAAAATTACCTCAATGTGCACACAGCTCTTCTCTTCACACAGAGTTTGAAAGCCATCTCTAGCAATATACTTACAGCTATGGAAAATCGTTGAATGTTTTCATCTTCACAGTCTTGGATGACCTTATTCAGTCGGTGGTTGTCATGGGACTCTCCATCAGTCACAATAACCATGACCTTTTTAACTCCCCTTCGGGCACCCCGGGCTTCAGTGAATGCCTCCTTTCTGAAGGACAAAAGAGAGGCTGATAAAACACTACTCTAAGGTTAGGCAAAGTGAGAAACCAAACTAAAACACTGACAACTCCAGGTAGCCTGGTGCTTCCCTCCAAAATCAACATCGATGCCCAGTGTTCAAGCTGGGAGGCACGATGACCCTTATTTGTAACAGTTTTAGATTGAGTTCAGATGATGGAGAGGTTTACCATTTTGCTAATTACCACATACTCCATATACAAAAGGCAGCAATATTTTATTCTTTGGAAACTTCAAAAGAAGTGTGTGACTGAGACATATATCAGGTTAAGAGAAGGTCAGATCTGTAAACACTCTTCCAGCTGTTCCTTTCTCTGTAAACACCCCTTCTCTCACTCAACAGGCCTCTTTTCTTCTGCTTCTGGCACAAACTCTTGCTTGAGACTTCACTTCCCCAACACCTAATCTGACATTTGTAGAGCAGCTTAGAAATCCTGATCTAAGGAGGGGTGAGGAGAGAGAACAGAATATTTGTGGGGCTGTGAGTGCTTGAGTGTTCTGGGCATGGGGGAAAAATCAGACATAGGAATAGAAGACTGCAGATGGCGGTGATCTGAGTCAGTGGAGAAGTCAGGGGTTTTAGGGGGCAAGGAGGAGTTGGGGGAGTTACAAAAGATTTAGTCTGAATTCGGCATTAGGACACAGACTGCTGAGAGTGGGGCGGGAGGAGGTGGCATGGAGAGAGAGGAAAATGCTATATAATCTAACTGCCAAGACAGGAATTTCAATTTAATTCAATAAGCATTTATGGAAAGAGACAAAGATAGGAGAATGGACAAATTTTTTTTGTTTGTTTTATTTGTCCACACACACACATTTCCCCCACCTCTATTATTCTATTATTTCCTTTTGCTCAAATCACTTTCCCCTCTGGAGTCTCAGAAGAGATAAGTCCATTTTACGTAGCAATAAAACAATGAAAGGATTTCATATAATATTTTTAAGATTTTGGTATAAAGTATAGCAATTATTATACTGAATGGTCCCTTTAGATATTTTACTTTGGCCATAAGGACAAATGGCTGCAGTTTGCGATATGCCAAAGAAACACCTCTCTTCAACAAAAATTTCAAACAGTTGGCACAATACACATGGCTTGCACCATAGGTACACAGTAAATGCACAATAGCAGGTATCTTTGAGCAGGGGGAGAGGATCCTAGTGATGTGGGCAAAGGGATTTTATCTGTGATTATTTTTCCTTTAAAAAGACTTAAAGCAAATATGACAAGATGTTGACAACTGTCAATTCTGTGTGATGGATACACACGATTTTGTGGTAATATTTTTTATACTGTCTATTTTTCTCAAATTTTTCAAAAGAAAGAAAAATTCTACTTTTTAAAAACAACTGGGGAACTGTGTGTCTCTGCCCTCTATATTTGACAGACTCTCTCCTTGACCAAAACTAAGTCAGGGCTTCTCTAGTCAGACTCCAAGACTATGCTCTGACCTCAGGCTCTGACCTTGGCCCATCGAGTCCAGTTTTAGCAAGAATACTGCTGAGTCAGCTTAGTGAAAATCCCCCACCTTAGGTATCTGATCAAATCCCTCATTCTCTACCCTCCAAATCTTATCATCCTGGCCTATGATATTGTGATATAATACATTAAAAATATTTAATTGATAGGCCATTAGGCTGAGACAGCTCCAGTGCTTTTTTTCTACATAAGCAAACCAAAACCCAATTCAATGTAAATAGTAAAACAAAACTTAAACTTTACCAATCAGAAACCACCAACTAACCTCTAACTAGAGCCTTTATCAATCAGAAACTTCCAGCTAATCTCTAACTGGGGACTTTCCACCATATTATACTCAAGGCAAATGCCTAGCTGTAGCCAATCAAGTAATTTCTTTACTTTCCTTCTGCGTTCAAAATATAAACTTCTGCTGCTCATGCTGCTAAAGTGGAGTTCTCTGAACCTCCTCTGGTTGTGAGTGCTGTCTGGTTCATAAATCATTCTTTGCTCAAATAAACTCTGTTAAATCTAATTTGTCTAAAGTTTTTCTTTTAACAAGTTAGAAATATATGTTTGGTCTCTACCCTGGTTTCTGGCACAGAGTTTCCAAAACTCTTGTAATTTCCTGAGTGACAGGAGTACAAGGTACATCTTTTGTTCTAGTATTTGGTCTTTAACCTGGGTTCCTGACACAGAGCTCCTAACCTGTTGGAATTACCTGGGTGATAGGAATGTCTTTTGTTCTAATAAGGTGACTCTTGCTGGGCTCTGAAATGGGGGCTGGTCACCAGAAGGACCAATCCAGGATCAAAAGCTTGGAACCTTTCATCCCAGCCCCCATTCTCCAGGGAGGAGAGAGGAGTTAGAGATTGAGTTAGTAATCAATCATGCCTACGTGATTAGGCCTCCATACAAATTCCTGAACTGTGGGGTTCAGAGAGCTTCCAGGCTGCTGAATACGTGGAGGGTGGTTTGCCCCAAGATGGCAATGAAAGCTCTGAGCCCCTTCCCTCATACCCTTCCCAATGAATCTTTTGCTGTTCCTTAGATGTATCCTTTCATAATATGTGGATAATAGTGAGCAAATTGTTTTCCTGAGCAAATGATCAAACGTAAGAAGAGCATTCTAGGAATCTCTGACTTACAGCCAAGTTGGACAGAAGTTATGGGTAACCTGAAAACCTACTGATTACAACTGGCATCTAAAGTAGGGGGGACAGTTTTGTGGGACTGAGCCCTTAACCTGTGGAAGTCTATACTAACTCTGCTTGGTGTCAGAATTGAATTGAATTGTAGGATACCTAGATGGTGTCAGATAACTGGTCACTATGGGATAAATACTCCACGCATCTGGTGTCAAAAGTGAAGTGTTGAGAGTATCAAGAAAGAAAAGCAGTTTGATTTTTCCTACTATTCATCTACCTTCAGCAAGAATCCCCCTCCCTTAGTGTTTCCTCTTAGTAATTTTCCATCCACTAATCCCCACCCTACTCCTTGGCTATAAATCCCTACCTGTTCTTATATTTGAAGCTGAGTCCAATCTCTCTTCTCTACTACTACCCCATCGCAGTGGTCTCTCTTAAATGAAGTCTTCCTTATCATCTTTAACAAGTGTCATGAATAATTTTTATTTAATATACTATAAAATATTTCTCACTTTTTTTTTAATTTCAGCATATTATGGGGGTATGGATGTTTAGGTTACGTATATTGCCCTTGCCTCCCCGCTCCTCCCCACATTTCTCGCTTTTTTATATGCACAAAGGTGAAAACTGATGTTAAGGGCTAGTCTTTAAAAGCAGTTTGGACATGGATATCATATGAGATTTAATCCTTTTTGCAATTCAAATTCTTTAGAGGATCACCGAAACTTCCCAATTCTCTTAAAGACCAAGGTTACAACTGAACTAAATGAATGTCAGCTGAAGGAGATGATTAAAAGACCTTTCTTAAAGAAAATCTGTCTGCTGAGAGATCAGGGCTGGTTTTAGGTAATAGAAGAGTAGTCATTGGCCGAACTCCCAAGTACACCCTTTCTGTTTCAAAATATATTTCTTAACAAATTGTCCTTGTTCCTAAAATAACAGTATCCACTGTCCCTTGTTGAAATTAAACATTGACTTCCCTGCATGCTTTTAAAAATTAAAATATACTAGGAAAGTTAAAATATACCATTCTTTGGGACAGGAGATTCCAGCCTTTATGATTAAATACTGTAAGCCTATTGACAAGAATGAAAATGTGGGATAGGGAGAAGGGAAAACACACAAAAAAATTTGAACTGGGAGTTACTGAAAATGGATGTAAAGGATTCTTAAAAATTAAAAATATTATTTGCAACTTGCTCTGCGTGAAAGTAATAAAAAAATCAATTAAAAGTGTGCCTAAACACGAAAAACTAATTAATATATGAGAAAGATACTTAGTATTATCACTATGGACTTTTTATGTATAATCAAAACTCAGTAAACTCTGTGTCCTACAGCTAGACTTTTTGTGAAACACTGAGGCAAAAACCATATAGGGACATGGTATTTAGAGTGGTATTTACGCAGGAGCAAAAGCAGCCAGAATATTTCTTCAGTTGTCAAATATGAATATTCATTCTTAAGTGGTTGCCTTTGGAAAATGCACAGCTCCCTACAGGCTCAGAGGTTTCAAAGAGCATTTTGATTTACTTTGAATGTGCAGTCACATTTAGTCAATTATTGAAGAGGGCACATTTAGTACACCTAAACATGTCGCTCTTTGTGTATGTAAACTGGTGATCCTATGGGTAGGTAAATGTCAAGTTACCCCATCTGTTTGTGGTTATTTTCTCTTGGGCCCCATATAACTAGAACCTCATTGTTTTCTAACATTTATGAGTCCAAAGTTGCACATGAAATTTTAAATTTTTGAAT
Source organism: Propithecus coquereli (assembly GCF_000956105.1). Taxonomy (NCBI): domain Eukaryota; kingdom Metazoa; phylum Chordata; class Mammalia; order Primates; family Indriidae; genus Propithecus; species Propithecus coquereli. Next base: position 3,514,802 of record NW_012150507.1, on the reverse strand, counting down.
ATGAACCCATTCTTTGGAATTAACTATTTTAACCTCCTTAAAACACTGACCTTAGCAGGCAGTTGAAGTGACAGCATGGGTAATTAGCTCTTCAAAATAAGGTGAGAGTCTAGAAGCTGACATTTAATAGAAGGATTCTTAATGTTAGTCAAATTACTTATTAGATTTCCTATGATTTTGGTATTGTTTGGTTTTTGTTCAAAAGTTTGCTAGTTTTAATGGTGACTAAGGGGAGAAACAGCAAGGGATAAGAGCTGAATGAGGTCAGAGAAAATACAGGAAATAAAATGTTCTACATTTGTGAGAGAGAACATTTCTGCTGGTTCTCATAATATAAAACTCAACCACAGAGTGGTTATGGGTTCCCCATGAAAGAAAGTGCAGAAGGGAGGAAGGAAGAATTGTAAATTGGAGAGAATTTAGAGAAAGGAAGGAAGGAGGGAAAAAAAAGGATACAAATGATAAAATCCTTTCCATCTCTTTCAATCTTTGCATTGAAAATGATTTCAAATAAACAATATTTAATTTGGCCTCCTAAAAACTCTTATCTGATAGCTTCAATAACTTTAAATCAAGAGCTGAAAACATAAGAACGTAACTTGAGGGGAGGTGGGCTAACTTTTAATTCATTCTTTTAGATTGAGACTCCTAGAAGCTGAAAATGAAGAACAAATGGAACAATTATTGACTAATATGAAGTCTTAGTACCCAAGAACTTGATGCAAAAAAGTAGTAATTTTTTAAAATTGATTTTCCATCAATTAAACCCTTGTAATAAGGAAAAGACAAAAAGGATGGTGAGATTGTATTATAGAAACATCTTGTAACTAGTAGCTAATCTTCTGAATTATAAATAAGATGGCTTTAAATATTGCCACTCTAAACATTCAATCAACACCCCAAAGGGCTAAATCATGAGCACATATTTTGAATTGTCTTTTACTTTGGTTTATTTTTTATTTATATACCTTGCTGTGTCTATTCCAAGGGCTGTCATAGTCTGGCGGCCACCTCTCTGGATTATCTTATTTGCTGCAACAAGTACCTCTTCCGTCGATGAATACTTATTGAGGTTGAACTCATGGGTTACATTTTCTCCATACTGTACAATTCCAACCTGAAAAACCAAGCCAGTGAGAGTTATGCATCTATCAAAATTCCCTGTTTAATTTTCTTCAGTTTAAACATGCAGATCAGATATAAGACATTTTAGTGTTTCAGATGAGTTCACAAATCTTTCAGTACACAAATCCTATGGGCAGTAATACTCATAGACATTCTGTGAACATTCATAGACAAAAGAGCAGAGATAAAAGTGCTGTTATTAAGCTTTTTAAATGATTGGTTTATCTATTCAACAGATTTTACGAAATGACGCTGGTAGGCCTTGGGAGTAGAATATAAAACACCCTGATATGGTCTCTGCCTTCATGGAGCTTCTAAACCAGAAGGAGGGAGAGATTAAACACATGATCATTCAAATACAAGTACAATTGCAAACTGTGAAAAGGGCTATAGAGGACAAGCCCTTATTAGCAAGTATAACCTAGAGGCCTAATTTAAAATGGGGCTCAGGGAAGGTCTCTCAGAAGTTGAGACTTCAAGGATAGGTGCTAGGAGGGCAGAGGTTCCACACAGAGGGAACTGTGTATATGAAGAAGACTGCAAGGGAAAAGAGGTAGATACACCCTAAGAATGAAAACAAAGCCAATGAGCCCTGGCCAGGCAATAAGGGGAGAGTAGAGCAGATGAGGCTGGAGGAATGAGCAGTGGACGTATCTCGCAGGGGTGCACACTTGCTTCATGCTTTATCTAGCTTAGCTGCAGCTTCATTTCTCCCAAATGAGTCCTTCTCACCTCCCTCTTCCTTTCCTATTCTCTGTCTTCCTTCTCCTATTGCCTTTTTCCTTTCATTCCCTTTTTTTCCCCCACAGATTGGATAAAGCAGGAGGCTAACTACAGAGTCACCAAGAAGTAAAATGGCATAGAAGGGAAAGTGTCGTAGATTTGATTACCCTTGCTCCATATACTTCCTCTTCCTTCATCCCCACCCTCCAGAGATGCCCATTTCTTCTGTCCTTTTGCTACGCCCTCCTTTAAAGGTTGATGTGAACCAGTAAACTAATCTGCATTAAGGATTGTGACTGAAGATGACTTTTTGTTTAACCTTCCTATCTCAAAATTTGGGACGTAGAGAAATCCCAAAGAAATGTCTCTTTATTGTAGAAATTCTAGGCACTTTGTTACTTGGGTAGGGAAAGTATTAATATTATAATTTGAGACAGGGATGCCTTTTTTCCAAGGCAATTGCCTACTGTGCCTGTGGGTAAAGTTGCCTCTGGTGCCTGCTTTAGAGCCAATCCTATTTCCAAGTCTTAACCCTATTTCCAAGTGGCACAAAGGCTCAGTATCGATTTTCTGGCCTCCACTTCTGATATCACTGTTGTCAGAAACCTTCAGGCTTAATTTTATGACTTATAGATACATTTCCACAGCGGAGTCTTTTTGGAAACCAAAAGCATATTCTGGCGTTTTCAGAACAAATAAGAGAAGCCGAAATTTAAAGTATTTTTTATCTTCTTTGAGCTACCTTCTAGAGTATACTGGACATCTTGGAGCAAGTATTTTACTGTGCTTAAATAAGAACACTATGCTATATTTTTAATACTCTTTAAACTTTCTTCTCTAATTTATTCAAATCATAGCAACAGAAATTATTATTACATTTCATAAATGCGGAAACTGAGTTTAAAACGTTCACTTCCCATAATCAAGGGGTAGAAAGGGGATCTAGTCTAAGACATATATCCCTGATCCCAGGGCTCTTTCAATCACACTACTTCCTCTCGACAAAAATGCATCTCCTTAAAGTCACCTTGCTCTGTTAGCTTCTGCTAAATGCTGCTGCCATGAGTCTGACCACTTGATGAGTTCAAGTAGCTAGCTAGCTAATGGAGATACGTTAGAGTATATGATAAAACAAGTACACAAATAGATCACATTTCAAAAAAGAAATAGAATATATGACTCCTCCCTTAAAGTTGCTTAGTTGGGTATAAGATAAATAAGAAACAACTAGAAAACATATGCAAGTATAAGATGAAGTATGCATCATAAGCTGAATGAGCACGCAATCTGCTCAATCTAGGCGCAGATTAGCCTTTCCCCATGAATGCATCTTTCAGCCAGTATCCTTTACCAACGCAAAGACTATGTGCTATTATATTTGGCACAAAGATGACCAGAAGTCCCTTTGGGAACAAGGTTGGCTATAATCAACTAATCACACAAAAATAACAAAATGGATGAAGATACACCCAGGCCACCCATAATTAAGGTTATTTCCTTGATTTATAATTA
>NW_012150507.1:3506418-3510741 GCF_000956105.1 Propithecus coquereli | reverse complement strand
TGTTTTTGTTTTCCTTTGTTTTTATTTAATTAAGCAAGAGGCTAAAGAACTTTGAAAGTTTTTACTCCTACTCCTGTCATTATTCTTGGAAATGTTAGCACATACTTGGATAATCTATTGAACATCCTAGTCTCTCATTTCTCTGGCCTCCGCAGCTTCAGTAATCTTTTCCTCTAGCTCACTATGCAGGCCACTCCCAAGGTCTTATTTATCCTTGACCTTGTCATATGGAAAAGGGTCTTATGGAAAAACTGCAGCACCTCAATCTCATTTTCAAATGTCCTTATTTCTGACCACTAACTTCAGCTCATTTCATCAATACCCTGACCACATCAAGACCCCCAATGAATTCGTTAATACTACCACTTTTTTTTTGGTACTTCACTTAGATTCCATGCTCCAAGCACTATAATCATTTATTCGCAAGCATTTAATTCCTTTAACCTTTCTTCCCCTCCATTGACTCACTTGGCTAACTTCCAATTCTGGTTAAATCCAACTATCTCCTTCTCTGTGTGTGCTTCTGCAACTCTGACTATTGCTAGACAGAAGTCACACAACTTGTAGTTTGGTCTCCTTTAAAAGTTGTGACCATGAATCTCAAAGGAGGTTGCACATTTGAGTACTGTCCAACAGTACTACTAATTTTTACTAATGAGTTCACTTTGTTCCCATTTATGGATTTCAATCAGATTGTTGCCATAAGCTGTTAACTTCTCAGGAAAAAGAGTACCTCAATTATATAGGGGGAGTAGTTCACATCAGAAGAGTTGGAATTCATACCAATTAAACAAGGCTGCTTTATTCCAGATGTGTGTTTCTACTTTGCATTTACAACACACTTTACATATTTTATAGAACCCACTATGAACTATTGGATTATCTGGACCAATTATCTTCACACTAGGAATAGTAAAAAATTCAAAACATAAGTCAGAAATCAGCGCTTTATATCTATCTACCATTCACGTATCTATTTACCTTCAACATGTGTCTTACTTCTGTAAGCTTATTCTTTGTAAATTTTAAGATGTAGGAAAACTTATAATGGCCTATTCCCTCTTCTGTTATGCATACTTTGCTTCAAGCAACTCCACCTGAGATTCTCTTCAGCTGACTGTCCTTGGTACTGCATTGCGCAGAAACCAGACCCTTGACTCAAGTCCTAGCTCCCCTTCCAGATCAAGCTGAGGCCTGGATTTCACCTGAAACACACCCTTGCTTGTCCTCTGTTGCTGTTCTGTTTTGCTTCCACAGGCCCCTTACTATTTTTTATTGGAAGGGCTTCCTTAAAAATAAATCACTATCATGTGATTCCTCCTCTCAGGGTTTGCTTCTGGGGAACTTGAACCTAAGGTAGCTGCCATCTACGTCCTTTCATTTCTACCTTAGTCCCGGCCAGACGTCATTGCCTTGAACCTGGGCCACGGCCATGGTTGGTCTCTTCACTGCTGATCTCCCTCCTGCCATTTCCACTCCCCTCAAATCCTTCTACACATTACTGACAGATTAACTGTCCTGAAATTCTGCTTTCATCACATAATTTCCCTGTTCGAAAACCTCTAATAACTGTCCATTGCCTACATCGATGACTTTGAAATATACTTTAAAAAAGAACTTTTTATTCTAATTTAAAAGGAAATAGATAAAACTCCAGGCTGCTCCTTGAAATACTAGGGCCCTATGTCAAAATCCAGTTTTTCTGCCCCTGACCCTCAGTTCCTCAATAGTCTGGTCCCACCTTCTCCGTTCACCCTCATCTTCAGGACTTCCCAGTGGGAACTCCACTCCTACCAAATTCTTCTACCTGTCCGTCTACCTGGGCTAAATTCTACCCATTATGTAATCTTCAATTCAAGAGCCTCTTTCTCTGCAAAAATTTCCATGTCTAGTTGCTGCAATTGCACATACTGATCTGCTCCTTCTCAGGACTCTGAAGCAAACTAGTCTGTGAATACTGCATTCATTTTTTTTTTGAAACAGAGTCTTACTCACCGGGGCTAGAGTGCCGTGGTGTCAGCCTAGCTCACAGAAACCTCAAACTCCTCGGCTCAAGCAATTCTCCTATCTCAGCCTCCTGAGTAGCTGGGACTACAGGTGCTCATCAACATGCCCAGCTAATTTTTTCTGCTTTTAGTAGAGATGGAGTCTCGCTCTTACTCAGGCTGGTCTCAAACTCCTGACCTCAAGCGATCCTCCCACCTCAGCCTCCCAGAGTGCTAGGATTACAGGTGTGAGTCACTGCACCCGGCTGAGTACTGCATTCTTCTCAACACTTTTTGTGCATGCTTTATCTCCCCAACTACATTGTAAGTTTTCAAGGGGCATGCAGGGGTAAAGAGCAGGGACTATGTCACAGCTCTTGGTATTCTCTTATCCCTTACTACTGTTTTGCTTTGCTCACAGCTGAACCTACTACATTCTTACTAGATGACTGTAACATTTCACATAAGCAAATGGAAAAGTGAGATAGCAGGGAAATAACGATAAGCAGAAATAGAGAGATACAATGAAGTGTGGGAATTGAGAAGAGTGGGCAGTGGAAACTCAAATCTTTGGGAAATGACATTCAGTGTAGGTCCCTGGCTGATACTGGGGTGCTTGTTTCCTTAGGAACCAGACAGAGTAAGATCTGCTCTGCTGTGAGTATTTCCCAGAAAAGGGTACCATTTATTAACTTACATTACAGGAAAAGGGTGCTGAGTATTGGTGAGATGCAATTCAATAGAAATAGTTTCAGTCCTAGTTTATCTTATAATTTAAGGCAGATGAAACAAATTCATACAAGCATAACCAGTACATGTGCAGCAGAATCAGATAAGTAAGAGAATTAAATAGCAAGATAAAAAGGGAGCCAAGTGATGAATACACTTTGTAGAGAGGCAGGAGGAAAGAAAATCACAAGCATATTTACTGTTACACATTGACAAGCCTCATGGAGGAAGGAGGATCCAGCTTCCAGAATGAGATAGCCAGGTCAAGAACCGGCAACAGATTCTGAAATACTATGGGAAGAAACAAAGCAGTTTTGAGCCTGGAAAAGATATCAAGGGTGATAATTAAAGGAATTTATTTAAGTCATTCTAGAAATTGAGAGAAAGAAAAACAAGCAGTAATCGTTATATTTGACTTGAAGTAGCCAATTGCATTGGAATGATACCAAAACCAGAGGGTAGAAGTTAAGTAGACAGCTGTGACAATGAGTAACGGAGATGGAAAGATTCTAGGCATTTTACTTAATGGAAAAAAATAAGCAGGGATAGCAGCTAAAAGAAGCAACTAGGTTAGATGTGGACATTTCTTTATGGGAGACTGGAAAGAGAGTAGCTATGGCATGAGTAAGAGGGAGGATGAACATAGTAACAGACTCTTCTTGTTATAACAAGGGGAGACAAGTAGTCACAAGTAGAAGGAACAGTTCCTTTTCAGAGACAACCAGACCAGACATGTTTACCTCCTGGGGAGATGTGGTTTGAACTTCATGGTTAAGTAGAACAGAAGACATACGTGGGTAATTACAATCTAAGGTCAAAGAGATCTAAGAGCTGATTCAGGCTAAAGCATAAACCAGGCACGCTGTTGGTTATGAATTTTGTTATATGAACAAGAGGTTTGTGACTTAGTAGAAACTTCCACTTAAATATAAGATTTACAATCCTTTTTCAGCTAAGCCTCCAAACTGTTAATAATATCTACTCACTTTTTTCCCAGGGAATACTAGCATCCCTTTGTATGTTACTAGATATGATTTTAAAAAAGAATTCTATGGTCCAATAATCTTGGAAAACAATGAGTAAACCTAAGGTAAATATGTATCTTTACAGCAGGACCACCTTCCCATCTCTCTCTTTCTCCAATCTATACAAAAAATTCAACAAATTTTAAATGGTGCAAAAGAGTAACGTCTTCTCTTACTCCTTTTTTCAATTTCTTTACTCAGACTCACAAGCAAATTCTTTTGAAAATGTTCTCAGAGTCTTTTAATATAACAGCATGATGGTGGATTACTAATTGGAAGATGTGATATATTTTGTTGATATTTAAGGAAATATCTTTTGTGAGGATCAGCAAAGATTCAACACCTCATATAACATAATTTGGGAAACACTGCTGTACAAAGGCAAGAGATACCTACTTGTGAAGATCAATGAATTGTTCTGTTTTATTCACCTTCTTATATTTATGACATACTATCATGTTTTGTATTTATTTAAATGCAAGATTTGACCTAATTTTTAAGTTGGAAGTTTTTTGAGATCAGGGACAATATTTTAGTGATTTTTTTTATTGGTCATGACACCTAGCATAATACTTGATCAATTA
>NW_012150507.1:3498809-3505464 GCF_000956105.1 Propithecus coquereli | reverse complement strand
GAGTTTCAAATATGTCCATCCTTCGGGTGGTGCGCATTGCACTCCTTGTGTATGCAAATACCCGTCCCCTCCTTCCTCCTCCCCCCTCCCCCAAGTCAATGGTTTCTTTAGAGAAGTAATTATAAGGTAAAACAATGAGAGTTTTCATATTTCTGTAAAATGCACAATTGCTTAACATGACAAGAGCTCAGGCTGTGTGTCTGGTCAATGTATATTTCATTTTATCAAACTATGCTACAAAGCCTGGCCTTACAACATGCTCTGAATGTGATTAAGTCACGGTATGAATGTGGTGACAATACAGGCTGCAATCTGAGTTAACTGTCAGTACAAAACATTCTGAAGCTATGTTAGCTGAGGCCAGGTTTAACCTTCTGTCACTATGGGGGTAGGGACATAAATGGGACCGACTCACAGGTAGATGATCATTTCCTAAGGAAACGAGTGTTCAGAAACAAAGTTGATAGATAATACATATAGGTTCTAGGAAAAAGGTGTCTTTAGCTGGCCTCTTGCTTGATGGAAGATGTGGCAATGAAAGTGACTCAGGCTCAAAAATGCAAGGATAAGAAGAGATTAAAACAAAGTTAGTTCATTGTATTTGTGGAGAAGGGAGAGGGCTATGGGAGAAATCAGGGGTGGAGTGAATGGAACTAGATGGGTAAACATCTTCGAAGAAGAGCCTGAAACAAAACATAATGGGCTATCCAGGGTAGTTGCCCACAAGCAAGTACCTTCTAGCTCAGTGGATCAATGTGACTTCATGAAGCAGAGTAAGAGAAAGAGGTCTCTTCAATAATGATTTCTAATATAGCAGAAATAAAAAATTACAGGAATTCCATTTTTCTAATATAAATGACTTGCCTCATGTGCTAAGCAACACATAAAATTCTAGACTGCACTCCATAAATAAAAGGATGAAGGCACAATCCTGTCATCATGGAATTCACAGTCTACCAGGAAAGACAGACCCATAAATCAGAGAGCAATGCCACTGAGAGATAAGAGCAATAAGTATATATGTGCTTATGGTATGCAAATGCTATGGGAATCTGGGAGTGGAGGGTATTTTTTTGAGAAGGTAGGGGAATAACCATAGAAAATTACAGAGAAAGGAACATTTGAACTGAACTAAGTTCTCCTAGCACATAAAGCCTGGGGTGGAGAAGAGCATTGAGGCAAAGGGATTAACATGAGCGCAGCACCCATGTGCAGGGAAGGCCAGGGCCAAGGAGAGGCTGAAGGGCAGGAAGTGAGGTGGGCACAGGGAAAGCAGGATGCACGGGGAATGGCCAGGCCAGGTGGCCAAATGCCTTTTAGTCCACTGGAGAGCTTGCGTGCTATTCTGCAGGCAACAATAGGAGATTTTTATTCAGGGAAATGATCTGAACTTGACTTTGGAATGATTATTCAGATATGTGATAGATGGAGGTGGGGGAGAATGGAGACAGGGAGGCTAGTGAGAGAGAAGATTCACCATATTCTCTACACTACATTCAGAAACCATGGCTGGACTGAGAAGGGTATGGCTGTGTGGCTAAGTCAGGCTTCTATACAGAACTAAAAGCAATGAATCAGGCCCCAGATTTAAGGCTTCTAGGGAAATGGCCATAAAATGTGCAGTGAAAAGAAAGATAAATAATATTCCTAAAATTTAATTAATTTCTCTCTTTCATTTTGCCTGGTTTAATGCTATGCTACACTTTTGATGTGAACAATCTAGACATTGTTCCATTAGTATATTTCACTTTTATATCAAGCCTCACAATTTACTGGTTTTATTTAGGGTAATGCACTCGCATTTGACATATTTATATCATCCTCATTTATTATTAAAAGCAATGTTATGCTTAGGTATTGAGGATCAATAAGACCTCCATAATGTTTATACCATCATATCTTTTATGGCAAGCTCAGAGTGTTTCAGGTTTGTTTTTATAGGTGGTTTTTAAAAAGGCAATTTTATAGCCTTTACTGTGTCTTAGGTAAAAAATTGGTTGACAAAAATTCCTTGACTGTGCTTGCAAAAGTCTTAATGGGGCCACACAGAAACATGAAGAGATTCTGAATAACTATTTAGAGTGGATGTTTCCATCATTGTGTTGCATTCCCCTAATGTATAATAATTGACACCTGGAAAAGTTAATGTAAGCTTTTTTATTTGCCCCCTTCCTTCCTTCCTTCCTTCCTTCCCTTCATACATACCTCATTTCTTCCTTCTTTTATTCTTTTTGGAGGTAATAACTACCTTGAGCAATGCTTCTTATCTCTGAGACTGTCTTTCATTGCTTACAATTACTAAATGACAAATCTAAGACTGTAGAGAATAGGAATAACATTAGATCTATACCTATTCTACCAAATATGTAACTGATCAATGTAGCAAACAAAAATTCAGGAGGTATAGTCAAAATATAGCCTTTGTTGTGTGGTACACCATTCCTTTACAACTTATTTAGTGAAGTTCTTCTGCTATCCCTGGGTGGAAAGATAAATGTCTTACAACTTTTCTTATTCTTGGTTTTAAAATGTTTGTTAACAAAAAAAAGTTCTACATTTTAATTAGGTTGTATCACATGAAAATTTCTCTATTTATAGGCCAGAATAAAAAGTTCAAAATGGTAATAATTTCATGTGATTCTATCTAAATTAAAACCCATGAGATAAAACATCAAAGTCAATTTATAGTTAAATTTTCTGTCCTACTCCTACTAAGGGCTTACAGAAGGTAAGAAGCCTGTAGTTGAGCAATGGCCATGACTGGCTTTTTCTTTATTTGTTTTTCTACTTGTTTTCCCTTAGGTTGCTAACTATAATTTCTGCCCTGTCCAGGGACAGGGGTAAGGAAGAAAATAAGGGGTATAGAAATTCTTACTGGACTGGTACTATCCTAAGATGATTCAGGTCCTAATAGATGTTTACAACTTTTTTGTGGGTTCTTTGGAGAACTCCCTTCATTGAGATGTCTCACCTACATCCTTGCCCTGTGTGAATGCATTTTATTACCTCAGTTCCTAGAAATTACATAGGCCTTCTGCTCTCTCTACAGAGGCATCCACTCACTTCCAGGAAACTGTATGGATAGTCCCTAACATGACCTCATGGGAAACACACACATTCTGTGTTCTAACAATCTGTGGGGATGCAGGCTGGTTCCAGTGCAGCTACCTCTGCTCTGACTTGCCTGTCAACAGCTAGACATAACAGCTGCTGTCATCCTCTTTAGATATTTCAGGCAGGAGTCAGGCATTAGTCAACTATGTGTCCCAACTCCAGTAGACATATACTAAGATCGTCATCTGATCCTATTGAAGCCTTTTTCTCAGTAGGTTCTTTCTACAGAGAATTCCTCTTTACAAACCCTATATTTTATAATCTTAATGCTTTTGTAAATTTGATATGAATGAGGCATCTAAGAGCTCTCTATCTAAGTTCTTAGCTTTCTATCCTTGCACCTTCTTTGGGCAATCTCTCTCACAATTCATTTTTAAATCTGCCCCTTTCAGGAATGGGTAAGTTAAGAGGATAAGTAAAGGGGAGGAAAAATTCCAGAAGCTAATTCTGCCAATCTTAGGGCAGAATTGGGTGCTTTAATTAAAAGAAATGAACAAAACAAACAAACAAAAAAATCAAATGTATTTAAATTGCATTAGTGACCAATCAGGAAAAAAAAAATAGTTGTCAAGACAAACAAATTATCTATTTTAGGAAACAATTACTGTAAGACCACATGAAAGATAAGCATGTTTTCCAGTACAAATTTCTTTGAGGACAAAGTATCTTTCCAAATTTTCTATGAATGAATTTCTTTTCTGAATCCACAAAAGGAAGGTCAAACTTTAAAAAGAATTTAAATGTGTTCTACTTAAAACCCCATTAAATGTAGTTTAGGAAAGGCAATGGCTAAGTAAATATGTCCTTCCCAATCCCTTTATTTTAGAGAATTACTTATGAAACTAGTCATTAATACAACTTAAGCCAAAATAGAAAAAGATTAGAAAAGATTAAAGCATCAAGTAATATACTTAAAAGAATATTAAAATGCCAGATAAAGAATAAAGTCTCATTAAATGTCCATCAATCCAAGAAAAATACAAAACTGCAATCATTACATTATACACAATTATTCAACAAATGCTCATGGAGGGCTTACTATATCACAGCAGAGCACTGGGCTGGCCATTGACAAAGACCAGAAGATGATATAGCCTTTGCTCTTGAGGCATGTATAATCTTTATGCAGTAATTGCAGATAGACACAAACACATCAGCATAATAATAATGCATTAGTCCAGTCTTTCTTAAATTTTAATCTGTTTAAGAATCATATGAGTTATTCAGTTAAAATGTAGGCTCTACAGCCTCACCCTGAGAGATTCTGATTCTGGGGTGTAGTCTAAGAATCTTAGGGATTTGGAAGCAGGAATTCCATGAATCATATTTGAAGAAATTTTGCATTAGATAGAAATGTCATTAAGGAAGTGGCCATGTCTGTCCTAGCACAGAGCCTGGTACATAGTATACCCTTAGCCAATACATCTGAACAAATGAATGGATATCTATGTTTAAGCTCCACAATGAATGATGCAAACAAAATGTGACATAAAAATTCAGAAATATAATCAGCTCCTCTCTTTAAAAAACAGGTTCCCTTGGGTAAAGTCATAAACTACTACAAATGACTCTGTGCACAGTATTGCATTCAGAAATGTTCCTCTCTGTGGAATGAGGCCCTGGAACTGAGTAAATATGACTGGACCCTTCTGCCTCAGGGTAAGTTCATTTCCCTCCTGTTCACGGGTAGCATCTGGACCCAAGGGCTGGCCCACATTCTTCTGAATAGAGTTATTGTTCTCTCCAAGAGAGACATATAACTCCACGATGCCTACCCTGGCAGACTAGAATTCCTCTGGCGGACAGGCAGAATAACTCCTCTTTTAGGATTCTTAATACAGAAATGTAAATGAATTATAGTTCTAAAAGTAAAATACATCAAAATTGCAGTGGAATAGTTGAGCATATAAGGAATTGACTGTTATATATTTCTTTACAAAACTGAGTCACTGGCTCAGATTTCCACTGAAGCAGTGATTATTATTTTAAAATAGCCTGGCAGATTTTCTTTCTGAAGTTATGGAGCAACTTCAAACATGTCACAGCCGCACTGATTTTCACAAATAGCTACAAGTAAATTAATTTTTTAGAACAAAACAGGTAAGTGAATTTAAAGGTATAATCACATGTTTAGATGGTTATAAAATATTAGAAATGTTTGAAAATTCCAAGAATGTTATTAGCTTTGGAAAGAAGGAACTAGATAAGAAGGTTAAATGGGATGGACAAAAAAACAGGTGAAGAGAAAGAAAGCACATGGTGGGGAACAGCGGAGAGAGGGGAAGAACTGTGAGCAAGCATTTCATTTCAGGTATGTCAGTGTGGAGAACGGAGCACTGGGAAGCTGGGTGTGGTTCCAGTCAAGGAGCTGCCCTAGGAAGGAAGAGGACAATCATGATGAGATGAAAGGGATTGAGACCTACGATTTAGGTGTGTTAGATGAGACCAACTCTGAAACTTCTCCAGAAGTAGAGCAGTCAGAAAGGAAAAAAACAAAGAAAAACTGCACTGCTATTAGAGAGCTGTGTGTTCTGATCTATCATCAACATGCAGAGTGACCTTGAACAAGTCATTTAGCATTCATTATCCCCTTCATAAATTGAGATTTGGAGTTCAATGACCTTTAAGATTCCTTACAGCTTTAATTTTATGTCTGTATGGAATCCTATTGTCTAAGGAGAGAAAAGAGAGGGGAAGAGAAGAAAGGAGGACAAGAGAGACATCTTTGCAAGGGAAAAAAGGAGTCCACGTGGAACATGTGCCGGAAGAAACAGCAAGTTACAATTCTGGAGTGGTGTGTTGAGATGCAGACTGCCCTATGTCCTGTAGCAAGAAGAGATACAGTGTCTCCTCCAAACCTCTAGTAATTTCACTTGAGAAGGGAAATTGTAGATGAAAAGTTGCATTCAGGAAAATTTACATTTTTTGATATGTAAAAGTCAATTTCTTTTTAATGATTTTACACTGATTTCAAGAAGTTCTCTATTGTCCAGTAGGATATACCTAACCTTACCTCTCCACTAGCTCTCTACAGAAACCTATTCAGACTTGGAACACAGCAATATGATGTTTCGCTTTAAGGTTTGAGTTCAAATTTTAAAATTTCAACTACCATCCTTTTGGGAAACTATATATACACATATATTAAGATATCTATATAGAGAGACATAAACATACATGCAGACACATATATATGTGTGCATATATATGTGTCTATGTATTATGTCTCAAATTTAATGAGCATGTGACAAAACATCGATGCAGTCATATTGCTTTTCAATGCCTCAGAAATTTGTTAAAAAGTAGAGCTCCCAGGAAAGAACAGGAAGATCACTGGACTGCACGTATGGTCTTAAAGTCTCCTGTGTTCTCCTATAGCCTTCAAACCACGCGACAGCCTTTTAGACTCTGATCGTAGTGCTAATTCTTGCCCTCAAGGCACTGACTTCACTTTTTTGCCTATTATCTATTATGTATGTTCTATATTTTAGGCCGTATGACCACATAAGTTTAGTAAACATTAAATTAATTAAATTTATTT
>NW_012150507.1:3495383-3497863 GCF_000956105.1 Propithecus coquereli | reverse complement strand
AATGTTTATTATACCACAATTCATAATCGCAAAGATGTGGAATCAACTCAAGTGCCCATGATTAATAAAATGTGGTATATGTATACCATGCAATACTCACCCATAAAATAATAAATTAATACCTTTTGCAACAATCTGGATGGACCTGGAGACCATCTTCCTAAGTGAAATATTGCAAGAATGGAAAAACAAAGACCACATGTACTCACTATTAAATAGGAACTAACCTATCAGCACACCTGTGCACAGATGGAAGTAAAACTCAATGGAAATCATGTAGGTAGGAGGGGGGAAGAGGGGATGGGTTAAATCATACCTAATGGGTACAGTGTACACTGTCTGGGTGAGGGACACACTTATAACTTTGTCTCAAGCAGTACAAAAGCAATCCATGTCACCAAAACATTCATATCCCCATAATATTCTGAAATTTTAAAAACATGGAAGAAAAGAAATCTATAGGGTCCATTTTCTAAGAGCATTGAAAACAGAAGCTTTCATAATATTTTCTATTTAGAAAATAACATGGTCCGAAGTAATGTACCCCTCATTGGAAATAAGAACAGGTATGTGGAATATAAAATTCATCCTTAATTTTAGTTTTATTGATTAATTTATTTTCAAGAATATTTTGTTCTATTAAAAATTTGTATGTTTGTATCTTTAGAACAACAGAAACCAAAATACAGAGTTACATACCTGTGTCTGCTTGGGACCAATATCCATTCTTTCAAGAAGGTCATTTAAAAAAGCTGTAACACTTTCCCAGGGGTAAATACTGTTGGAACCATCCAGCACTATAACTATGTCCAGTTGAGTGCTGCATTCTGCAATAAAAGGAGTCAGTTGTGCAAATTTGGAAGTTATCTTTTTAGAGATGTATGAAGTGTTTTCATGGCTGAACAAAGCTCATTTTAAAACATGAACTTGTGTTCTACAAAGTGAACATACAGCTTTTATAATCAGAAAAAGTAGTTTTAGAAAAAATAAAGGTGACAACAATACTTATTGCATTTAATAACAATTGGTTTGGAGTTTGTATCAAGTAAAACCCATCTCTACTAAATTTTAATTAATATTGTATGAGAGTTATCTTTGGAAATTTTCTTAACATGAATTTTATATAACAGTTCTCATTCTGTGCATATCTCAATTGAAGTTACGTATGTCCTCAAAGAGACCCACTCTTTAAACAAAAGCAATGTGACATCTTTATCTATGAGCTTAAATCATGACTCTGTAAAGGTTATTTACACTAATATCAATTCCAAAAATAGCAGTGAGGTTTAGTTATATACCGGCAAAGCAAACATTTACCTAAATTGGTAATGCTGGTAGCTGGGAAAATACTTCAACCTTTTTGGTATGCTCCTGTGTATACATACGTCTCATTCATTGCTTAGGCTTTTCAAACATGTAAGAACATTGCATAAAATCTGTACCTTGTACAGGGGCAATGGAGTTCACAACTTGAAATGTGGGGCTGACATCAGAACAGATTCCAGTTGTATAATGCAAATGTCCACATCTATAGGCATATAAGGGCCCACATGCCTTTTACAAAATAAAAAAATAAATAAAAACCGTAAGACTGAATTGTATAACAGATTTATAAAGACTTAAAATGATAGGACTCCTGTTGTCATTAAATATCATTACTCTTTCCATTCTTACCAGAAACCCTCCGTTTGGGTTGGTGACTAAAGTTGATCCAAATGTCATGTTTTCCTTTATTTCTGTGACATTGGGAATTGACGTATTAACTAAAAATAGAACAAAATTTTATGAGGGTGAAAAAATGTTTCACAAAGTAAAATTAAGTGTCTTCTCATTAAAATGTTCTATTTGCTCACTCATATCATAGCACATTCTTCTTTTGGTTCAACTAAATAGTCTTCCAAGTATTATTAAGGAATATAATGAACAAGCTAAGGCTGAAGATCTGGCTTATGTCCCAGAAACTTTGTCTGGATCACTGTTTTAGTCAGTTAGTTTTGTTGACCTGTGAAAGAATGCAGAGCTAGCAGGGCAATGAGAACGTGAGATTGCTTTTCACACATTTTTTTTTTGTGAATTAGAACAAATAAAGTATTTAATATCTTAATATTGAAGATATAATGGAACCTCCTACACTCTGTTATAAATGACTAAAGATGAAACATGATTTCTGGCAAGAAAAGGGAAAATGGGTAGAAGACCAGAAAAGAAAATTCAAACGCAAGTTTTTTGACCAGGACTTCCAAAATCATCGAGATATCATGGGGGTTACAAAGAAAACTGGAACAAGATTAGAGCAGTGGCCAAGAAGTGTGGATAAAGGAAGCACAATGAAGAGACTACTTTTGACATTCCAAATAGGAATATTGAGTCTTGAAGCATGTCAACCTGACAATGTTGGCAAAAAGTTCCACATATTCACATTGAAAGAAAAATTAGACAGGAAAAGCAAAAGCTTCTAAGCCGATTTAGTAGAGTGCTGA
>NW_012150507.1:3481774-3482675 GCF_000956105.1 Propithecus coquereli | reverse complement strand
GTAGATGCCTAATAGTGCTATTGCTGGATCGAATGGTATTTCTATTTTTAGCTCTTCGAGGTATCTCCAAATTCTTTTCCACAGAGGTTGCACTAATTTGCAGTCCCACCAGCAGTGTAAGAGTGTTCCTGTCTCTCCACATCCTCACCAGCATTTGCTGTTTTGGGTAAGATTTTGAAGGAAAAGGTCTGGAGTTTATGTTTGATCTCTAGGGCAACCTGAACCATGGCCTATTACATATACGGAGACAAGGAGAGACTGAGGTGTGAGAGCTTAGAAAGTGGTAGGTGTAGTAGCCCGGGATTGAGGCAGGGAGTTTGGGAGTCAGCACCAATGGCAAATAATAGATTAGCAGAACACAGGACTGCTAATTTTGTGTATTTTCTTAGGATCTGACTGTTCTAACAAGTGTGTGACTTTCAACAACAAGCATGAAAGTACATATATCTTACCACTTTAATCCTAAGTAAATTTCATGCTTCTCAAGCTGCATAAACAAATCAGGCTCCTAGAAAGGTATCAATATAGGGTTGATGAAATTTCAGCTATCTCCAGCATTCTCAACTCCGTTATCTTGCTCAGATTTTTTTCACAGCACTGATCATATTCTGGGATATGCTAAAACCTACCTGTTTATTAAGTCTATTATTTATTTTATTTTCTCTACTCCCCAGTAGAATATAAACTCTACCATAGCAGGGATTTCTTTTTCTATTTTGTTCGCTCACGTATACTTAGTACTTGAAACAGTACCAGGTATAAAATAGGAATTTAGTAAATATTTATTGAATGAATGAATTAATGATTGTGTCAAAATACTCTGAGAATCTGAATAAGGCAGAGTTGGGAATTTTAGACTTGTGTGACCAGTTAAGAGGACCGAATGGTAAATTATTTTTCC
>NW_012150507.1:3479883-3481724 GCF_000956105.1 Propithecus coquereli | reverse complement strand
AGCTTTATTTGGAAAAGTTATTTCATGTTATTAACATCACTGGCTTACAAAGAATCCTGAACAATGGAGGGAGTTAAACTTTATGGCACTAGTGATATATTCTAAATCTATGGATGCTACATGATGACTTTTGAAAGCAAATTAAGGGCAGAAGGAATCAAAATGTCATTCTATGTGAATTTGGATGATAACTGAAGAATGTTTATAGATTACTTCTAATATTTATTTGAGTTGATTACAATTTGTTTTCAGTGAGAATACTAGGCATGATTAAAAATCAGGCTTTTTGATTTTACATACCTGGTAGATCCAACTTTATGCAAGGTAACGATTCACCTCTTCCAACTGGACACTTATAGACATCTCCAGTTCTGTTTTGGGGTTGGCCAACTAAAGGAGAACCAATAAGCACCCTGGAAGTTAAATAACTCAATTAATATTTTTGAACAATGAGAAACAGTTTATTTTAATTATTTTATGATAATTCTAAGATAATAGACAGTAGTTCTCATAGACATAATTAGATAATCATCCTCTGTTAGAAATTTAATATTTTATAAAATAAGCAGAGTGCCTTCTCCAAATTGCAGATTGATTTGAATTAAATATATGTGTGTGCGCATGTGTGTAGGAGAGAGATCTCAGAAATTTTGCTTTATTATTTTATCTATCAGTTTATATGATTATTGAATGCTAAAATAATTACTGGCTAAATGTGCTACTGTGTGTTAGTTTACAAAACACGCATGGATGTATAAATGACTATTTCCCATAAGAAACGGATAATTTCATAGGGAAGTCGGGAAATATAAACATGTGTCAGCATAACATTTAACATTAATATTTGCTAAGTTTTTTTTTTTTTTTTTTTGAGACAGAGTCTATCTCTGTCGCCCTGGGTAGAGTGCAGTGGTGTCATCTCAGCTGACTGCAACCTCAGACTCCTGGGCTCAAGTGATCCTCCTGCCTCAGCCTTCTGAATAGCTGGGACTACATGCCAAAGCACCCAGCTAACTTTTTCTATTTTTGGTAGAGATGGGGGTCTTGCTCTTGCTCAGGCTGGTCTTGAACTCCTGACCTCAAGGGATCCTTCTGCCTCAGCCTCCCAGAATGCTGGGATTACAGGTGAGCCACCAGGCCCAGCCAGTATTACTGGTTTATAAGCACTTAGAAAATAAAGATAGATAAGAGACCCAGGTTAAAATCACACACTGTCTTTTAGACAGAATTATAAAACCACTGTAATAGTAATGAATGGAAAAAATTATAATCATGACTAATTTTAGTTCCAACAAGTCATGTAACAGTCTCCCATGATATCTTCAGGAAAAGGATGGATGAGTGTGGTTGAGTATAAGATACTTGGGTGGATCCACAGTTGCTGATTTATTGTGAGCTGAATAGCTATACCCAAAGAGACTAATTGCTAGCAATGAAAGAACTCTCAGTATGTACCATAGACTCTGCACTTGGGGTTGTGTTAGATTAAAATTTTATTAATGATTTCAGTGAAGTACAGAAAGCATAAAAATACTCATCAAGTACATCAATATACAGATTTGAGAATTCAGATGTATCTCAACTACTGGAACAATAAACATAAATAAACTTAAGTTTCATAAGAACCTATATAAATGACTTCACTTAACCTCATACTATTATTTATATCAGTACAGGATGTGGGAAACCTTATTTAATGGGAGTTCATGTGAAAAAGGCATAAGGGATTTAGTTGACAGCACGTAAACATGAGCCAACAGTGTATTTTATTGCCAAAAATGCTAATGTGACCTTAGGCTGCATTGCTGGAAATAGATGCCCTGGTCAAGGAAAGTGATAGC
>NW_012150507.1:3477146-3478603 GCF_000956105.1 Propithecus coquereli | reverse complement strand
CTGAATTAATTAGTTCTATAGTTAAAAACAGCTTAGAGAAAAGAAGTGAGCCTATTACTAATAAAATATTTAACTTAAGGCTAGATATATTAATTAATGTTATTAAGAATATTGTACATGCTGGGCATTTGTACCAGATCCTGGGGATACAAAATGAATATAAAAATAGATAAAAACACAATTTTTTAGGTTGCTTAAAAGAGGGGAAAGCAAAACTGTAAATGTATTTATTTCAATATTGCATATGTCTGAACTTGGTGGAACTTCAGCAAAGTCTTAGAAGCAAGAAAGAACAGCACTCCTTTGATAAGTGTAGGCAGCTCATTATGGCTGGAGTAGAAGTTGAGGCTGGAGAGGTAAACAGGGTTCAAATCAGAATGTTCTCACAGTCCACTTTAAGAACTTTGCATTTATCATATGGAGGGGGGAGTTGGGAACCACTGAGGCTTTTACAGAGGGGTATGACCTGATCGCCCCTTTGATTTACAAAGCTTATTATTTGCTTGAAGTGTCATGAATACATTGGAGGGGAGCAAAATTAGAGTCAGGGATGAGGTAAGAGTTCCTAAAGTAATCCAAGTGAGGACTGAATCAAGGAAGTAGAACGGACAGAAGAACCAATTCCATACATATTTAGGATATAAACTGTCTTAGTTTGAGTTCCCCTAAAAGCAGATCTGAGACAAAAACTTTGGTACAGGTAGTTTTGGGCAGGCAATTACAAATATGCACAAACATAGAGACGGGGAAAATGATGGAGGGAAGGAAGAAAGGCCAATAAAGTGCACATGGATAATGGGTTACTTATTTAGGCAACTGAGCTCAATCTTGCTAGGGAACATCTCAGAAACTATGCAGAACATCTATGAGCATGTTATGAGCACAGTTGAGGCCTTAATATTAAATATTACCACCTAGAAAGAGTATAGAGTAAGAAGAGAGCTGAATGCTGGAATCTGGGGAAAAATAACACTGAAGTTTCAATGACTGAAGGAAGGAAACTAGGTAGGAGTGATCAGAGAGGGAGAGGAAATCAGGAAACTTGTGTCTCAGAAGCCAAAGAAGGAAAAAATTTAAAAAATGAGAGGTGAGAGTGGGAGCAATGAGTTTACAGCGGATTTCATTTCAAGTAACTTGGCTCAAAATGAGGCAGATGCCAGCCATGAGAAAGGATGACTTAATGCCTTTTGCAGCAATTTGGGTGGAACTAGAGACCATTATCCTAAGTGAAGTATCTAAAGAATGGAAAAATAAATACCACATGTACTCACTATTAAATTAGAACTAACTGATGAGCACACATGTGCATAGAGGGAAGTAAAACTCAATGGAAATCAGGAAGGGGGGAGGGGGTGCAGGGGATGGGCACAAACCTACCTAATGGGTACAATGAACAGTATCTGGGTGATGGTCACACTTTTAACCCTGACTCGAACATTACAGCAGCAATCCATGTA
>NW_012150507.1:3475797-3477096 GCF_000956105.1 Propithecus coquereli | reverse complement strand
CTGACAATGTTGGCAAAAAGTTCCACATATTCACATTGAAAGAAAAATTAGACAGGAAAAGCAAAAGCTTCTAAGCCGATTTAGTAGAGTGCTGACATATTAGAAAGTAGCAAAATTCAAGGTCAAAAAGATTTGTCTCACTGTACATGCCTAGAAGTTATTCTTACCTTAAGACTGTACATAGTTTTCAAGTAGGGAATGGAAACAGAGATTCCTGAACAGTCAGTTTGACTTCTTGATGTGAGCTTTGGTCTTTGTCCAAGGGTTTAGTCTGGTTTGCTTTGAAAGCACTTGGAACTGAGCTATTACATACATTGATCTTGAATAATCTGGATTAGTTTTTATATAAGGGTTGGTATAGGATCAGTATTTCTGGGACATTAGAGACTACAGTAGAAACTTCCCTACTGCTCTCAGTGTAGCTAAAATCTCTAGGTTAATTTAAAAACTCTATCCTAGTTTCCAGTAATGGAGGAGTAGTTCCTATCAGAATGACTCTTTTATAAATAACAAATTACAACTATAAGTTCTAAGAAAAAACATGTATGAAACAACCATCTGAAGGCACTATAAAGCAACCAAATGCAGGCAGAAACTGGAGAGGAGTCTATACTAGGAACAAGAGATTGACACTGAGTGAGTTTTTTTATGGGATTTTTTTTCCACCTAAGGGAATGCCCTAGTCAGTGGCTGAAAGTCAAATACAACTGCCAGTCTTACTGTCTTGAAGAAAAAGAGGACAGAAGTTGGGGGCAATGGCAGCAGCTGCAAAGTGAGGGGGGATATCTTGGGGAAAAAAGACCCACAAAAGAACAATTCTAATATAGGCACATATATGTCAGGCCATATCTGCATGACCTGGACAGTAAATGTGCAGAGTAGACTTCAAACAGCCCAGCTGAAATAAGAACTGAATAGAAATTTTAACTCCTTCCTACTGCAAGAAAGGCAAAGCTTGGAAATTGAGGTCAGCCAAATAAATTGCCCTCTAATTCAAAAAGTTAAGACTATTCAAAGGCACATAACAGAATCTAGAATCCTCACACTTATAATTCAAAAATATAAAAATATAAGCCAGGCTATGATTCACAATTACTACATGTAGTAGAAACAGGAAAATGTCACCCAACCTCAAGGAAAGGTAACAAATGAAAAGTGATGTTAAGATACTCCAGATATTGAAATTCTCAGGTAAGGATATTAAAGCAGCTATTATAACTGTGCTTATGAATGTAAAGGAAAAAATGTTCATAATATATAAACAAATAGGAAATTAAAAATAATAAGAACTGAAATATA
>NW_012150507.1:3464263-3464635 GCF_000956105.1 Propithecus coquereli | reverse complement strand
TTTTTCAGGGCAATGGCAAATCATTATGGATTTGAGGTGAGTTTAAACTTATTATGGAGGCAATCTGCATATGGTTAAATGATGTGAGAAAGAACGGGTAACAAGAGAAAAGATGATGTCACAGGAGATGGAATAGAATCCCTGAGCAGGCAGACAGGGTGGATCAGGAAGGACAGATTTGTCTTAGAAATGGAGAAGGGCCACCATTCTCTAGGTGGGTCTCTGGCTAGCTCAGTATTGGGAGGTTTGCAAGTGTAGTAGCTGGTTTGGAATTGTGTATGCTTTTGCAACATAACTTTGACTCTCATTGTTTCAGGAGGCAGATTCTATTTTTCCAACCATTGAATCTAGGATTTATGTAGTATAATCGAT
>NW_012150507.1:3460593-3461723 GCF_000956105.1 Propithecus coquereli | reverse complement strand
TATTAACAACAGTCATTCTTGTTATTATACCCATTATTATATTTATTTGAGAGTAGCTGGTATCTGATGTCTCTGTTTCATATTTATGCTTTTTCTCCCATAAAAGATAGTTTCCCAGAGAGGAGTGTCTCATATTTACATTATTTCATTAACACTCTTTTCACTTCTTTCTTGATATCTAATACATAGACCAAACCAAAGTCACTCTCAGAGTGCCAAGCACCCCCTACCGGCCAATTTATCTTTAAATAAATGGAGTATGCATTTGGTCATCTAAGAGAATGAAACTTACACAATGACCCCATTAGCTGCAGTGCTTTTGGTAAGGAAAGGTAGAGGGGTGGGAGTGAGGTGAGCCAAAGAAATGACAAGTTTGGGAAAGAAAAAATTTAAACTTCAAAAGGCAACATAAAATAAACACATTAAAATCTATAACAGAATAGTTTATAGAACCTTTAAAATGTCTTTTCTTTCCAAGCTTGAATAGGGAGATGGGGCCATGTTAATGAACGTGGACTTTTTTTTTCAGGGCAATGGCAAATCATTATGGATTTGAGGTGAGTTTAAACTTATTATGGAGGCAATCTGCATATGGTTAAATGATGTGAGAAAGAACGGGTAACAAGAGAAAAGATGATGTCACAGGAGATGGAATAGAATCCCTGAGCAGGCAGACAGGGTGGATCAGGAAGGACAGATTTGTCTTAGAAATGGAGAAAGGCCACCATTCTCTAGGTGGGTCTCTGGCTAGCTCAGTATTGGGAGGTTTGCAAGTGTAGTAGCTGGTTTGGAATTGTATATGCTTTTGCAACATAACTTTGACTCTCATTGTTTCAGGAGGCAGATTCTATTTTTCCAACCATTGAATCTAGGATTTATGTAGTATAATCGATGAAAAGTAAGTTCTGAATGGCATGCTAATAGTAAAGCTATTGTGAATTATAAGGCAGAAGGGAAAGGAGACTGTGGGTAGCCCAGGAAAAAGCCTGGAGACAGGAGAATGAACACTGAAAGTGGAGTATGACAAGAAGTGTGGGTGGCTAGAACACAGGATAAGGCTTCCATATACATTGTAGCAGGGAGGTTGAGATTGGTAAGCAGGAGATTTTTTTTTTTTCAGGATATTATGA
>NW_012150507.1:3455251-3457183 GCF_000956105.1 Propithecus coquereli | reverse complement strand
GCACAGAGGCTGGAAAGAATGAAGCAAAGGAACAGCAGAGAGTGGAAAGCCCCAAACCAATATCTCCCATTTTCCCATGTGGCTGAGACGTTGCCACATTGATGAATACCACTAAGTCTGGAAATATGAAAGCCTTGTGCAGTGCTGAGCATGTTTAAATTTCTTCTCTTTGAAGCAAAGTTATTAAGTCAATTATGTTCCTTCTGAATTCTTCTGAACCACATCGCAATTACTTGGATGCTGCAGCTCATGCTAACCATATGAACAACGGCTGATTTAAATCAGAGGTATAATGTGTTCTGCTACTGAGGAAGCATGTGGTTTCTGAGCGAAGGATATAAAATAAATTACACTTTATAGTAAACTTCTGAAAGGTAAAGGGAATATAGGGCTACATTTTCTTTTAACTTTTAATTCTTGCAAAAGAATTAAAGCAGTGTTTTACAAATACACAGACTGCATGTATAATGGGCCAACAAGTGCTCCTTTAGGCATACTAAATGTATGTAAGATGAGTCAGGAAGATTTCTTTTTAAATTTTTTAAATATGAAGTGGATGAACTTCCAAAACATGAGCAAAAATATTATTTATGAAGGTGCCCACCTTTGGAGATAATTAAATAACAAAATGCATGTTCCCTAAAATATGAATGACTCCATAATGCATTTCTCAAAGTAAGTCTGCATTCTATCTGATTTTATAAACACTTACAGAATATTCAAACATTCTACAATTTATTTTGCATAACCAGTGTCTGGATCTCTTTAGAACAATATGCTGCTACCATGCCATCATTAAAGGTTTGAAAATTTAGATATTTGTATTTGCTTACTTTTAAAGTAAGGGCCTCATCTTTTTGGTTGCTCTGATTTTTTTCACAACTTTTCCATAAAATCACTATAAATACGGAAAGTCAAAATAGAATCAAGGTGTCCGATATCATCTACATTCAAATGCTCACAAACTCTCACATACATTAATATGTAAAGGCTGGAACTTACTATTATACAAAGACTGTTATTATCAACATTTACTTTTTCTTATAGTTCTAATAAAGAAAAAGGCACAAGGCTAGGAGTGGAGAGACTTGAGATCTATTTTCAGCTCTGGCCATAAGTAGTTGTATTTCCTTAGGAGAGTAAATTTTAACTTTATTTTTTATATGTCTGTTTTTACCTTGATGATAACAGAGTGTTCAGTTAGATTTCTGTTCAGCCAACAAACCATCATGAGTGCATATTATGTTTACAGTCCCAACTAGATGGGGGGCAATGCCGAGGGTTGCAGGTGGGCACTCAAACCAGTCCTTTCTCTCTAGGCATTTCCCCTAACATCAACTTCTCTCTCATATCCGTGTTCTAGTTTGAGGTTTCCAGCTACCTAGATATTACCTTTAACTCAAGCTGTTTAAAAACAGACTCATCAACGTCCTGATAAAATAGATTTTCCTTTCTCTGTAAATGACTATCCATTTCCCAGTGAGCCAGTTCAGAAGTTTTAGAATCTACCTGACTTATTTTACACCTTCAATTGCCATTTCCAAACTTCCACCAAGACTTAATGATTCATCTGAATTTATCTTGGGTATACCTTTCTTTTATTCCAGTTGTCCCTAATCCAACCTGGGGCCTCATCTGTAAGTACTAGATTAAAATTCTTGCTTGCCTTTATATTTCCTAGTTTTCAGACACTTCTTTGTACAATCCAATCTATATGTAATTTCCCAAACTAACTTTCATGAAACAACAACCTACAATGGCTTCTTGATTCCCTCTTAGGTCTGGGATCCGTTGCTTGGCTTTTAGGGTCTGCCATTATCCTTCCTTCTTCTACCATCGCAGTAAAAGACCTGTTTACCTACGAACACACTCACTTATTCTCAAGTCTATGCCCTTGCTCATGTGGCTTCCCAGCTTAGAGTGACATTTTTT
>NW_012150507.1:3444655-3452100 GCF_000956105.1 Propithecus coquereli | reverse complement strand
GAAGTGATATTAACCCTTTCGAGGCACCATTTCATCTGCCTCCTAAATCTTCCTGCTAAATTTCAGCCTAGTGTATTCAAGCTACTCTAAAATGAGAACAATTGAGGAACTCTTGCCAAAATAACACAATTACCAAATAAAGACTATTTTGAAAAGGATCTTCCTTGAGGTCAATTCAGGCTTCAACAGAAGTCACTAACCACTTCCTCTAATATTGCCAAGAAATTTTTCCTTTTTTACTTTAAGTCAGTTTCCATTACCAAACAATTTGACTGCATTTTCTACCATAAACGATTCATTCTGTCAAAGTTTCATTCATAAAACAAACTGTAGTCAAGTAATATTTTCCACTACCTTGTAAAATAACTAAACAACAACAACAAAACTCACTGACTTACCATTTTCCTTCTTCATTTTCATATTGTTGAACAGTATATCCAAACATGTCCTCCACTGGGCCACTGAATGTCATCGAATTTTTCACATCAACATTGAATGATGCGCAGAAGCCTAGAATAACTTTAGGAGGGAAAACAAAACAAAGGCCAGTTACATGATGTTAACCAAGGTTCCATCATGTTTTGAATTATGGAAGGCATTCTTAAGGTAACCATTGAAAGCTGTGTTATCATTTTTTAAAAAAAGCAATGAAGATCGAAGAATGAGAACCTCAAGGAAGGTCTTCAATATTAACTGTATTACTGAAAATCAACATAATGGCTTTAAAGAATACAAGTGTTAACATTCAAACAAAGTTCCATAGTAATTTAGTATTTGCATCATTCCAGAACTAAAGATTTCAGAATGGGCAGGAAAGAGCTGGCAGAAACACATACGCATACACGGCTAACACAGTTACAGATGGTTTTCCAGTAGTGAGCCCCACAGCAAACCATGACCACCAATGAACTGTAAACAGCCTCATTTTCTCATTTCAACTACAGAGGATGCAAGTATCATCATTTAAAGCCTCATGAGAAAAAACTTTTTCCTTGCTGCTTCTAAAGGGAAAGGCAAACTGATCGTCTCCACCCAGAGACAGCTTTCTATGCAGGCCTGAGATTTGCTCTGCTTCCCTTTCTTAATCAAGCAATGGGTGGAAGCTTACTTATGCTAATACGCTGAGGGCTTCTTACAATGTTGTTTTGGTGACAACCTCACAGGTTGCTGTTGAAATTAAATCAGATGACACATCTAAAGGGTTTACTCAATGCCTGGAACATATTACATATTCGATGAGGGTTAATTCCCTTCAATTTCCCTGTAGTCCAGGTACTGGAAACTCCTAATAAGTTCTGGAATTATTCCCTCAAATAGATAGTGCCAAATTCCTTCCTTGGTACTATTTTTTAAAGTGTCCTTGTGAAGTTCCAAAATATTTCCCTCCTAGATGTAACTAAGAATTCTTCCTAAAGAGCACTGTCCTATAAAATCACAGACCATCGTAAGGTACGTCCAGGGGAGGTTAAATTCAGTTTCCTTTGTTAAGGCCACAATATAGCCACATGAATCCTGAAAAATTCTCTTTCCTAGTCTCATAGCTTCCAACTATATTAAATTACTCCAATCTCTTAATCCTTACTCACTAGAAACTTTCCAATAGATATAGTCTAAATCCAGACTAATTCATAATCTTTACATTTTGGTAACAACTTGCTTATTTGATGCACAGGATTGCAACTTGGAGAAAATTTATTTTTCAAGGAAACAAGCAAAAATACATACTTGTGTATATCTATTATAAATTTTTTTTCCATCTCCCCTTCCTAGAAGTAATATTTTTCACTACTAAAACCTCCTTTTTAAATTTTTTTAAAGAAATCTCTCATAGAGATCATTATTAAATGCTATCTACATTGTAGTTATCTGTGTGAGATATTTTTTTCTCCTAGATTGGAAAGTTCTTAAAAGCAGGGACTTTCTTACTCATCCATCTTATCCCTTATCAAAATCTAGCACAGCTCCTTATACACATACGAGCAATAATGTATTTGTATACTGAAACGTAATATGTGGAAGGAAGATGAATACCAGCTGTAGTTAGAGATGAACTGGTAACCATTTCATTTTAGGTAAGGAAGACTTTATGGAGATAGAAATTTTCAAGTTAGATTTTTAAGGGGAGGAGATTTGGCAGTGAGAAGAAAATGTGTGCCCAGGATTTTGGAGGGTCTCTACAAGTAATAAGATGTAGGACGAGACAAATATGGTTGCAAGATTATGAAGAGATTTGCCTGGCTGGTGTGAAGGAAGCAAAAAAAGACGGGATGGATAGCACAGGTCCTTTTATGTACATTTCCTGTTCATTCTTCAAGGGTGATGGAGAACAGCTGGTTAGCATCTTCTGCATAATAGTCTTTCATGTATTTGAAGACAGTTTTAAACACTGCTTACTCTTTACTGAAAACTAAGTACAGTCATCTACTGCATAACAACGTTTCGGTCAACGACAGACTGCATATTCAACAGTGGTGTCCTATAAGATCATCATTTCATATTTTTACTGTGCCTTTCTCTGTTTAGCTATGTCGAAATACACAAATACTTGCCATTGTGTTACAATTGCCTACAGTATTCAGTACACTAACATCTTGTACAGGTTTGTAGCCTAGGAGGAACAGGCTACACCATAGAGCCTAGGTGTGTAGTAGGCTATGCCATCTAGGTTTGTGTAAGTACACTCTATGATGTTCACACAGTGACAGAATCACCTAACGACACATTTCTCAGAACATATCCCCATTGTTAAGTGACACATGACTGCAGTACATGCTCCTATTCTTTCCTCACAGGTTTTATTCATTTATTTTTTGAACAATTTCAACAGACTATTTTTGATATGAGAAATGCGCAGCGTTTCTCAACTTAGGCACTATTAACATTTTGGTTCAGAAAAGTCTTTGTTATAAGGGCCTATCCCGTTCTTTGGAGGGTGTTTAGCAGCATCCCTGGCCCTTACCCACATGAAGCCAGTAGCACTTCATGAATTGCAATGATCAGACAGTCTTTAGCCACTGCCAAATTCCTGTGGGGCCCAAATTTCTCACAACGGAAAACCACTGTTCAACAGCCAAAGACCAGAATTACATCACCAATTATTTTGTTGAGGAAGGTGACTGAACACCAAGTATGGCCCATAGAATGGCAGCATCTTCATCTCCCGGGAGATTGTGAGGAATGCAGAATCCCAGGCCCTTCCTAGATTTCCTGAATCGGTATCTATTAATACATCTCAACAAGATCCCCAGGCGAGTCATAATCCTGTTCAAGTTTGAGAAGCACAGGTTTGTAACATGGTACTTCTTTTTCATAATGTCAATGCAGGCAAAGGAAGTTGTCTAAATTAAGTGTTCGCCATGCTTTAGACAAAAGGGGAAAGGGATTCTTTTTAATCGAGGTCAATTTCATCCCCTTGAAGGATTTTTCCAGCATGTCATCATCTGTAGTATATTCTCTCCCAAAAGCCATTCATGGGACCCCTTCAACATAAGACCAAGAACTTTTGGTTTCCTTTTGGGGCCTGTTTATTTATTCTACATGTTGTGTGGAATGTCCGGGGGTGTGTGTTGCACTTTTTTTTTTTCATTTCCTGTCCTTGGAATTGTACAGGCAATTTGCCTGAAGTGATTGTAAATCAGCCTCTTTCATGTTTTCTGAGGCACCAAGGAGACTGAAGCACAGGAGATGACATAAAAAACATAGTTTACATCTTGTTCTTTTGATTTAAAGGAGTTAGTAAACAATAAAAACAGCTTCACGTAACTTTTAGTTCAATGTTCATTTTGTTATAACAACTTGTTTTGGAACTTTATGTACTAGAAGTAAAGCAAAATTTTACTTTTTCACAACCAAAGCCAAAATAACAACAACAAAAAAAGCAAATATAGGGAAAATAATAAAAATGATGTGAAATAAATATAGAAAATAGTCTGATGTCAAAAGTAAATTCTGACTTCACGTGTACCAGCAAGAGAGAGGTTTTTTCTCTCTTGCTAACAATAACTATATTGTGTACTTACTATGTGTTACTCTCATTTAATTTGCCAACAATTCTACTATTAAATATTATTATCACCATTCTGAAGATGAGGAGAAGGAAGCTCAGGAAGTACTAACCACACTTCACATTGATTTCAATGTTTGTATCTTAGCCCTAAACTGGAATGGGCTAGTAAAAGGTGATATTGGGATGGGTTTAGAAGAGAGGCCACCTCTTAGTCCATGTAATTCCATCTCCTGAGAGGAAAATTTGGGGAGGAGGCTTTTCTGTACTGGCAGTGGCCTGGTGGGGATGATGGGGGAAGGCTGAGAAAGGAGAGAAGTCATGGCTGCAGGTTCCAGATCAAATTTCTGGGAAGGATTTAGGCTAGAACATATATGTTTAAGTAGAAAAGAAATGAAAAGGCTTGCTCCCCTTCAAATGTGGTTATATATGCTGTACATTTAAGGGTTAAAAACTGAAGAGGAAGATGAGATGGTTGATAGCGAAGGGTATGTCTCTTCAAAGAAATCATTTTGTGCAATTTCTATAGCCCAGAATGAAATTCGATGTATAAGAAAACTAGATGAGAGAGAGGGAGAAGTAACTTTAAGTTCTGTAGTGTTTTCTGCTTACAAAAAATTTTCATATTAATAGTTGTATTGCACTATTCAGTAATCTGTGGAGGTTAGGCAGGGCAGCAAACATTCCTGTCTTTTTTGTGTATTAGGAAACTGAAGCTCAGAGAAGTTGAGTGATTTGTGCAAGGCTAGGCTGCTATTAATGGCAGAGACAGGACTTCAGTGTTGGTCTTTTGAGATCAATCATAGGTTTTCTGTAACTAGAGTGCTATTGAGTTGGTCCAATAAATAAAAATAAAACTAATAACTCAGCTCAAAACAATATTCTAATGGCTCATGGCACTCTTAATCATCTTGTAGCTTTGGAGAATCTGAGAGTAGCAGTGGCAGGAAAAGCTGAATGGAAGCGACAGAGTCTGTGCATCTCCAGAAAGCTTTGATGCTGGTTGAAGGAAGGCTGCTCCTCTACACACCTTTGAGTCCCAACAAGGGTCATTGCAGTCTGCTTGTTTCTAAATGAGGAAAGTTGTCTTCGATCAGGTGGTCCAGAAATCCTGACCTTGCAATATCTAGATGGGAATATTTAATAGCTAATAGAATTCTGAATATTATAAATTACAAGCCCAAGACAAGAGGGTATCAAATAAATGGTGACAAGGGAGACATGTTAAAACATTATTTCTTTCTTTCATAACTTCCTACACGTTTATCCAATTTAGAAATAGGAGAAATCATGCAATTAACATGATTTTTATTATTTTTAATATAAAGAGTGAAATAATGAAACAAGATTAAGATAGGAGATAATAGCACTTATGTTTTTACAGTGAATTAATGGTTTTATAGCAAATTCCTTGGTGATATAGAAAGATGATGATCTTTGGAGATATATGAACCAGGATTTAAACCTAGTCTCTTCATCTATATTATTTATCAAATCAATCATATATTTAACTACTCCACAAATATAAACAAGTCTTTATTCTAGATTGGATATATGCTAGGCCCTGGAAATATAGTTGTCAAAAGATGATGCTCTTGCTTTCACAGAGCTTAAAACTTAGTTGCAGAAAATATGGCAAGTGACTTAACCTCTATGAGCCTCAGTTTATTATATTTAAAAGGAGCTTACAAATAACTTCCTGGTATCGGTTGCTGTGAGACATATAAATTATGCATGTAGCAACAGAGAATGCTCAATAATATGAGCTAATATATTCCATAAGTTGAATTTAAAGAGTCAATTTACCATTGGGTAGTTGAGTTTTATTTCAGAAGAAGATTTTTCCCTCATTCCAATGACGATTTTTATCTTGAAAAGTGATACAGAGGTGTTACATCAGTGGAGACAGGGCAGTGGGTTCATTGACTCATTTCCATAGCAAATTGCCTGTTCATAAACCTGGCTGCAATGATATGTGTAAAGAAAATCTAATATGAGGGTATCAGGCCTTCCCAGTGGAAGAGCTAGCCATGGAGGAGGATGCAGATGACACCTGCCCTTGCAGTTAGGTCCCTTGGGTTCTCATCTCAGTTCCTCAAGATGGGGCGTGTACTTACGATTCCACTCAGGATCTAAGCCAATAGCGAGTCAGGTCTTCTTTCATTCCAATGACAATCTGTTCCCCTCTAACCTATTTCAAGGTTTGCAAGTCTATTACAAAGACAGGGTGACCAGGCAGTGACTCTTTCTAATATATTCAGGCCGTACTAATTAAATCACAGTCCTGAGCCACCTGAGAATCAGAGAACACACCTAGGAAGTGTGATCTTTATGCTGCAGGGTTGCAGAGCCTCCTCTACTGCCCAAACCTGAGCACTGGAGCCTCCTGGTAGAAAGAGTTTATTCACCTCTGTTTGAATGGCATAAACTCTTAAAGTCAGATATGCTCACTGTAACTAATAATGTGATACATTAAATATTTTCTATGCCTCCAAATTTGCTTTTTTCTCCTTAATTCAATTTTGAGGCCATGTAGGGGGTTGAAAGAAAAACATTTTAAACTCTTTAAATTCAACTCTTCAAACATAGTAAAGATTGGAAGCCCTTTTCCTTAATATATGACAAAATGTTTTTATAATAGTAGTCCTATGGATCTGAAATTTTAATTAGTTTAATTACTCTTAATAGGCTAAGTGAGTTGAATCTCAATTTTGATGTACATGGTTGCTATAAAAGATAAAATATAACTCAGAGTATAACTGAATCTGTCCAAAAACTATAGTACTACATCATTCTGGTTGATTTGAAATATGAAATGATTATTTATAGTACTGCAGTCTTGAGAAGAAGGAGGAACCAAAGACCTCTAGTGATAAAGATATGGGAAATAAAGAGAATTAAAATAAATAGTAGTAGAGCCTTGACCAAAGAGTACAAAATCAACATAAGCACTTGGAAATGGCACCATAATCTTGAATACAGGAAATCTATATTTGTTGCAAAAAATAATATATCTAATTCAGTATCTTCTTCAAACAATTGGAATTTCCCTATACAGTTGTGTAAGAAGAAAATCTGGCTCAATAAATCTCACCAAAGTTCTTTCATCAGAAATGAGGTAATATGTCAGCAAGATATCTACCTCCATCAGCAAAGTCCAGAAAAGCCAACCCAAATAAACACCTCAGTATTCAAGCCTTTTCCAAGTTTTATCCTGGGACGCTGCCTTTTAACTTCAGCTTGCTGTAGTGAGTGAATTGTTTTGACTTTTAGTGTTAAAGTCCTGTGGCCCTCCAGTTATTACAAATGGTATTTGAACTTCAAAAGGAGTGTGTGTGTATGTGTCTATCTGTAAATGGCTGGTAGAAATAATTTTTGGCACGTAGTAGGTGTTTAATACAAGTTTGTTAAATGGAGCAGGATGGAATAAATAAAAAAATAA
>NW_012150507.1:3437776-3443290 GCF_000956105.1 Propithecus coquereli | reverse complement strand
AAGGCCATATGTGGCCCTCTAGATCCCCAATTGTGGCCCCTCAACCAAATCCAAACTTCACAGAACAAATACCTTTATTAAAATGATTTGTTCTATAAAATTTGGATTCAGTCAAAAGGCCACAGTTTCCCCACCCATCAGGGCATCAATGGAAAGACTGTATTGGGTAGTCGGGTAAGATTTGGCCCTGGGATTGAACGAATGACATTCTAAAAATATGAAAAAAAGATTATCCAGTTACCTAATGTTCAAATAGTATAAGAAGAACAAAAAGCCATTCTCTCTTTCACTAATTGTACAATTTGGAGTTTAGAGCTAAAATTGTTTGGTGAAAACACACTTAGATGTAAAAATATATATATATATATATATATATATATATATATATATAAACGAATGGAAAAGAATAGCCATAGCATTTTTAAATATACATATTAATATTACCTCAAAGCATTTATTTAGATTGTTGAAATTTGAGGAGTAAAAGTTTAAAGCTTTTTTAAAAATGTGATCATTCATATGCAACATGATATCACTTATAACATACAACAGGTATTTCTTAGTGAATTTCAACATATAAAAAAATCCATTAAATTAGGTTGTAATTATTCAGATTGAAAAAAGTTGCTGGCATTTTAAGTCAGTTACAACATTCTTTCAAAGATAGAGTGTGCCTAGACTTTAAAAAATGTTTTAATTTTTATGCAAGGTTTTAAGACTACAATCAACACATAAAATGAGGTCTACTTAAATTTTATTTTGCTATAGACCCCAAAGGGATGTTAGATTTAACTCACCTTGACCCTCTTCATGTTTTATTTGCCATATTTCTCAGTAGCAGGAGGCAAAGTATACAGATTTATAACATTCCTTTTTGATGGACTATGCTTATCTAAGTACTTTCTGGTTTAACACACAAGCAGTCAATCATTAACACTAATAAATTAAGGCCTTCATGAAGCTAACCAACAAAATGAAATACTATGCAAACTCTAACAGTATACCCCAATCAAAGACAAAATCTATAAGAAAACAATTGCTCGTCCTAGAGTCACCTTGAAGGTTTAACTAGCAATTTCATAGTCCAAAGATGCCATTATTGATTTTCATATACTCTGTAAAAGGCTATTTTTCTGGATGGCTCAGTACTGCCCCTAATAATACACTGCCACTTAAACTAAAATGATTCTGTATAATCTCTCTCCCTTCCTAGCTACTTATTATAGCAATTTTCCATTATATCATTCACTACCAAGCATTCCCTTCATTCACGAGCTTTTTGGTATCTCTGCTCAGCTTAAAACTTGTCCAGTTTATCAAGAGAAAATAATAAGCCAAACGAATATAACTTTTTATTCACCTGGAAACATTTGGAAGATAAATCAGAAAGCATTTTAAAGCACATTGGGATTTGTTTATAAGAGATGAAGAAAAGTCTCACTAGTCTGGAATGTTGAAATATTTCAGAAGGCAAGGGTCAGTAGAATGCTTGTTTTTTTTTTTTTTCCCCCAGAGGAAAGAGATAACTTTTTGATGTTTTCTTTTCTGTTTTGAGATAACTCCAAATTTTGTTTCCTTAGCTATAAGTGTTGTTGCTAAAACCATGATGATCTTTTAGCACTTAAAACACTAGTTGAGTAGTAACATCCTTGGATCCAAACTCTATTCCTATCTAGTAGCATCATCTTTTACATTCTTTCCATTAGTCTATGAGAGCATCTTGAAATTGAAGTAAATACAGATATTTCCCTTAAATGGAAGCATCCTGATACTTAGAATTACAACACTAGTGACTAAGTACTTGTTATATACAAAGATCTTAAAACTCAGGATAGAGGTTACCTCTTGACTGGGAGAAGGGAAGAAAAAAGCAGGCACCAAAAGAATATAAAAATGTGGCTTTCACTTTGTATATTTTTAGAGGAAAATGCTTACTTCCCACTCCTGATGTTTCCTCCCGTGTGTAGAGTGCTTTACTAGCTATAATACTTCTGTTAGCCTACTTCGAAACCTATTCTCCTTTCACACTTACTAATTAGTGAGTCTGGAAGTTAGAAACTGTACGCGTAGCTCAGTCTTCTCTTCCTCATTTTCCCTTAGAAGCTAGCCTGCCTACAGAAAGCAAAGGCTTTGCTTTGTTCTTTTAGAGTCAGGCTCTCAGCTGGTGTTAGAGGGCAAGTCTGCCCTAAGGCTGGGGGTCAATAGTGAGAATTGCATTTATCAGCTGTGCGCCAGTCTGATTCTTTGTCATTTCCCAGTTGGTTTGGAATTCAAGTGAGGAAGAGATTTCCTCATTTTGGGGCTTTCTCAAAAATCCTAATGAAGTTTTAGTCTTATGAAAAACAAACAATTACAGGAAAATGTTTAGATTTTACAAAGCTGGGTAGTGGGCACACTGGTTATTTGTTATATTAGTCCTTGCAACTTTCTTGTTTGTTCGAAGCATTTTATCACAAAAAGTGCTTTTAAATTTTCTCTGTATAATTATCATGAAGATATATTAACATGATACTTCTCTAATACTTATTTTCATTCAATTCTCCCCTATTTTCATAACTATTTTAACAAAGAAATCACATCATTCTTGTCTCTTAGAGATGCAAGGAGGCATAAAATATTAATAAAAGAACTTGATTGGATGGTCTTTATTATCTTTACCCATTTCCTGTTCTCTATGACCTCAGTACTTTCAGCCACACCGAGAGCAAGGGGAGTGGGAAGCAGCAGATATGAAGAGGCCTGAATAGGAAAAGGAGGAGATATGATAACATCAGAGGTCAGCAAAGTGAACAACAGACTGGTGGAGATCTGCCCAAAGGTGGTTTGTTAGTTACAGAAGCTGTCATCTCACATTCACCTTCTGGTCTGCATCACTGAGAGTTAACTTACAGGGGCAAAAACCCCCAAAGATTCTTAAAATCAAATTGGCCCTATGATTAGCTAAAGTTCAGTTTGCCTAAACAAAAGTACTAGCCAGAAAAGATACTGACTGCTAGAGTTTTCCCCAATTCCTCCTTCCATAATGTTGTCACTACTTGTCCACAGTCTAGTTTCTTATTTCTCATCCTAGTCCTGTGCTATTTAGTTTGGATGGACCACTGCTTCTTCAGAGATGTGCAAACTACCCTCACCATTGGACTGAGAGTTACATTAAGAAAGAGACACATGTGCTGCTCCAGGAACTCGTAATTCCTTATTCTGAAAGAAGTTTAATAAACAGGGAATTAAGTAACACTTACTGACTTTCCACTGGCCATCTCCATTTCATGAATACTAAGCATTCAGGGGAGATGCAAAAGAAATAGGTCATTATTCACTTTAGGATGCAAAAGGTGGATTGAACAGCTACTTCCAAGAACACAAAGAAAATATAACATATAAAAATGTAAGGAAGAAATGCTAAGGAGTTTCTACAATTATCAGCAAGGTTCAACAGAATATAGCAAGATCAATGTAGATAAATGAGAATACGTATGGACAATTTTGCTCATGTATTGCAATTTTAGAAAGCTTCCTGACCTCAATCATTTGTTACCATTTCATGTGTTTTTTAAAATTTTTTTAAATTTCAAAATATTAAGGGGGTACAAATGTTTTTGTTACAGGGATAGCTTTTATAATGCTTTAGTCAAGGTTTTAATTGTGCGCATCACCCAAATAGTGTTCATTGTACCCATTAGGTAGGTTTTTACCCCTCCCCTCCTCCCCCTTCCCCCTTCTTGATTTCCAGAAATTTTTACTTCTTTCTGTGCCTATCAATTAATTCCAAATTATTATAGACTACATGTGGTATCTGTTTTTCCATTCTTGAGATACTCTACTTAGGATAATGGTCTCCAGTTCCATCCAAATTCCTGCAAAAGACATTAATTCATTTCTTTTTATGGCTGAGGAGTATTCCATGGTATATATATATCACATTTTGTTAATCCACTCATGAATTGATGGACACTTAGGTTGATTTCACATCTTTGCAATTGTGAATTGTGCTGCAATAAACATTCGTGTGCAGGTGTCTTTTTGATAAAATGACTTCATTTCCTTTGGGTAGATATCCAGTAGTGGGATTTCTGGATCGAATGGTCGTTCTACTTTCATTAATAGTTCTTTGAGATATCTCCATACTATTTTCCATAGAGGTTGTACTAATTTTCAGTCCCACCAACGGTGTATAAGCATTCCTCTCTCTCTGCATCCACACCAGCATCTGGTGCTTTTGCATTTTTTAATAAAACCCTTCTAACAAGAGTAAGGTGATATCTCACTGTGGTTTTAATTTGCATATCCCTGATGATTAGTGATGTTAGGCATTTTTTCACGTTTGTTGGCCATTTGTCTATCTTCTTTTGAAAGCCTCTCTAATGTCTTTTCCCCAGTTTTTAATGGGGTTGTTAGTTTTTTTCTTGCTGCTATAAGTAATAGCTCTATGACTATAAATACTGACCAGTGGAAGTGTTGTATAGGACATCCCTGAAACTCCTATGCAGAACTGATTCATCTGAGAAGCTTGCCTTTTTTGTCCTTCCTTCTTCTACCCTTCTCCTTTCTCCTTCCCACAATTATGAATGCCTACATAATAGCTAGAGTTCTATTCTAGACTGAATTTCATCCCCCCTCCCCAAAATTAATATGTTGAAGCCTCAACTCCCAAAGTGACTGCATTTGGAGACAGGACCTTTAGGGGCATAATGAAGGTTAAATAAAGTCATAAGGGTGGAGCCCTAATATGATAGGTTTAGTGTCTTTATAAGAAGAGGAAAGACATCAGATATCTCTCTTTCTCTTTCTCTGTCTCCATACTCTGCATACACAGAGAAGAGACTACATGAGGACACAGCCAGAAGATGGCCATCTACAAACCAGGAAGAGAGGCCTTACCAGAAACCAACCTGACAGCACCTTGATCTTGGACTTGTAGTTTTCGGAACAGTAGAAAAATAAATTTCTGTTGTTAAGGCCATGCAGTCTGTGGTATTCTGCTATGGCAGCCCAAGCAGACTAAGACTAGCTTCAACTGTCATGTTGGACTATGAGGTGAACTTGAAAGAAGTGATGTGCTAGGTGGTGGAGCAGAGAGACAGAAGTACCATGGGGTTATGATGATAATAGAGCCACCACACCAGCACTGACCTGTCTTCATGTGGACTGTTTTATGTTACATGTTATTCTACATTGTTCTGTATTGCTTAAGCTACGTTAAGTCATGGTTTTGTTAATTTCAAGAGAACCTGAACTTAATGGACTCATTGGCGCACAATAAGTGTTCAATGAAATTTGTTGAATGTATAATATGAATAATATTCTTTTCTTAAAAGGTGTCTTATCGAGTCTAATTATTATCTCATGTAAGTCTACAATTCTATACTACCTTACTCAGCCACCATTTTTCTTTTTTTCCTTTTGGCTTCAGTGGCACAATTCAAGATTCTGTATTAATGTATCTCCCTTTTAAATGGCCAAATCAGTTAATTAAGTTATATTTTAATTTACATATACATTTCTCAGAACAACTTC
>NW_012150507.1:3413174-3436916 GCF_000956105.1 Propithecus coquereli | reverse complement strand
AGTTTAGGAGAACCTGCATGTAATTATTTGTCACTTCCTAATATTTGACAGCTTTAGTAACAAATCATAGAATCCTATAGTTGGAAGGCATGAAAAGCCTCACCTATTATTTAATTTGGCCCTCTCATTTCATCTGACACCAGCAACTGGCACCTATTCTACTCAAATCGAGGGTTTCAGAAGGTGCTGCCCTGTTTTTAAGTGACTCTGCCACCCAGGCCACAGCTGACAAGCGCAGGACAGAGCATCAAATGTGACATGAGCATCTGGTTTCCCTGTGGGCCACAGTTGATTCACATTAGGAGAAACAATCAGAGCACTCAACTCTGATCTCAGGCTGGCACCTTGGCTTCTGCTCCTGTCCTGGTAGAGAGACCCATGGAACAGGAGGCTTAGGGCCTGGCATGGGTGTGATTCCTGCCAGGAAGCAGGGTGGTAGTGTGAGAGAGTGAAACCAAGATGAGGGAAGGAGAGAGTCCTAAATACAGAAGGGAATTGAATGATTGTTTAGTTTCATAATTAGTCCCCACATAACTTTATTTCTCCATTGTGGCTAGAGGAAGGATGAGTAAGGAGAATGAGGCAGAGTAGCTAAAAAAATAGATGGCTACAATGATGTGACTCAATGTTTCCTTCTTACTTTTTTCTCCCCAAAAGCTATTAAAAGGTGAAAAGGACAGAGAGTAAGAGAGAAAGAGAGACTGCGCTTTCTCTATATGTGGATAAAAAATTATATAAATAAATGTATATATGTGAATATATTATGAATATGTTCTATTCACTTAGCAAACATTAATAAAAGTCCACCATGTGCAAAGAAAGTTAGAAGACCTTTAAGAAATTAAAAGGTGAAAAAAATATTGGCCCCACCCTCAAAGAATTTATAGCCACCTGTGGGATGTAAGGCATAATCAAATTAACTAATCTATAAGGTTATAAAAAAGGAAAGAAAAAAATCTCAAGGGCCATAAATGATTACTGTAATTGTGATTATTGTCACTGTGTATTGTATGAATACTAACAATCCTAAGTTATTTCTTTTATTTAATCATTAAAGAGGTCCGTGCTATCTAAAAGTGAGTTAGGGATAGATATCTGGGGGGACCGAGTTTGGGTAATCCTAGTTGATTAGGCAGGCAATTAAATATGTAAAAAAATTCCTAAGAGGACTCAATATTTCAAGTTGGAAGCTATTTTCATAATTTTATGTCTCTGTTAGAGGCACCACCAGAAAGTAAAAATAAAGCAGGATAAAAACATGACACAGAACTCACACTGACTTTCATTGCTAGGTTGG
Organism: Propithecus coquereli; assembly: GCF_000956105.1. Classification (NCBI taxonomy): domain Eukaryota; kingdom Metazoa; phylum Chordata; class Mammalia; order Primates; family Indriidae; genus Propithecus; species Propithecus coquereli. The sequence continues at coordinate 3,435,619 of NW_012150507.1, read as the reverse complement.
ATTTAAAGTCAAAGTCTTACATTATGCAAATAAGAATAAGGGCACAATGGTGGTGATGTCATCAAAGAATAACTGCAGCTTTGTGTCAGAATGGTCTTATTAGGAGGGCAGAGCTGAAGGAGGCACCAGCTTGCTCATCCACAAACTGACAGCTTTGCCTGGTGTTTAGAGGGAAAAGATATTAGGGTGAGTGATTCTGCTGCATGCTAGTTATCTCAGAGCCAAACCCTGTAGCATATTTCTCCTTCATGTCTTGAGTGCAACTACTATTCTACATCATGATCAAAGATCAGTAACACAATTTATGTCAACAGTTTGTGAAATACTTGGCCCTTTACTACTTTAAAAGTATAAAAAGAGCTTTGTTAAAATTTTCAAAAATAGGACTCTCTTAATTTTTAACCTATTACCAACAAGTAATGACTTTTTGGGTGAACTCTGATCAACTTAAAAATGACTAAGTTGTTTTATTAAAAAACACATGTCAAGTAAAGCAAGGATTTTTTTAAAGATATACTCCCTGGTGAAATAACTAGGACTTATTCGAAACCTTCATACAATGTTACCTATAAAAATTTCCGAGGTTTATCTTTAACAACATGTTTTATAGTGGAGACAATTTGAATCAAAGCCTTGTCATTTATTTCTTAACAGACAGCACTATCCAAAAAAAAAAAAAAAAAACCAGAATAGCATTAGGGTCTAGAAAGTGGGCTTTTAAGCTTTTAGACTTCTGAATAAAGCCATTGTGCTACAAATTTTTAAATTCATATGTTCTCAAACAGAACTGTTACACCCTACCAACTTTTTTGTATTTAGGAATTCAAATAACTTTTAATATACTGAATCAAATGTCATCCTTAGGAAGAAAGGATTTCTTCATTCACATAGTTATTTAACAGATAAATGCAATGAAACCCAGAAAGGTTGGTCATAAGCTACACGTTGTATTAAAATACAAAGAAAGGTGCTGAGGCTAAGTGTCAGGTATAATATTTCTTTTATGACCTGAATCCTCAGTTGGTTGGAAACAAGACCAAAGGTGGAGATCACAATGTTCAAAATGCCCAAATCACAACATTATTGATGATTTAAGTACAAAAGCAAGAAAAACAAGAATGCACCATGGGTAACAGTATGAACAGAAAAAATATGCTTTTGGACATTTTAATAGAGCTCTCTGTATTTAGCAATACCAAGACACATGCTCCTTAGTGTCTTAAAAAGTATTTTCGACATATGTATATGTAAAACTGTTCTCATTAGCTTCTTCTCAAAAAATGAAAAAAATACCCACAACAGATAAATATCCCTGGAATGCCTTGTTTTAAAAGTTTCTTTTCCTTCTATCTAACTGTATTTTTTTAAATTAGTGGGGACATTTTTCAAAAATTGATTAATAATTTCTCGTTTTTATGTTGGTGAGCATCCTGTGAATTTATTTCTTTCTAACCTACAGATCTTTTGACTCAGAAACCCAGATTACCATATTTTTCTAAAATTGTTTTCCATTTCCTTTCTTAAAGTCATTAAAAAAACTGAAGCATAACATATATTCAGTGTAGTGGGTTGAATTGTGTTTCCCCCAAAATATGTCCAATTCCTGACCCACGGTATATGTAACTGTGACCTAATTTAGAAATAGGTCCTTTGCAGAAGTAATTAAGAAACTCGAGATGAGATCATTCTATTCTTATGGTGGGCTCAAAATTCAATGACTGGTTTCCTGATAAGAGAAAGGAGAGGGAGATTTGAGACATGTACACACAGAAACCAGAAATACAGAGGAGAAGGACATGTGAAAATGAAGTCAGAGATTAGTGTCATGTGTCTACACGCCATGGAATACCAAGTGACACCAGGAGCCATCAGAAACTGGAAAAAGCAGAGGATTCCCTTGTAGAGCCTTCTGAGGGAATATGGCTCTGCCAACATCTTGGTTTTGGACTTCTGGCGTCCAGAATTGTGAGAGAATAAATTTCTGTTGTTTTAAGCCACTATGTTTGTGGCAATTTGTTATAGTAGCCCTAAGAAAATAACACATTCGGAAAAGGAAACACATCCTCATTTCTGACAAATATATAAAAAGGCACAAATTATCATAAAGTGAAGACATCCAGGTAACTACCACCCAGGCCTAGAAAAAGAACATTTCCTATGTAACTAAAGTCCTCTTGGGTCTGTTTCCTTTTAAAATATGGAGGAACTCAACAAGGAAAAGGTAAGCAACCCAATTAAAAAAATGGGCAAAGGATTTTACTAGACATTTTTCCAAATAAGTTACACAAATGGCCAATAAGCACATAAAAAGATATTCAACAGCATTAATTATCAGGGAAAGGTAAATCAAAACCACAATAAGATACCACTTCACACCCAGTAGGATGGCCATAATAAAAAAAATATATAAAACAGAAAATAAGTTTTGGCAAGAATGTGGAGTAATTGGAACACTTGTACATTGTTGGTGGGAATGTAAAATGATAAAATTGCTGTAGAAAAGTTTAGCAGTTCTTTAAAAAGTTAAACACATAGTTAAAATATGACCCAACAATTCCATCCCTAGGTATATTATCCCTAAGAACTGAAAAACATGCCCACAGAAAAATGTGTTTATAACTGTTCATAGCAGCACTATTCACAATGGTCAAAAAGTGGAAACCACCCAAATGTCCATCAGCTGATAACTGGATAAACAAAATGTAGTATATCAATACAACAGAATATTATTTAGCTGGAAAAAGAAATGAAATACAGGCATACCTCAGAGATATTTCGGGGTTGATTTCAGACCAATACAGTACAGCGAACATTGCAATAAAGTGAGTCGCATGGACTTTTTTGGTTTCCCAGTACATATAAAAGTTATGTTTAAATTATACTGTAGTCTATAAGTGTGTAATAGCATTATGTCTTAAAAAAGTAAAAACATTAATTTTAAAACACTTTATTGATAAAAAATGCTGCCAATGATCTAAGCCTTCAGCAAGTCAGAATCATTTTGCTGGTGCGGGGTCTTGCCTCCGTGTTGATGGCTGCTGACTGATCGGGGGGTGGTTGCTGAAGGTTTGGGTGGCTGTGGCAATTTCTCAAAACAATGAAGTTTGCCACACTAATTGACTCTTCCTTTCATGAAAGATTTCTCTGTAGCATGTGATGCTGTTTCATAGCATTGTGCGAAGTAGCACTTCTTTCAGAATTGGAATCAATCCTCTCAAATTCTGCCATTGCTTTATCAACTAAGTTTATGGAATATTCTAAGTTCTTTGTTATTTCAATACTGTTGACCCCATCTTCATAAGGAGTTGAAGTTGATCTTTCATCTCAAGAAATTATTTTCTTCACTCAGCCATGGGAAGCAACTCCTCACCCGTTCAAGTTTTTTTATGAGATTGCAGCAATTCAGTCACGTCTTCAGGCTCCATTTCTAATCTAGTTCTCTTGCTATTTCCACCACATCTGCAGTTATGTTCTCCACTAAAGTCTTGAACCTGTCAAACTCATCTATGAGGGTTAGAAGTCAGCTTCTTCTAAACTCCTGCTAATGCTGATATTTTGAACTCCTCCCATAAATCAAAAAAAATGTTCCTAATGGTATCTCGAATGGTGAATGCTTTTCAGAAGGTTTTCAATTTACTTTGCCCAGATCCATCAGAGGACTCACTATCTTAGCAGCCATAGCCTTACAAAATGTATTTCTTAAATGATAAGACTCGAAAGTCAAAATTACTCCTTGATCCATGAGCTGCAGAATAGATGTTGAATTAACAGGAATAAAAACAACATTAATATCCTTGTACATCTCCATCAGAGATATTGGGTGACCAGGTGTATTGTCAGTGAACTGTAATATTTTGAAATCATCTTTTTTTTTGTTTTTTTCCTTAGCAATAGGTCTCAACAGTGGGTTTAAAAATACTCAGTAAATCATGCTATAAAGAGATGTACTGTCACCCAGGCTTGGTTGTTTCATTTCTAGAGCACAGGCAGAGGAGATTTGGCGCAATTCTTAAGAGTCCTAGGATTTTCGAAATGGCTGATGAGCATTGGTTTCAACCAGCTACATTACCCTAACAAGAGAGTCATCCTGTCCATTGAAGCTTTGAAGCCAAGCACTGACTTCTCCTCTCTAGCTATAAAAATTCTAGACGGCACCTTCTTCCAATAGAAGGTGTCCCATCTACATTGAAAATCTCTTATTTGTTTTAGTCACCTTCATCAAAGATCTTAGTTAGATATTCTGGATAACTTGCCACTTCACCTTGCACTTTTATATTATAAAGAGAGCTTCTTTCCTTAAACCTCATGAACCATCCTCTGCTAGCCTCAAATTTTTCTTCTGTAGCTTCCTCACCTCTCTTAGCTTTCATAGAATTGAAGAGGGTTGGGTCCTTGCTCTGGATTAGGCTTTGGCTTAAGGAAATGTTGTGGCTGGTTTGATCTTCTCAGATCACTCGAACTTTTTCCATATTGGTCATAAGGCTGTTTTGCTTTCTTATCATTTGTGTGTTCACTGGAGTAACACTTTTAATTTCCTTGAAGAACTTTTCCTTTGCATTTGCAACTTGGCTAATTGTTTGGCACAAAAGGCCTAGCTTTGGGCCTATCTAGGCTTTCAACATGCCTATCTCACTAAGCTTAATCATTTTTAGCTTTTGATTTAAAGTGAGAGGCATGTGACTGTTCCTTTCGCTTGAACATTTAGAGGCCATTGTAGGGTTATCAATTGGCCTGATTTTCATATTGTTGTGTCTCAGGGAATAGGGAGGCTGGAGGAAGAGAAAACAGATAAGGGAACGGCAGATTGTTGGAACAGTCAGGACACACATATTTATGGATTAAGTTCACAGTCATATGGGAGCAGTTTGTGGTGCCCCAAAACAATACAGTACAATAGTAATTGTAATCCACGATCACTGATCACAGATCAGCATAATGGTATAATAATAATGAAAAAGTTTGAAATATTGTGAGAATTACCAAAATGTGATGCAGAGACACATAATGAGCACTTGCTATTAGAAAAATGATGCTGATAGACTTTTTCGATGAAGCATTGCTACAAACCTTCAGTTTGTAAGAAAACACAATATCTACGAAGTACAATAAAGTGAAGTGCAATGAAAGGTATGCCTGTACTGATACATGCTACAACTTGGATGAATCTTGAAAACATTAAGCTAAGTGAAAGAAGCCAGGCACAAAAAGCCACATATTATATGATTCTGTTATATGAAATATCAAGAATTGGCATATTCATAGGAAGAGAAAACAGATTTGTGGTTACCAGGAGCTGAGGGAATGGAGGAATGAGAGTGATTGCTTAATGGATATAGTATTTCCATGTGGGGCAGTGAAAAAGCTCTGGAACTAGATTGTGCTGCACAACATTGCACAACATTATAAATGTACTTAATGCCACTGAATTGTAATTTTAAAGTAGTTAAAATGATAAATTTTATTGTATGCATATTTTATCGTGATAAAAAATAAGAAGCAGCTCAATTAACCACTGTGATTATGTAAATAATATGCTTTGTTTAAAAATTAACCTTTTTATTTTGAGGTAATTACAGATTCACATGCAGTTATAAGAAATAATACATAGAATTCTCATGTAACTAGTTTATTTTTTAAAGAATTTTCTGTTCTTATTTTTCCTATTCAAAATAATGAAATAAAATTTTAAAAATATCTTCTCTTTGGTGGCTAATATAAGATTGTGTAATTGGGCATTCTGCAACTTGGGCTTCCTGCCACTAGCATTGGGTAAAAGTACAATATGTTTTACTTGGTTACTTATCAGCCCATTAAGAGAGAATAATCTTTCCAGATATTTTATCTTTAATGGGACACAAGAGGAAACACAAATTAGGATATTAAAATTTGGATGATTTATATACATACTCAAAAGTATTTTCTATATTTGTATTTTCCATATTTAATTCCTTTGATAAGTGATTATAATCACCTTATTTAATGATCAGCATAAATATATATATTTGTTGTTGTTGTTATTGTTGTTAACTCTGGAAAAACTCATGGTCAGGGCTAAAAGAAATTAGGTCACAGACCATAAACTATGAGAACATAAAACAAATACAGCATTTTTAAGGTAGTGCTGATTTTCTACAAGCTCTTCAAACATCTGACATATCATCTATCTCCAGAGTGTGATAACGATGTCTTGTACACTTGTGAAATAAATTGGCAAGTGCTAATTAAAAATGTTTAATTTATATGTAAGGCTACCACAGACATACAAAAATCTATTTTCTAAGCAAGTGGGGAGAAATGCAAAAGAAATGCTAAAGGTACCTTCCACTTCCTTTTCCCTTGTTTTCTCCTAGTCTCCAATTATTTATTTTTCTTTGCCTGTATTTCACCACTCTCTGCACTGCTTTCTTTGTCTCCATTGGGATATTTAAAAGCCCAACCGCAGGCTAAACATTGACCAAGTAAATAAACATTTAACTGGTTGTGGGTTCTACCTTCAGCAGGATTATGGGACCAAAACTACAACTAGAAGAGATTTCAGGAGTTAGGGGACAGAAAAAGGTTGAGGTGTCAGAGAGAGTAAGATCAACTTCAGTTTCACTCACTGTAAGTATGTACACACATTTAAATGTTTACTGTTGATTTAATTATCTGCATCAGGTAATGAAATTGATAGTAATATGAATATTACATAGACTTTTTGAAAATGCTTATCTTCTCAAACATTCATCAAAGATAATCTGAATTGGCCCCAAACGTACTTATCTTCTTTATGAATGACCCTGAATCTTAAATAACTGCACTTTCAACAACTTTTTTAATGTTTTTTTTTAAATCATCATCATTTAAATATCCCATACAGATATGGTGCTGCCATTTTGGTCATTTCATGGGTATCTAGCTCTGAGACTTGTCTACGATTCAGAAGGACATCAAGAAAGTCAGAGCACCATCGAGAGACCTCATTCACCGTAAAGCTTGTCAAATCTGACTCCTTGGAGCTCTCCTTCAAGCATACGGTAAACAAACTCAAGTATGTCCTTATGGAATCTCCAAGGGCTACAGCTGAAAAAGTCCTTATTAGACCATCTAATTAGACAGGGTCCTCAAATGATGAGAACACTGAGGCCCAAGCAGTTGAAATATCTTGTCCAAGATATTTGCCCATGGCTAGCTTTCTAAAGAAACCAGAGCAGAAAACAGTTTCCTTGCTCTTATTCAAGTTCCCAGTCCACTCTCTCACACTATGAAGCAGTGAGGAACCATCTTCATTATGCACCCCTTGGATGTAATTACAGCTCATACAAAGCAGAAAGATTAGCAGTGACAGGTCTTGTGTAGCTCTTTTAACTTCATTTCCACTGGGTATGGCAGTGTTGGAGGTGTGAAGGACTATGAAGGAGGGCCAAGTGACAGATTCCCAGTTAGCAGCAGGCTGGGGCCACTCAGCCAGGAGCCACTCAGTGTCCCATGCTCTCTGTGGAGCAGCGAGGGTACTCAGCTTCCAGCTCTTCCAGGAGACTAGCAATGCTGATGCCTCTGTGGGTTTGAGATTGTCTAACCCCGCCGAGTCAAAGCTGAAAGGCATCCCTGCATCAATGGGAGGGAGAGGAGAGGGAACTAACTGGGTTTCATCCCATTTATCTTTGTATATCCAGTGCCTTGAATAAAATAGATACTCAAAATATGTTTATTTAGATAGAATAATTATAGCCAGAATTATATTATATATCTACCTTAGGCAAAATATTTCTCTCCTCTATTTCCAAGTCCATCAAGTATAAGTGCTAATAATGATCCTTGTGGTATTGTTCAAAGATCGAAATGAAATTCTACATGTGAACACCATTTGAAAACTCTAAAACACTCTAATATAAAAGATAAAAGGTCAAGAAACTGCCTCCATATGGCAACTTCTCAAATAGGCCAAATGCCAACTTTGTTATTGACATTCTTCTAATCCATAAAATATATGCAATTTAAGTCATAAGAATACATGTATTTCTACAATAATGTGATATTAGTATATTAATTCCTAAAAGCAACCTTGTGTTTTCTACAGAGTCACGTGTAAAAATAATAGAGCTTATGGTAAAAATAGATTTGAGTGGCCAACTCAAAACCTACCCACCTTTTAGCCAAAGCACAAACAAAGCCAATAACAACCCAAATAAAAATACTAGCATGATTTTAAAGGCATTTGAATCCATAACAAATAAATGCTACACTAAATATAAGACTTCGATGGAGAGGAGTAAGAAAGCATTGAGGCTGAAGAGTTATGGGGACAAGGGCAAAATGAACTAAGTTTGGGGACAACCATATAATAAGCCCTTCCAAGAAATCTCACACATGGCAAAATTAAGCCAAGAGGAAGAATTCAAGGACTAGTACTAATACTACTGTATTAGTAGTACATGCTTGCTGTGTCTGGCATTATTTGGCATTCACGTGCTAGTACATGGTAGTATAAACATTAAGGTGTCAGGGAAAACTGTATTATAGTGACTTAGGTATTATAGTGACATCAGTTCTTCATTACCAATTGTGTATGTAGGTACATGCACTTACAGCAACACACACCTGGCTGGAATAGACTCTACTCTTCTTTTTGTGAATTTCAGTAGGGCCATTTTCACATAGAATGGGGGGGTGGGGGCGGGGAAAGAGCTGTCTTCAAACATTTTCTGGACTACTGTAGGTTCCTGGACTCCAGAAAAGACTTCCCAGTTCAGTCCATTGGATATAACTTTGAGAAACATTGATCCAAACTAAAATCACTAAGCAGTCTAGAAATGCAAACTAGTCATTGAATGGCACCAAATTCTACTGAATCCTAGTCTCCATATTTGCTGGTGTATATAAACTTGCCCTTATCTATTAATCAAAAGACATACATTGAATAGATAAGTTTGTGCTAGTTTTTGTCAGGATATATAATTGTTTTGCTGCAATGACTGTAACTGTAGAAACATATACACACATACACACTTAGAAAGTAGGCTATTGATACAAAAGAATATATGACACATATTAATTTAATGATAGAGATGTTAAAGATTAAATAGTTAGACAAGAGTTTCATTTGTCCACTAAGTTAAGGGGCAGAGAGTTTTAAAGACAACAGACAACCTTAAAATGGGAAAACAAGCAGAATATAGCAAACATCCTCCCGGTATATGTTCTTGTATTTCTTATTCATCCTTACCTGACTTATCTCTGGACTCAGCACATGAACTAAATGCTTTAAATGTTTTTTGCTGTGGCCGTGAGGGTTCACCAAATAGCACCAAATATCCATGTGCTCTTCTATATTTCCCAGCCTCCCTTGCAGTGAGTTGGGAGCTATGTGGGCTGATTCTTGTCAATGAATGATGATCATAACTGATAATGTGTCACCTCTACCTCTGGCCAAGGCAGTTAAGAGCAGGTGCGCTGTTTCCTGTCTACAACTCTCTCATCTCTTTGGTTGTGACCTTAGAGGCATGTGTTCCCATCGGCATAGCACAAGAGGGAGTGGGGTTCATCCAACCCACACTGGAATGAGACAAATAGGCAAATAAACCATTGTGGTGTTAAGCCACTGACATTTTGGGATCTTTTGAGGTAGACAATAGTGTTTACACTGTTTTACTCTTGCATAAAGCTTCTGATCCCTAGATACCCTCAAAATAGAATAGAATTAGAACTTACAAAATTAGAATTCAAATCTAAAAACGGTGAGAAATTAGATGCCTTTCTAATGTATGTGTTGGTGCTAGATGCTTTGTCAAGGCACTGAAGATTAAGTTGGCTTGTTATATTATGGCTAAAAGGGAATGCTCTAGCCCTCTCTAATTCTCAAAATTCTCTAATGGTCTAGGCATTTCATTATTTTCAATCTCTCCCTGGAGAAAAGAATCACCCAAAAACATTCCTAAAAAGCATGGTTTAATGTGAATGTGGGAAACAGTATAAAAAAAACTGAGGGCTAAGCCTAACTAATTCAATCCCTGCAGGAAATTCCTTATAACACAATGGCTCGGATGCTGTCAGGTAAGCTATCTTTCAATTCACTCAGGAAATTCACAAAATATTCTTGTGCCACAGAAGGAAATCCTGTCCTAGTTGATCCTGCAATGGATCTGAGTCAAATTTCAATATTTGTCCATTACAGAAAAACAGTAAAGCCTAGAGTGCAAATAAGCATGATTCTATGTTAGAACTTCAAAAAGTACTAGGGAAGTGCAAGCCAGTTACAATGTGATTTATATACCAGCATCTCAGTTGAATATACTTAAAGAACTGCACTACTTTTCTTAACTCAGCAAGCCACGTGATGCTAAAAGAATAGATGTATGTACTGAGGTTATTTTTATACAACTGCTGAGTTAATCTCTTATGAATTTATATGCATATACATTCTTTTCCCCTTAGATGAATTATTTTAATTATGCTCAATTTGTAAACACACTTTACATCATACTATAGGCCAGTGGTCAGCAAATTGCATCCTATGGGCCAAATCCTGCCTGTCACCTTTTTTTGTAAATAAAGTTTTATGATAACACAACCATATTCTGTTGTTTACTATTGTCTATGGCTGCTTTTGCCCTACAATGACAGAATTAAGTAGTCACTACAGAGACCATGTGAACTGCAAAGTCTAAAATATTTACTATCTTTGAACTTTCACTGAAGAAAGGTTGTCGACCCCTGCTCTAAATTAAACTGAAGCAACCTTTTAAAATATGTATCTTACAATTTGTAAATGCAAAGATATATATTCATAAACATGTTAGATCTTCATAAGTTTGTACCATTGTAATTTCCTATATTTAAACAAATCAAAGGCCAGAAATAGATTCTGGAAGATTAAAATAGATGTTATTCTGGCTTTGTATTATTTTTAATCTTTGGTGCACTAAAGCACAGTTGTATAATTCTGTAGATTTCTATCCTTCTCCTAGAATGATATTTATCTTCCCAAACCATTTTAGTTTCTTCGGGAGGAATATATATCTCTATATGGTCAGGACATAAAAATATCCCTCATTTTACATTTCCTTAAAGAAGGAGCTCTAACAAATCTTGTGACCAGATCCCTCTAAGGTCACAGATTGAACATTTATTGCACAGATATTATGTATGCCAATGTTTACATAGAGGTTTCATGATTTAATCTTCATCACCCACATTTCCAGGTGGTATTATCCCTACTTTAGAGATGAAGTTTACAATGGCTTAGTGATGCTCAAAGTCACAAAACCACTTAGTTATGAAATCCAGGTTTGGACCTAGTTCTCCTGAAACTAAGCCTAAGGCACTTTCTACTCTACCTTTTATATTCGGCTACTTTGGTATATTAAACTCTGACTGACTTTTACAAAAAGTAAGAAAGGAAAACAAGTTTTGAAAAGATTAGCATCTTATTAGGTTTAAACTAGACTAAATGTTTAATGGAAAAAATTCCTCAGATGTGATTTCTTAGTGGATAGCATTTAAAGCTTTTGCATGTGTCAGATTTGAGAGGTTTTAAACTGCTCTAAATTGATTCCAAACTGACACAAGTTTATCATTCCCAGTGCTTCCATCTCTTTTTGCTTTTAGAGTGTCAATTCTGTTGAGGCAAAGGAATCCAGCTGCTAGGTGACACTACTTGAAAATATTTCTGCAAAGAAAACCCCCATCTGCCGTAGCCAGTCATAATACAGACAACCTTTTATTATTTTCCCTGTGATTGTGAATAAAAGTGAAAAGCCCTAGAAAGGAACATACACACTGCTTTCCAGAAATGTGAAGTATTAGAAAAGTGCCATGTTATCTCCTGTTGAGCGTGGGGTTGGGAGGTAGTTATACCTCAGGGACTCTGGAAGAAGATGTACACCAGGCAATGGCTCTGAGACCTGCTCTGCCCCTCTGAACATGGCTATGCGGCCCTTCGTTGATAACCAGGACCCTGGTCTCTAAGAGAGGGATGGTCAGGATGGCTGATGATGAACCAAGCTCTTTCAGCCTGTCAGTGAGCCCTTCACTGACAACTTGATTCACAAAACAGTCCATTCAATAGCTTCCCTAGCCCTCCCTAAGAATGGAAGTTTCTAGTGTGCTTATATGGGTGGGGGGCAACATGAAAACTTCATGCCTTGGATGGGAACAATTCCTTTAGATTAATAGAAATAAACACTAACTTCATGGTTTATGCCCCTGACTGTGAGTGGCTGATATGTTCAACTGTCTGTAAGACATCATTAATTTTCATCTTTCTCATAAAGAATGTGTCTTTATTTGAAAACAGGGATATTTGCTTTGTTTATGCTGGCTTATTGATTTCCTTTAAGAATTGAAAATGTGCTCAGTGTTCACGAATATATATTGAATCCCAGGGAGATAAATTTTAGATTTAGCATTTAAAATAGGGAAAATGTTTTAAGTATTGACTCGGGGCCAGGCGTTATAAAAAGTGTCAATAATCTCCATCAATTTGGAAGAAAAAACAAAACAAAACCGAAAACCCTAGTAGGTTGGAACTTAGTTTGCAGGTGAGGAAACTGCAGTAAGTCACCCAAATAATCAGCATTAGGGGTACTGAACCCAGGTGGTCTAATTCCAGAGCCTTTACCCTTAGCCACCACTTAATACTGTCTCCGTTATATGTTGTCCTGACTTTAAGTAGTTTTTGTGACTCAGTTTCTGTTTAGTGACACATTTTAAATTAAACTTCCTTCATTTATCAAAATTATAAGCTCACTTGTAATTATTAATTACCAATTTTATTCTCTAGGAGAACCTCATATTATCAAATTACATGATAACCACAACTACTATTACCGTGAAGACATCTTACCATTAGGCATCTCCTTAGAGTAACATTATTTAAAGATATAAGAATCATCTGGAAAATACGGTTGCTAAGTAGGCATTTATTTATATTCAAAGCTGTTGTTGAAAGGCTCTGATCAATGTTTTCCAAACATACAGGAAAAGATCAGCCTTTCTCCATTCTTCCAACAAAGGCTTCGAAACTGAAGCCAAGACCAGTCCGGGGCAGGAATACATTCAGCAGTGCTTCTCCTAACATCCACCCAAGTGATGATCTCTCCTGCCCAAGCCAATCATGGCCAGTGGAGTCAAAGAGACGAATATGAAAGTGTAGGGTTGCTGGGTATCCAGATAAACTTGAATTTCAGATAAAGAACACATAAATTTTTAGAATAAGTATGTCCCATCCGCTGTCTTGAATAATTTTTTAGAATAAGCATGTCTCATTTACTGTTTTCTCCCATTCCTCCCCTCCTCAAGTCTGACAATCCTAGGAAGGGAGAAGAGACGTACTTGCTTTATGTTTTATATTTTTAGCATTGGCTCACCTCCAAATCTAGATTTTACTTTAGGAGACTGAAAACCCTGGTGGACCTTGTCCTTTTTAATTAAATCTTTATGGCATACCCTCTTAGCATTTGGTGCCCAACAGGAAATCCGGATATATTTGCTAGCTGATCCTTCTTTTTCTCTTTCGTACTTGAAGTGTGACAGCTGGATTGGAAAACAATGTTTAAGCTAAGGACAAGTGTGTGTTGGAAGTGGGGAGGTACAACATCATCTTCCTCTTTCCTGGCTTCCTTTCCCTTCCAGAACCAAATGTCAGCTGGGGAAAAGCAGAGATAAGAGACAGATGTAAGTGGCCTGAGGTGACCCCAGGAAGACCTGAATCTGTTGAGGCTAAGCACTCCCTGCTTCCTGTATTTCCATGATGCTTTAGGATGACTATCAAATTCCTTGCTGAGATATTCCCAGGCTGAAAATTTAGAGATCAACTGACTTCAAGTATTTAAATGAGCCACTATTTGAAATCTACCAATAGGACTGGTTCTTAAGTTCTTGTGGGGAATCGGATACCCATTCCAATATCAGGAGTCCATGAGCAAACTGAGGTCAAATTATTCAGGAAGAAAGTCAAGTAAAAGGAAACATAATTTTGTATCAATTATTCAGCTAATTTATACAATTAGGTCATTTTTTTTTCTAGGTAGATACGAAGCTTGAAAGGGATGCAGTCTGTTTTCCTAACAAATTGGCATCTCTGCTCCAATGAGCAACATTAAAGGTTAAAAATCCATTGTGACTCAAAAGACTGAGGCTACCCAGAAGTGACAACAGTCCTATGGGGCTGCATGAAATAGTGATATGACATCTCTGGGGTCAGACTCAGGCTCAGAACCACCTTTGTGTCTTCCGGCAAGTGGCTAAACTGGGATGGGAACAAGGCCAGTCTGACTGCAGGGTGCTAACACCAGCACAATGGCTGGCCTTGGCAAGGTATTCAGTAAACGTTAATTCTCTTACTTCCACTGTTTTAAAATGGGTAGTGGATATTTTCTTTTGTTTTGGCTACCCAGCATCCACAAACTCTTCCTGGTTGAGGAAGGGGGTAGAATTTCAAGGTACATAGGAGATGGGGATGGTAAGAGTAGATACAAGGGTAAAGAATAGTCCCTCATCCTGCCTCTCGGTCCACAGAATGTGGACATGTGAACTTTGGGTGGCCAACCTGACACTTCCACTCATTAGAGATTATTCTCAGAAGCTCTGGTTGAGCTTTAAATTCAGTGGATTGGTGATGGTTGTCTGGGGAATGGCAATTCCATCAGCTGCATTGCCCTACACAGATGATTTCTGTAGCAGGGTTTTGAGTCTGTCTTCTTCTCTCTGTTCCTATCTGAGCCTCCTTATCTCCTTCTGAAAAATTTCTTTATTGCTTACATTACCAGATTTGGCTTCTGTTGTTTGCAAGTGACTTAGAAATTGTAAGAAAATTGTGGTTTATGACTTACGTAGGGCTGAAACACCCAGGTAAAGAAAGCTGAGCAGTGCAGGAATGATATTCAAATAATAATTAACAGGTACCATAGGAATTAGGATATTTAAGTGAATGAAAAGATAATATCTACCATCTAACCTAATAATTAACATTAATTGTACTTGATTAGAAGTTTAATGATGGGTTATGGCAGGTATAGAGCCAGCCTCAGCCTCATGGGGTTGCATGAGAATCACGTAGGCAGTCAGGACCTCCTAGGGGAGGATGGGTGTCAGCATTCTCCGTGTGTACTCAGCCAAACTCTTAAGGAGGCTACTGTTTTGGCATGAACCTCACAACTGAAATGTGCTCTTCTGTACTCCTCCTCACTTGCTTGTATCAGTCATAAAAGTGGGGTTCTCACCTCAAATCCTCTGTGCCTTGAGGTGTAACATGCCTATGTATCTGAATATAAAGAAATATCTCTGTACCATATATGATTTCTGTAGTCTTGTTCCATCTTATATAATTCTTACATCACAAGCTTCAAGGAGTGGGAAATGGGTTCTGTACTTTTTATAGCTCCTCTCCCATTGTATCTAGCAACGCATAGGCACATAAAAGGCATCAATAGATATTCACAAATTGATCAATATTAGTACTAATTATGAATTTATGATAGCAATTTTAAAATGCATAATGGTATAGACAAATCCCACGATGAGGCATTAAAGCTAAACAAATACATTCCCCTTATCAACTTTTTTATTAATAAGTTATTTTTTCAGCAATGTCTATATTATGTCTCTTTTCTTAACCAGGCAGCTGATTGGTATTGTCATCACAGAGCACATCAAAGCTGATTGGTCTACTCAGGGATGACACTCCATGGTTTAACCTGGGGAGCTTTTTAAATGTTCAGATGCCTGGGCTTCTTTTCCAAATATTCTGACATGTTTTGAGATGGGGCTTAGGCATCAGTATGATTTAAAAACTCCCTAGGTTATTGGTGCTGCCTGGCTGAGAAACCACTGGCCAAATAGAGCATTCCAATAAAAGTAAAGACCTGTGTTTTCTCATCGCCTATTTCTTTGGAAGAGCAAGCAAAGTTGATAGGGGAGTAAAATAACAAGAAGAAAAGTGGCAGGACTATGCAACTTGGCATGCCATCGGAATGTGGCAAACTATTAAAAAATATTTGTAAACCTCAAGATTTTCTTACAGCTATTGACAAAGTGGTTTAAACAATGTTCCTTCTCCCACCCCCAATGCTCAAGTTTAAAGGCCCCCAACAACTTCGAAAATATGGGAGTGTTTGGCAAAGAATTCCAAATGAATGACCCTCAGCTGTGGAATTTGCTCCTTCTAGCAGGCTGCTCTTTTCAGCAGTCAGCCAAACCCCAAATCTGGCAGCTTTTAAAATATGGTGCAAAATAGATTCTTTTGAAACCTGAGAGGCACGAAAGATTTATTCTGCTGGAAAGACATGATTGTAAAAATAACAAGCAATTATTGTCACTGCGCCAAGTAGAATCAGAGACCTGCAAGAGAGACTATCAAGGGCCACCCTTCTTTCCTCATTCTACAAATGAAACCAAGCCATAAGAAGATGACATTATTTCAAGTCACACAACCAAGTGGCAGGGTCTGGGCACATCTTGATCTCATGATTCACAGGCCAGTTGTCATACAATGTCCTCGAAGAATGACGCAGACGATTTCTTCTTTGTATCATAGTTGGTTATTCACAGATGCAATGTTGTTGCAATTGCTAATAGTATAATTTTTGGTAACTGCAGCAAATAGTATTTAAGTATTTTGTAATTTTTGGTGTGTAACATCCTTTCCATGGTCCCAAATATAAAATCTGGTTGCATTACCTTCTTGATCCTCACAATTTAAGTTTCTAATTCATCTAGAAGGACACATGTGAACCTGCATGAAATGCAAATCTAAGAGCTTTAAATCCACAACAAACCATAACAGAAAGACCTTGACCTTCTCCACGTTTCCTGAAATGGGGTGAGTAAGCCTATTTCCTATTATATTTTACTCTGACTTAGGCAAAGTACAGGAGTCAGAGATTAGGGTGAAAATGATTCCCAGAAAGACAGGAACAATTCTAACACTTATTAATCTGTATTAAGTTCTAGGCAAGGAGTTAGGCCCAGAGTCAGAAATTTTCTGTGGTGATAACAGACTCATTATCTTGAAAAATATTTATTTAATGAGGCAGATAGTTAATTTTGTCTTAGTTCTTCCTCCTTCCCCACATTCCACATGTTATTCTATTTCCTTTCACTTCAGGCTGAGAATACCATCGAAACACATGGGGTCAGAGAACTATTCCCAGAGTTCATTCCTCCTCATAAAATAGATTATGTTCTTTTCTCCCAACTGCAGAAAATTTCCTTTCCTTTTACCACACCCAATCCATGTTGGCCATTTAGTGAAATATACAATTTAAGAGATAAGTTGTTATTGTTAGCTAAGGGTGTTTTCTGGAATTTTACCACCAAGGATAAAATAATGAATAAGGAGATAGGAAAGACCCCAGTGAGTCTTTCCACTGTCCAGCCTCAGGGCCCTTCCCGGCCCAAGCTAGCTCCCTGTCACTTCTTTGTTCCTGACTGCAGGCCCCCCGGGGCATTTCTCTTTCCGAAGTGGCTGCCACCACCCACTCAATCATGGACAACCTTTCTTCCGAGGATGGCTCTGGAGATAGAATGTCCCAAGCTCCCTTGTCTCCCGTTCCCTTCTTTGCTGTCCTGAAAACAAACAAGCTAAGCATCCTTTTCTGGTTTAACCATCTGGCAGTTAGTCATGAGAGAGAAACAGAGAGGAGACAACAAAAACGTGGATACTACAAAGGTTCCAGAATCTTTCAAAGTCCTTTGGTCATGGTCCCTGATCAGTATTTCTGATTCTGCTTATACTTTTATCATTTATTTCTGAGGGTAGAAGGTAATGTAATCTCCTTTCTTCATGATGTCTCTTCTCAGGCTTGTTGATTCTATCGTAAATATTTAACATCTGGAGAAATTAGGGATTGCAGGGACCAAGATGTCCCTGTAATGTTACCAAAGTAAGCTGAGTTTTAAAAAAGGAATGCTCTCAGGTCCATTTGACTCAACTCTCTAGAAAATAATGGAAGAGCAATGTGGGCTTCTGGAATTTGTCACTGACAGCACCTCCTCACTGAAGCCAGGCTGAGCTGTGACAAGCACCCCCACCCCCTGAGCTTCCATGTTCCTCAGCCAGATTGTATTTCCATGACTACTTAGCTACCATTTATTCCCTATCCTAGACTGGGTTTCCCTGGAAGGAAAGGACTATAATCTTCTCTCTCCATCTTGGAATGCTGGGATCTAGCAGTGTTTGAAACATAGTAGGTACTTAGTAAATGATTTTCAGAATGAAATGGTTCTCAAAATAAAAACAAGGTAGAGTCTTTCTAGCAGAAGATAAAACACTCCTCTAAGGAATGGACAACCAGACTTCAAAGTTGGGTTTGAGTCTCAGTGAAATTGCTCAGAGAGAAACTGTCTTGCCACAAGATGAAGAATAATTTGATAAATAAGGAGGGTTTAAGGCATTTTAAAATCCCACATTGTTCCTTGTTGCCCTACCTCAACTGACTCCCAATATGCCTTGGTGACAAGAAAATGGGTAAGAAATTGGAATGGAATGGATCAAACGAAAATGTGGACCCTGTGAAAAACTGTTGTGTGACTTTGAGCAAGTTACCAACCCTCTCTGGGCTTTAGTTTATACCTGTATCATGAAGTGAGTGGGTCAGATGATACACAAAGTTCCTTACAGTCTTAACCTTTCAGGATTCTAAGTGATTCACAGCCCTGTACTGCAATGTATTTTAATTTTCCTCTCCTCGACCTCATCAAAAAATAAATAAATAAAAAATGACTTCTACCATTGCCAACAACCCACTTGGGGCAGAAAAATAAACTATAAATTATGGTCACCAGATCAAATGAGCTGAAACACAGATTAAAATATGTTATCTATCCACAGAGCAATTTTTCATAATGGTGTCAAACAAAAAGTTCTAGTCAATGTTTATACTAAGACTTGATGAAAAATTCCAGACATAAAACTTCTGGAACTTAGACTTGAACTCAGAAGGACCTCCCACCTCTGAATAAATTTTACAACTAAAATCTATTGGGACTTTTTCCCCTTAACAAGAATTCATCCTTCAACAATTATTTGAGTTTTGTTACCGAGACAATTATAGTATAGTAAAACTCTGGCTGTCTAGAACTGTCATGCGAGGTATGACAGCTAAAGATTTTATAAGTACCACTGTCTTTTAATAATTTTGGATGAAAATCATTTTAAAAGACATTACATTTCCTTAACTTCTTTAACAGAACACACTGAATGTAATTCAATCTTTTCCTCAATATGAATACCAGTTACTATAACAGAAATGTCCTAAGTCCTAGACTTGTTTCTTTTAAGGGTGCTTTAGGATTCACCCGAGCTGCCAGCTGTCACTTCTCTGTCAGCTTGGCCACTGTGATCATGTCTCCCTGATATCTGAATTTGCTGATTAAAGGCAGGGAAAAGTGTCTTAATTCATCTTTGCACACCCAAGGGGAGCATAGTTCTGACTACTTAAGGTGTTTAGTAAATAAATATTTGTTCAAATAGCAATAATTAACATAATAGGCTAAAATAAAAAAAAAGCTTGCTAAAACTCTAAAACTAGGTGTGAAATAACAATAAACATTATTGATATTGGGTACAGACTTGAGAGAATTGCTTTGATACATAGATTTGCAACATTTTCTCAATACTTTCTAATTCTCCACTATGGGAGTGCCATAGGATTGAGTTCCCAATTTTTCATGAGATGACTAAGTAATAGAAGTAGATAAATAAAAACATAAAATGATTGCCTAAACTTTGGGTGATTATATAAAATTTAATGTCATCAATTTATTTTTATTTTTAGGCACACATTTGACCTACTCCAAACAGAAAATTGAGAAATGGCATTGGCATTCTTAGGTATTTTAGGGAGTTAACTGAGGGGGCAACTCATCACACCTACCAGCTATGATTTTGGGCAAATTATTTAATATCCTTTAATTTCAGTTTTTTGCATCTGAAAATAAAACAAAACCCTTCTAATAGGGTTTTGAAAGAATTAATGCATTTTAAAGCCCTTACCACAGGACCTGGCACTAAATAAGCATACAGTGACTTTCATTATAATAGGTTGTCTGTTCCTGGATTGGGGACAACGGTACCGACCCTGGGCATAGCCAGGCAATGCAATTGCCAAAATATTTTTCTCTTGTATTTGCTACTTGGCAGATATTGCCTCTGCCTCAGTATCAGGTGTTTTGGAACCAAAGTGGCACCCAAATAGAAATAAGCTCTAAGTTCTCTAAATCTCTGACATAGAAAACAGGCATTTCCACTGAACTAGCATTCTAAAGAATGGCCTTCTAATGACAATTTTAGGGAATGAGAGAAAGAGAATTTAAAAGAAGACTGGTAATGCAAGTCCCTACAATTTATCATAAATGTTATAATCCTTAGCAACTGGAAAATCTTTCCATATCAATGCAAATTATAGAATTAAAATATTCACTGTAAAAAGCAAAAATGATAGCCTCAGCCTCAAATTAGTATGTACACAAAGGTAGATTGTCCTTAAGGAAACTCATTAGTTTCCCCTCAACTTGAATTAACAAATTCACAATATCCCAATTTCTTACCCAGTGTTACTTATCATAACACAATATAATAACATCACTATTTCTTTAAAATGCAGAAATTAAATGCTATAAAATAAATAGGCCGTCTTACAAATTACACTTGGAAATTTAGAAAGAACGCTCTAAAATGTGGATGAGAATACAGATGGTGATATTGTAGCAAACATTCCCAAAAAGAATTCTTGTTATATAATGAAAAATAATGAATGAGATCTTATCATCTCCAGTTCTGCTTAATCAGTATCTTCTCCCAATGTTTTTTTAATGGCCTTTCTAACCTAAATATCTCTCTACTGAACTTGGTCAATTTCTTTCTTGACTTCTAAGTGAAGTTTATCTGCTACTTGATGACTACATTAACTCCTCAGATTTTTCTCCTTGTTAAATTCCAAAAGACTATTATTATAGCCTGTATTTTCCAACATCTTAGCTGCATTATTCACTTTTGAACCTTTTCTTAAAAAGGCATCATTGATACACAAAAATATTATACTTGCATTTTAACTCCTTTAGAAATAATTTTGGCTTTTTAGTAACATATTTGTAGTACATTTCTAAACTGACAATTCACGAGAGGTACACAATGCATTAAGAAAATCTTGAATAGCAGTTTTCTAAAATACTACATCTCTTAGACTACAGTAACTCAATCACAGCACAAAGTTTAAATATACTGACATCAATGTGAAGAAAATTATTTTATTGTGCATTTTAAAAACTTTATCTGAAATAATCATTCTTTTTTAAGTTGCTCTTCAACTCTTTGCTTTAGTTGCTCTTCACTACTGAAGAACTCATTTACTTAAAAATGATATACCAGCAAATTGTGGGTTGACCAAAATCAATTTTGAAAACAAATACTTTCAAATCCCTAAGAAAGATGTGAATAAAACTGCAAAATTTATGCCACTTTTCACATTCTTATGGTTCTGCAGGGAATAAAAGGAGATGTGAAATGTATGTCTGGTGAGGGAAATGAGATACCATGTTACAACAGAACAGGGAGCACAAGGGCTAAGGAGTTGGCCTGAATGAGATACAGCTTGCTAATTCCTGCACTGTAGGGATCCTGAAAAAATCTTTTACTAAATTCAATCACCACCCCATAATACATTTTTTTATTTACATTCTTAAAGTTACATTTTTTAAAAAATAGCTGGTTTGAGAAGACCTCACAAAGTTGACATTTGAGCAAAATCCTAAAAGGATTAAGAGTATGTAGAAATCTGGTGGAGAAGCATCCCAGATATCCCATAGTCACTTCAGACCAAAGATTCAAATCTGAACTTACTGTTTTTCCTCCAAAACCAGCTTCTCTTCCTGTATTTCCTGTCTCTTTGAATTGTGCCATCATCTCTCCCACCACTCAAGAAAGAAATCTGAGATTTACCTTTAGACTGTATTTTTCCATAACTCTGAACAACGATCTGCAGCCCAAGTCCTTTTGTTCTATCTCTTTATACCTCATATTGACTTCCTTTTGCTAATATTGGAAGACCATCGTTACTGCTTTTGCTTAGGCCATTGTCATTTTTCTCTCAGATTTTTCTAATATGTATTCTCTTAACTGGTCTTCCTGCCTCCAATCTTGTTTCCTCCCATCCATCCTGATGCTGCTGAATAATATTTGTGAAATGCAAAGTTTATCATGCCATTCTCCTGCTTATAAACTTTGCAGTTGTTTCTCATTATGGTCAAACCCAAACTCCTTATTGTGGCATGGAGAGTCTTAGGTGATTAGCACACTCGCCCTCCCCGTCTTTCCACTTGACCTCTCCAGGTTTCTTTTCTCCGTTTTAGGCAAATTTACCAGCCCTTGCTCTATAAAGTTCCTCCTCTAAGTGACCCCTTTCAACACTGTGTTTACACAGTTTGTACAAATTACTTGTAACAGTCATTTGCTTACATGTTCGTCTTTC
>NW_012150507.1:3403363-3412329 GCF_000956105.1 Propithecus coquereli | reverse complement strand
AATTAAAGATTTTTTAAATGAAATATTTCATTCACATAAAAACAGGCTTTTATTTAGAGAGGTTTTATAGATAGTTTAGTATGGCCAGTTAACTCTCTTGAAAGACCTAAAAACTCAAATCTCTTTTTCTCTCTGGATGGTAAGCCCAGCCAAAGACTTACCAGCACAGGGAGAACAAGCCATTGCCTTTGTTTATTAGATTTTATTATGCACAACAATCGCCTGACGATGTTGGTACAAGTAGATTCTTACTCAGTAGGTCTGCAGTAGGGCCCTGGATTCTAGTTTCTAAAAACCTCTCAGGGATGCTGGTGGTCCATGGACCATATTTTTGAATAGCAAGATCTGAATCAGTGGTTCTCAGCCTTGATATCTATTGGAATCATATGGGTGCCTTAAAAAAAAAAAACAGCATTTCTAGGAGTGAAAGGTTATTTAGTTTGGGCTGCAGTCTGGGCATTGAGAGCTCTAAGAGTTCCCAAGGTAAGGCTAACATGTGGCTAAACTTGACAACCAATGCCCCAAAATGTATTTGTTAGATTTATTAGGCTTCATTTCAGTAGTGCATAGATTATGAGAGTAATTCATGTCCAAAAATCTCCAAATTCTTACTGAGACTGTAATTCACTATCGATTAGGTTCTAATTTTAAGAATCTCAGTGGCTTCATTTCTGTATTCCCTGTTAAATTATTTAATAACATCTTTTAATAATATTTTAAAGTTATTCATGGAATTATAATGAAATGACAATCTGAATTATTCTTAAATTAGGAAGTAGATATATAAAAACATAAATATGTGATTTTAAATTATATGGAAGTGTCAGTTCCCAACCACAGATAAAAAGGTTCAAACTAGTTAGAAAGTTTATAAAAAAATTCCCAAATCTATTACACCATGAGGAAGGCCCACAGACACAGAAAAGTTCTAAAACTTTAGTATCCCTACTTGAATAGGCACTACTGATCCAGGAGTTACAAACTGAATGATCATGCTTTGTAAGATCTTTCCTAATAATTTTGCTAAATTCAGGTTTGTAAAAAAAGGTTAAGATGCAATTCCATTCCCAAGGCTCCCACCCTTTTAGAAATGCACATCAAAAATAGTGAATAAAAAGAATATTTTAAACTCCAAGGTATCTGCAGAAATTCCATAGTTATAGTAAAGAGTACTGGCATACAAGTCAGCTGCCACATACTAATGATGTGACTTAAACTTTCTGAACAGGCTTTTTTTACACCTAAAATAGTCCAGTATGAATGTGATAGCACGGACTAATGCCACATACAAATATAAGATGGTATTAAATATAACTATGACAAGCCCAAAATAAATAAACAAAAAATAGTGTAGCAATGTTTCAGTGCAAAGAACTGAAGTCCAGATTGAGGACTATTTCAGCTTTGCCACTAAGTAGCTATATAACAACCAAATCACATACCTTAGTCTCATTTTAAAAATAAAAAGGCCTCAAAGAAGTTATCTTGAGAACCTGTAGCAAATCAAAGCTCTATGATCTGAAAATAACTAATCAAGTGGTCTTCTAAAGCAAATATGACTTATTCTAACAAAAAACACACAAAAAAACACCAAGAATTTACTTTTAACATTAGTTTTACAAGTCTCTTAAGAAAAATATTATTTTAAACTTGTCTTCAAGTCTACTAATTGGCTATCATTTAAAACAGCAAAAACACTTAAATCTAAAAAAAAAAATGATGGATTGTGGAGGGAGGTGGGGAGAAAAAGGATTATTAAATGCAAGAACACCAGGCAGAATTAAAATAAGCAATGTAAACTGAGGATACTGAGATAGTAAAAAGCTCTTTCTAAGCAAAACTATTTCAAAACACGCAGTATGAGATTTTGATCTATCCCAAATAATATACTGTATAGGTATTCTTATTACACATTTTTCTAAGTACTACAAATAACTCATAATTCCTATATAAAATTATTCTAATTAATAAGGATGGTAGTACAGAGAGATTATTTCCTTTTAGTTTATTATTTAGTTTGAATACATGTCCTGCCAACCACAAAATACCTAGTGTGGCTAAATACATAAGAAATCCCTGTGTCAATCAAAAAGTGCCACTCTTGCAGCTTTCTGTCACAAGGGTGCTGAGAAGTGTACTGTAACAATGACGGAGTGAGACACAGGTTGTCTCAATTTTAAGTTTCTGTCATTAATCCTCTTCAGAACTGGAATCATCTTCCTGGTCAGAGAGTTCAGGGACAGGGAATCGGAGAATGGCAGCTACCCCAGTCAGTTGGCTAAGCTGTTCCCCAGATACATGAAGACTAGAGAATATCCTAACCGTGCCTGCATTCTCTTTCACACTGTCCACCAGCCTCACATACCGGCTCCGTGTGGCTACATCTTGGTGCCTGAAGAGCTCATCACTGATGAGCAATGTGTCAATTGCCATGGCTTCATTGGCCTTCTCCACCTGCTTGAGTCCATAGAAAGCTCGGTCAGGTTCATGTTGTAACATTTTATAGAAGTCATCCAAGGCTTTTACTTCCCCAGCAGCTTTAGTGTCTGAAAGGCGGCTAGCTACAGTAGGGTCACAAAGGGCCTCTTTCAGGGAGTACTTGTGTCCAGAGGAGGCATGTACCTAAAATTACAATTATAAAAGTTAGACAAAAGGATCTCTTAGAAAACCCATTAATCAGCCCACAATGACCTAAAGCCAAAAAGCACTAATAAGGCTTTATATGTTTAAGGATTTAAGCAGAGTTTACTATATAAATTTGCCAGATATTTAACAGTCCTATTTTCATTTCATTATCTCACTTAAAATTCCAGCCATGTAGACATTCTCCTCTTATTTTTCCCGGTTCCAAAACTTTAGGAGTAGTTTATACCATTCCCTCTGCCCATCCTTAATTATCCCTGGGTAAGATTGTTTTACCTGAAGAAATTTGGACCGGTTTTCCAGAAGCACTTTGTTGTCGGTCTTCACTGCCTGTTGAAACATGTAGTCGCAGAACTGCTCCCTCACAAATCCTGGGCTTGCCACCAAGATGCACTTTACAATATCAAAGTGTATGTGGCGCTGGATGGCCTGGACCACCTGTTCATAGAAGCGCTCCAAGGCCCGGTCATGCTGGGAGCAGTTGCCTTTCCGTTTCCTAGGGATGTTCACCTCCACCTTGGCCCGAGTGAGGGTCATGCTAGGAGTGACTAAGCAGATATGGGCGAGGCCTTCCTGCATGACCACAGCCGCCACATCAGCGCTCCAGGCTGGGTCACAGGCCTGCTCGATGCGCTCCAGAACCACACTGTCCCACTGTTTCTTGGCCAGGGTAAACTGGCGGTTGGGCTCCAGCTCGATGGTGTGGTAAGCCCCCATCTTGACATACTCATTCTCTTGGATGTTGGTCCCCTTGACCCGCAGCTGGCAGGCTTGGGAGTCGAAGTCGATGGCTTCCACGCAGAGAGTGAGGGTAGTGCGGACCCGGTTGCTTCCCACGCTGCCTGTGGAGGACTCGGTCTGTACCTTGCGGATGGTGGAGGCGCGCAAGCTGTCGCCCACCTGCACTAGATTGTAAGTGTGCCACATGTCCTCAGGCTCCTCCGGGACCAGGGTCACCTGGCCCGCATTGTCCTTCTCAATGTCCTTCCGCACAAGCTTCATGGTCTTGGCAGGGGCTCACTGACAGAACAAGAAGGACCAAGGGGGTCCCCACCTGGGAAGGGGCAGGAAGGGGGAAGGGAATGTAGGACGGGAAGGGGGAGGGACCCAGTTCCTACGGGCAACTGCCAGGCGGGGAAGGAAATACTCCTGCTCCGACTCATGCGGCCAAGGGGAGCACTCACTCTAGCCCCCTATCCCTTCCTTCCTCAGACTCCCGAGACACCGCAGCGAACACCTTACCCTCCGCGGTTCCCGGGACCAGCACCGGAGCAAGAGGCCGTCGCAACGAGGACGCATGCGCAACCCGCACCCCGCGTCCCGACGCACGCTTTGCGTCCCCAACGGAGAGGTGGGGCCGCTGTTTGCGCGCGCGCAGGCGTACTAAGCGGAGAGGCACTTGGAACGAATAAACTCTAAGGAAGGTGCGCGGGGTCTTTGGTCGCACTTTCTTTATTTTAATGCTGAACTTTAACTTCCTAAGTTTTCTCTTCCATCTCTGTTTGTGAAAACTCTGGGGAGTATGTGAGTGCAAATTTTTTTTTTTTTTTTAGCTGGATGCAGTTGCCACTCTGCTCCTCCTCCCTCTGGGTAAATTCAAAATTTTCTAAAAGTTAAAGGAGCTCTCAAAAGTGCCTATTTGTCCCCAGAGGTCCAAACTGTGCTCGGTTTTGCTCCTGCCTTATCCGCACTCAGACGCTACAAGCCTGTTGGAGCTGGTATTTCCAGAAGCGTTTTTTTAAGAACTGTGGGTCACGTTCTGTCTGGGCTCTGAGCAACGTGCCCAGCTGTTTTCTGCGCTTAGTTACCGTGTCTGCACGATCTAATTAACCCAGATGTTAAAGCACTGGTCCCAGAGAGAGAAGAAACTATGTGTGGAATTTAGCCCTGGGTGGACTTCTCAGTTGCTTGACCTGATGTCCTGGGAATCCTAGAATCCACAGCAATCTCAGCTTTCCCTAGCTCAGTAGCCTGTGAAATGTTTAGGGTGGGGGTTGGGTCGCAATAGCTTAAGGCCCTACACTGCCAAAGCTAAGCTAAAAGCTGAGGCTATGACCGACCCTGATTAAATAGCTACAGAATTTATTTTAAAACTTAATATTTTTTATTGAGGAGTGGAAGTTGAGAAGTGGGATTGCCTCTCAAAAAGACTGATGAATCGCAAAAAAATGAAAATAAAAATTTTCTTGGAAGTTTAGATGGGGTGGAGTGCCAAGGAGTCCTGCACAAGTATCTTCTAGTTATCTGTCTTATCTTATCCTGTGTGAGTTTGAAAAGTGAGTTCACCAGCCTGAATGGGTAAGACAGAGATGAAAGGAAGAAATCTGACTTTGGCACAAGCTTGATAATTTTAACTGAAGTCTCAATTATCTTTCTCAGATTGTCAGGGTACAGAAAGGTCCTCTCCAAGCAGAATTCCAAATTAGAACCAATATTTATTTTTGGTCTCTCTCTCTCTCTCTCTCTCTTTACCTTCCTCCTTCCCTTTTCCTCTCCACCTCCCTATCATACTGAGTGCCCTCACAAAGATCCTAACTCACTTTGCCTTCTTCCAATTCCAAGAGAACATAGCAGCCTTTTGGTAGCAAAGAAATTGATCACACTGAAGCGTGAAGTTGTTTTGCCTTTCCAAAGGACACTGTATCTTTTTTAAAAGATCTTGTTAAAATTCCTAATTGGTAGAGTGAGAGTGTACGTGTGTGTGTGTGTGTGTGTGTGTGTGTGTGAGAGATAGAGAGAGATAGAGATAGAGAGAGAGAGAGAGAGAGAGAGAGAGAGAGAGAGAGAGAGATGAGATAATTTTGAACTGGGGGCTTTGAAGTGCTCTTGATCACCTTTCTAAGTCCAATTCATCTCTTCTCATGCATAGCCTGTCAAAGATTAAAAGCCACAGAATCATAGTGGTAGGCACACAATAGGATCTGAGTAAAAGGTTTTTATTGAAGAGCTATCATTTATTTATTATTCATCAATAAATACTTTCCTATGCTCTTTCCTCCCCCGTAAGTTAAATATTTGTTATACTCATTTTATGGAAGAAAATGAATTATGGGGAAGTTAAATGTTTTCAAGATCATGACTACATTCAAATTCAGACCTGCTTAACTCCATACCCTCTCCTCTTGCCGCTACCACCGTACTATATTATGGATGCTTGTAATCATCTCTGCAATTGCAAATTATGTGCAGTTATCTACTCACACTTCCCTCAACTGTCACTGTTAACAGTTAAACAAAACCCCACAGCTCAGAAACCAACCTGGAGGATTTGAAAGGCACTAGTCCCTTCCCTGCTCTTTTATCACCTCTTACAATCATTATATTCTTCTTTTCCACACAGGTTTTTCTTCTGCCCAACGTAGGTCATCATAAAATCTTTGAGGAAGATCTAATTTTTGACTTTAGAAAAAATATACATATATTTGTTTCTGCATTCGAAGCCCGTGGAAAAACCCACATTGACTCTTAATTCCATGGTTAATTTTTTTTTTTTCATTTTTTAAAGTCATGAGTCAAACCACTTTGGGCTGTCTTTTTAAATAGCATTGTGCTTCTGTGATTGAACATACTACAAAATTGTAGAATTACTATTTGATCTGAAACATCTGCAAGAGTTGGAACTCTTTTTTTTTTTTTTTAGTAACTTGAGCTTACTGTTGAATGATCAGTGATCAGATGTTTTCCCCCAGATTATGTGTTATGGTTTAGTATTTCTAGACCAATCATTATACTTTTATTTTGAATTATTTGGGGGTTTCTATTCCCTATTAATTAAAGTTCCAAATCCCTGGCACTCAAACCCCAATGCTCTAGCCTTACAAACTACTTCTACTTATCCCCTCAGGTCACCCTATATTCCACCTTGAGTGTAACCTTTGTTCTCTATACATATTAAGAACTTTCAGCTTGCTGCCTTAGCTCATACTGTTCTTGCTATTTAAAATGTCACTTCCTTTCATCCTTGCTTCCATAAATCCTACTTACTTTAAGGGCCAGCTTAAATGTTATCTCAAACTTGAAAACATGTATTATATTAATTTGAATACATTTCTTTCTTATTGAACTCTGGATGGATTCATCCTTGTACCTCTTCATTGTCCCTCGAAAGGTCCCTTGCACATAGCACTCATAAATGATAAGCTAGGTGGGTCAAATGTAAAGTCTGGCAGCTATTTTAACATTATTACGGATACCTCTTAAGGCACTTACTTACATCCTTGACTGTAGTTCACTTAATTTCTAATAATAATGGTAGTTGAAAAACTGCTATGGTTATATTTTCACTCTTTTCCAAATTAAGCAGAATCATGAGGAAAAGGCCATGGTTTAGCTCTGTTGCAAATAGAAATCTTTAAATCAGTAACTTTAATTATCTTTATTTTTTTTCTATGTCTCATTTATATAAATCTCTGTAGAAGGAAAAAAAATAGTCAATATTGTTATCTCCAAAAGCTTTTAATTTGCTTCTTTTGAGACATTTCCCTTAACCTCCATTAACCCCTAATGTTTTAAATTCTATATTGTAAATGAGATTATTTGTCCTGCCTCTCTCATTTGACAGTCCTTATGAGATTCTAAGGCGATTATACTACTTGATAAATTGTAGCGCTCTAAGAATACCTGGCTTGAAGCTAAAAATCTGGATCAAACAAAGCAAGGGACAAGGGTTCACTTTAGCATGATCATGATTATTTGGCCTTGGAAACATAACTGGTTTGAAAGAGTTGACTGATGGATAATCTGTTGAGTACATTTATTTATTTCAGCACCTCTTTTCCAGGGAAACCTTAGGTCAGCCCTACTGAATGAAATGGTTCACGCGCCACATTGGTGAATTGGATTATAATCTTTCTTATTGTAATAAGATGCCAGAAATGGTTTGTATGACAATAGCAGGGATTTGGGGGTCCTGAGGGGTAGAAATCTTGTTTGAATACCCTGTGCTTAGTACAGAGGACCTTAAAAATAGCAGGTGATGTATAAATTTTCATGTTTCTATCTTGTATTTTATCCTTATTTTTTTTTGCAAGGCTTACTTTCTTGCAACACAAACCTGATCTTTTCAATACTCTGCTTAAAGCACCTTAGAAACCCCTCCCATCATTGCTTCTCTTATCGCTTCCAGACCCTGGTGCTCCTAAGGGCAGGGACTACATTTTGTTTATCTTTGTGTTCTTGGAACACAGCACAAGAAGTAGTAAATAATCACATCTACTTTATGAAAGAATGAATGGTTTATTAGTTTTCCTTTAACCCAGAGTTTTTAACTTGGCTATCACTGACATCCTAAAATTAGGAAATCACATTCTGTTCTATAATGTTAGTAAAAATTAAAATTAAAAAGAAGATTATTCTTAGGTAAGTTTCTAGAAATCTATTTCAATTTTTGAGATATCTATGCTTGGCTAAGAAAATGGTGATTTTAAATACATCTTACTGAGGAAAA
This sequence comes from Propithecus coquereli, assembly GCF_000956105.1. Classification (NCBI taxonomy): domain Eukaryota; kingdom Metazoa; phylum Chordata; class Mammalia; order Primates; family Indriidae; genus Propithecus; species Propithecus coquereli. The sequence continues at coordinate 3,404,240 of NW_012150507.1, read as the reverse complement.
ATTCTTAAAGTATTTTAAAATAATGCATAATGACAATTACTTTTATTATACATGGTTTAGAAAGTGAACTTTACAGAATAAGTAGCCAGATCTCTGATTTGAATATCTAGTGTTATAAGTGATCATTCATTTAGAGAGAGTGTACAGACCTCAGATTGTACAAAGGCTCCCATGTGACCTCCACAAGTAAAGATAAGTGGGTGACTGGGAGGATATTCAGCTAATACAGGAAAAAGGGTAAAAGGTAAAAGGGAAAGTTTTGGGGATTTTTAAAGGACTCATTAGCTAAATTTCTTGTGATTTAAAGGCTTACTTGCAGTTGTGACAAAACAATACAAAACTCCTACCAAATAAAATCCTATGAACAAAAGTGTGGTGTGTTCTATTTGCCTGTATCCCTATACAGTATAGGATCATTTTACCAAAAATATTACAATGAAATATGTAACTCAAATATTTTTATTAAGGGATAGTCAATACCCATGTATTTTCAGACTTTAGTATTTGGCAAACTAAAAGTCTAGTTAATAAAATAATTTTGAAAATACATTTAATTTGTGTTAACAGTACATGATTTGTGATAAAATGTAAAATATCTTAACCATTTGATGTTCTAATATGATTTAGGTGCTCTGTTCAAATTTAAGAATTTGCATTTATTTCAGATCTCATATAATTTATAGAAAAAATATATGTCTTCATTCCTTTTGACATTTGAATTACAATGATTTTTCTATTAATTCAGATTTCTCACTTGTCTCATTTAGAGGGATCTTCTGTTGGGATAAAACAGAATTAATGTTTTTGCGCATAAAGTGAATTCTTAACACTAACCAGAGTATGCATTTTAATTTCCTTTTAAATTTTAGTTGACTTT
>NW_012150507.1:3374807-3403227 GCF_000956105.1 Propithecus coquereli | reverse complement strand
CAACCGGAACATTCTTTGATTATTTTATTATTACATTTCTCTTGAGGCTTCCTTCTAAAGCTACAGTATTCAAAGGAAGCTCTGTTTTGGGGATCTGGTGAAGCTGCTGGTGCCAGAGGAGCAATTATCCCCTGAGTCAGATATAAACTTGGCTCTGGAAGAGATGTAACAGAGGAACAATGTTGATATCCTTCTATCTAGAAGGGATGTCATACATTAGCCTCTTTGAAATCTTATGATACATTAATAGTTTTTAATTGTCCCAAGAAATGTGATAGAAAATTGCCATGTAGAAATATTGTATATTATTGATCATAATTTTCATATGCACATTTTCCCATATTTCAACATCTCTGGAACTAGGATGCATCTAACAATCTAGCAATAATAATTGGATTGGTGGTACTTGTCTTTCTTAGTCGTGCATAAACTAATGGGGCATCTTTCAATTGCTAGTGTCTTTCATTCAATTAGATATAAATATTCCAGGTGGGGATATAATTAAAGGGAACAATCTGATCTCTTAAGCATTTTATGAGTCTGTCTATAGTCTATTCTTTTATGATTCATTCAATAAACAAGTGTCTATTATTCCTAGGTGCTAAAGTTAATAAACAAAACTTTGCCCTCACAGAGCATACGGCAAATGAGGAAGACAGACAATTAGGTATTTAATTATAATATCATGTGGTATGTTATATTATAGAAGCAAAGGCACTAGGGGCACACATTTCCCCGGGGGACGGTCCAGTCTACTTTGGTGGGAGCAGGGTGTCTTGGAAATCACATTCATGTGGGGACGTAAGAATGAGTAGCAGTGAAATTAACTACTAATCCAAAGGCCCCAAGGAGACTTCAAAGGAGCTGGCACCATAAAGGAGTTGAAAGAAGCTCAATAATCTTGACGATAGGAATATGTGCAGTCATTTGCATCTCTTGACATGCTACTGTACTGGCTTTGAGAGCGAATACAATTCTCTAGTCACAGACTGCTCTGAATAGGCAATCTATTCTAACTTTAACACTGTGGCAACAATTCCGAAACAGCTTTCATCTCGGTTTTTTAACATGAATTCAAGGACAGTATTTTGTATTTCATAAAACAGAAGAGCAGTATAGGTAAAGAATAGCATTTTGGTCCCCAATTTTTATGAATATATTTTAAACTTGAACTACTTTATTCTACTAAAATATTTTCTGAGGCATATGGAAATTTGGTAAGTTCTAAATCTAGTGAGAAGTTTGTTTAGTTGGAGGTAGAGAAACAAGTAAGAGGAGGATCCATCTACTGAAGTAAGATCAACAGTGATAAGTGGAGGCCCAAGAGCTCATGCTTCCAAATAGCTAGTTAGCATCATGACAGCAGGGAAGAAAAATAGGTAAACTAGTTTAGCAGATATATATGTATCTCATTGTTACCCTCATTGCCTCTTTACTAAACAAACAGAAATCCTATGAATTTATTGCAGACATCATGATGACTAAGAAAATTTTCACCATCTTCAGTAATTCTGGACAATACATTGTGTGCCATTGGAAGTCATTTCTTTGATTTGGGTAAGTGGCTGACTTCCTCGCCATATTCAACCAGCTCCCATCTCCTCAATGGACTTTGTTTTGAATAGGAAATCTTGCCTGTGAAAAAAGTGACAAAAGAAGACCCTTGCTTCTAGGCCAACCAAAATGTTTCTAGGCAGGAGAGATATAATTCAATTAGGGGTAATTTTATATTTATATTCTTAATAACCAAAGGTAGTCATCTTACTTGAGTTATACTTAATGTAGGGTGGGTCATCATCTAATTTCACCATACACCTAAAAATCATGGTGATAACAGACTCACTTACATCACTAATTAGGTCTTTATCCAAGTCTTTTAGACAATTATGTTTGGATTTCACATTTAGAGGGATGAGCAAGAGGGGAATCGACTTACATTTAGGGAGCCTGTATGTCATATTATTTCAGAGCATGAAATTTGAAGACAGAGATCTGACTTGAGTAAATTTGTCATTTACTAGTTATGCAACGTTGGACAAATGAGATTAACCTCTTAGTACTGTACTTTGATTTGTTTCTCTGAAATATGGATAATAGTTACATACTTTTTTTTAGGTTAAAATGAAATAAAACATGCAAAGTTCTTGGCACAGGGCGTTACACTTAATATGTTTCAGCATTAAGTTGTGCTAATTATTCCTGGTTATTAACTGTTTTGGCCTTTGTTCTCTAGGAGATTGGATCTTGCTATTTGGATATGGCCAATGGGAGGGCTGGGCAAGACATTAGAGGGTGGGAGGTAAGGGGGTGGGTATTTTATTTCCCTTACTCCTTCCCTGTTGGACTTCAATTTTGGCACTAACAGAATTCCTCCACTTACGGCCACAACTCTGGTCCAACAGCACCTCCCACCACCACCACCACCCGTAGCTAGAGTTCATAGTCAACTATTAATAAGACTTCCACCTCTTCAGGCCTAGGAATGGTCATGGTTTTTCTTCTCATTGTTGCTTCAGGTGCTTTGTTCCTACTGTTGCTTGTCCTAGGTGCTCCACAGTCTTTTCTCATTCCTTTAAGGCCTCTGTAAACTGTCTCTTTATGAAATTTTCTTCAGTTAAATCCTTTATATGTGCCACTAGTTTATGCTGGGACTTTGACGTACATAAAATAACAATAAAGAATTTATTTGGACTTAAGGAAGAACATCTTTCTTGGTGAATCATTTTAATAAATGTTGCAGGAAGTTAATATAAGAAGTTCTAAATCTAGTGAGAAGTTTATTGGGATGGGGATGGTTTGTTGTTCTGATGTAAACCCAGCTTTGAAGGCTGTAGAAAGTTTGTTTATATGGCAGCGGGTGGTGGGAAGGAAGGGTGGAGTTATTTTCTAGACACATAAAACAACAAGATCATATCTACAATGGCAAAATGAGCATGAGGATTATGGAGAAAGTAAGGATATGTGGTGGGCTGTAACGGGCAGTTTATATTTAAGGCTGTGGTAGGCAGAATAACTGTCTCCCAGAGATGTCCATGTCCTAATTCCTAGAACCTGTAAATATGTTACCTTAGTTGGTACAAAGGCCTTGGCATATGTAAGTAAATTAAGGATCTTGCAATGGGGAGATTATTCTGGTGGGCCTCTTGTAATCACAGGGGGATCCTTAGGGAGGCAATAAGGGCAGAGTCAGAGAAGGAGATGTGATAATTAAGCAGAGTCAGAGAGAAAGATCTGAAGAACCCTGCTGGTTTTGAAGATGGAGAAAGGGGCCACAAACCAAGGAATGCAGGTGCCCTGTAGAAGCTGGAAAAAGCAGGGAAACTGATTCTCCCTTAGAGCCTCCAGAAGAAATGCAGCCCCGGTGACATCTTGATTTTAGTCCAGTGAAACTTTTGATCTATAGAACTATAAAATAGTAAATTTATGTTGTTTTAAGCTGGTAAATCTGTGGCAATTTGTTACAACAGCAATAGGAAACTGATAGAGGGGTAGTAGGAGATAGAGAAAGGTGCTGGATTAGGGCAGTCAGTTGAGAATTTTGTATTTTATCTTAAAAGTAACAAAAAAACACCAACAATTTTTCACTAAAAACTCATATATAATGAAAATGCTGTATTGGGAGGGTGGACTCGAGGTTGGGTTTAGATTGGAGACAAGAAGATGAGCTCTGTAGTATTGTGCATGGATTGGTAGGGTGATGAGACCCCATATTAGGTAGGGACTCCAAGAATTGATGAGAAGTTTCCAAATATGAAAGAGATTGGTAAGAAAGAGCTGACACAATATGCTGACTGATGAGGAAATTAGCAAAGGAAGAAGTAAAATTTCAGATTCTTAATGTTGTGTTGTGAAACAGGCATAAATATAGCACAATTGAAGAGCTTGTCAATTCTGAGACAATCACTTTTTTAAATTCTAAATTTCCATAGGATTGAATTATACATGCCTGCACATGGAATCTTAATATTACAATTTAGAAATATTTACACATTATTTTCTTTCAAGTCCCTTCTTGGATTCAGCAAGGTGTATTACACCAACATATATAAGAAACCATAACTTGTTAACATCTGTTATTTTAAGTTTCATTATGTGGTTTTAGAGGATATACAAACCTCATTTGATCATTTCTGCACTAGAGACTGCTTATTTGGTAAAATGAAAAAGGTACAACTTGACTAGTTAGTAAATTACTGTATTCAGATTTTGCATAAAACCAACAATAAAATGCAAAAAACCTGCAAAAATTTGAGTTGGAGTGGAGTCATAGGTCAAATATGTGTAAAGGGTAGTGACAGTAGCTGGTAAGTTAGTTAAACCACTCACTGGCTGTGATGCTGTTCCGCAGTTACCACTGTTTGGATTACTGGACATTTCCTGAGTAGTGGAAAATATTTGGATGAAAAGCCAGTAGCTCATTATTAACTGTCTTTACACCACCTCACCATGAAAAAAGCTCTGCCTGCTAATAATCCATTTCTAAGTGATCTTCATAAAAGTTAACAATGCTTGGCCATCTAAGGCAGGACTAAACTGGCTGGTTCTCCTCTGTTTTAAATGGTAAAGATACTAAATTAACTAGTAGTAATAAGTATGCCAGCAGTGAAAATACTGAACAATTTAATATCAATGATATGCTAAAGCCAACCATTAATCAGGCGATTTTCTTTCATGCAGCTTCTATCAATAAACTTTCACTTATCTGCCTTCTGTTTTTCACCTTTTCAACCCCCTACCCCCCAATCAGTACCTGGTAAAAAAAGATATGACCATAGGTAAATCATTGGGAAAATCTTAGAAAATGGTCTAATTAGACTTTTTTTTTTTTTACTAAATTGGATATAACTTTGCATTGCTACTGTGTTTTTCAAGTCTCCTCCTTTATAATACATATTTATACACAAGTAGCAATACTATATCTTGTATCTTAAAAAATACGTCTGTGCTGCGATATTTACAGAGTAAATGTTCACTATTCCTTCCTAAATTTCAAAATGTTCCTCCTCTTGGGTACTGACATAGAGACATCATTTTGGGACAAGCAGCAGTTTTCCCTTACATCCCTCTTTCCTTGTTTCGTAGCGGAAAAGACTTTGAATATTAGACTGCAAGAAAGGCAATAAAGTCCACTCTTGGACAACCAGAGGGTAGGAACTTTGCACATAAATCAGGTGACCTACAGTTATCAACCCTAACCCCCGCCAAAAAAGGGGAGGAGAGCCATTAGCAAAGTCCTAAAATACAATGTATATTGTAAAGAACAAAACAAAACAAACTTTAATTTGAAAAGTCAATTCTCCTGTATAAAGTTTTCAGCACTGCCTCACTCCTCCTCTTGGAGTGGAGGGGTTTAACTAATTCTTATCAAAGCCCAAACGCGAAACTCTGTTCTGTACACTAACCGGGCCGGGCGACCTGGAGTGCCCGAAAGTAGACGGGCGCTCCCTCCTCCTCTCTGGACCGCGGCTCTGTGTCCCTCCCTCCCTCCCTCGCCAAGCCCCGAGCCCACGCACGCAGGAGATGCTCAGAGAAAAGCGGAGTCGCTCACCGGTAAGGAGCCAGCAGCAGGCGACAGCGACCCCTGGGCTGGCGCGGCGCCGGGGGGCCATGGCCGGAGCGGCCGCAGCCCCTGGGGCGCGCTGGTTCCGAGGGCAGGACCTGGCAGGACCCCGCGTGGAGGCTGCGCGCTGGGCCCCTCCGCCCGCTGCCGCCGCGGTCCTCGGTCCTCGGCCCCAGCCGGCCGCGGCGCCCAGGAGCGGGAGAGGAGTGATTTCCTGTGTTTGCGTCGAATGCCTCTAAATCCGCTCCACGCTTTTCACATCCCAGACGGATTGCCACATCGCCCGCCCCTTCGCGCCCTCGGTCTCTGAAATCCCACTGGCAGCCTCCCAGGCTCTGTCCGGGACATGGACAAATAAAGCCAGCTTCGCGGGTCCGTGTTTAGGCTAAAGTCCACGGGCCGCAAAGCAAACCTTAAAGGGACATCTGCCTTTCATTTAGAGGGTGATCCCGCTCTCCGTGCCAAATCCCTAAGGTGGTAGGAAGGCGGGCAAGGGCTGGACCTTCGGGAGGGTGTCGCCAGCTCGGTGGCTCCGCCTTCGCACCCCTTACTTCTCCGGGTCTGGGCAGGAAGGGCGCTCTGACAGTGCCCTGTCCGGGCTCCTCCGCCCTTCAGAGGAGGCTGCTCTCCTGGGGCGCGACTGCTCGGAAGGGACCAGACCGTCTGTGAAAGTGCGCGCACTTGACCTGCACCGTGAAGTCGTCTCGCACTGCAAGGGGCGTCCTCACCACCCCAACACGCCCCGCTGAGGGCTTTGCTTTCGCTTACGGAGGGGCTGCTTCGTTTGTGGTGATTCGTGGTTAGAGGGTGGTCGCAGATAAGCTTTTCTTTGGGGAGACTATGATAAGGGGAGAAAAGGAGAAACAAGACTGGGAGGAAAAAAGTAAGAGGAAGAAAGAGACAAACGCAAAAGGGAAGCAGGAGGAAAACGGAGGGAGGAAAGCAGTCTCCTCAGAAATGGAATGTGTGTGGGCTATTTTGTTTAAGCTGAATTAGAATGTTTGTACACTGGGAATTGAATCTAATGAACTCCGGGTACTGCTTCATTTTTTTTCTTGCCACTGACTTTTATGAGTAAAACTGCATTAAGTGGTGTTCACGTTACTCCTCTCTGATAGACTAGGGACAGAAGTGCTTAGGAGTTTGCAATGGTTTCCTTGCCCCGCGAGTTGAACAGCTTCCCTAAGTCAAAAGCCAGATTCCAGATTCACATCTTAGCTTCAAAGAATACTTGCTATTTTCCTATTTTCTTTTCACCTTTTTTTTTTTTAAGAGGCAGGATCTCCCTCTGTTGTCCATGCTGGACTGCAGTCACTGTAACCGTCAACTCCTGGGCTCAGGCTGGGACTACAGGCAATTTAACAACTATTAATAATTAAATATCTCTATTTAGCAGGACTAGGGCTAGGCAGGACGTGAGTGCCACCCAAAGGAGAGCCTGTTGCCTAGAACACAACACAGGTAACACAGTACAGGTAATACAAGGAACAGGAAGGGAGACGCCCACAAGGATGATTGGATATATTGCCAGAGAGAGGATTGTAGCAACTAAAAGTTGGAGAGCACAAAAGTTAAAGAAGTGTAATGAAGGTCAAAAAAGGAGCAGGCAGAGCTGCGAGGTTGAAGGCCATCAAATCTCAGTACGTTGACCCATTAGCCAAGGAATTCCTTTTCTAATTTATGTATTTGAAGTGATTCACTACTTAGTAAATATATTAGAAATCCTGTTTCCCCCTGTTTTTAGCTTTCATAATGTCATTTCTTAGTTCTGTCTTCAAAATTACACAAATACATCTCTACAAAAGTTGTGTTGGGTCACAGTTCAATTCCTTTAGACACTGCTTAGCTTCCTTTGCCTCCCTTCAATACTCTCATTTCTTGCCAAAGAACGTCTTTCCTTTGTACATATCACTACCCTGTGTATAGTCTCAGTTATGTCTATGCCTCTCAGTATGATCCATTGAAACTTACACAGTAACCAGTAAACATTGATTAATGCTTGGGTATTTAAAAATTGCAATAAATAATATCCCAACAATATTTCTCCAAATCACTTCATTTTCAAAAATATATACAATATATGTTTATATGCACAAACATGTGTCTATATATGTGTGTGTGCATATATATGTACAGCATATACACATATGCATATACATATATGGCATTCTAGCAAATTACAATTCATTTCATTGGAAAAAACAAAAAGAAATTGTAAAATACCTTATTTAAAGAAAGTGGTGTTAAAATACACTTATAATATGAAGCTGGGTGTGGTGGTTCACACCTGTCTTTGGGATGCCAGGGCAGGAGGCCCTCTTGAGCCCAGGAATTTGAGATCAGCCTAAGCAAGAGTGAGACCCCATCTCTAGAAAAAGTAGAAAAATTAACTGAGCGTGGAAGATACATGCTTGTAGTCTCAGCTACTCGGAAGGCTGAGGCAGGAGGATTGTTTGAGCCCAAGAGCTTGAGGTTACAGTGGCCTATGATGATGCCACCATACACTAGCCTGGGCGACAGAGTGAGACTCTGTTTCAAAAAAAATAATCATTATAATATTATCAAGTCTATAATTATTGGGAAATTTACCCTGTTTGGGACTAATACATGCTTTCGATTTAAATATTTTTATCTTCTCTAGGACTTACAAATGAGTGGTGATAGCCATCACTACCAGTGATATTGTTAAAATTAATTTCATATGTGTTATGAATCTTACAACAATATTTATGGATCTTCTAACATGTCAAATCAGTGCAAATGTAGAGACTGAGAAATAACTATTGTCTGAGAATTCAATTTAGAATAAGTGCTTATTTTCTAAACTTCAATAAACCCAAATACAAATCAATGTCAAGAAAGCTATTTTCCTAACTGATTTTATTCTGACTGACAGAAAGATATGTCATCGAGTAAACTGAGGTGTAGAGAAGTTAAAACTTGCCCAGGGTCACAAACTATTAATAGTAATTATATTAGGACACTTGATGGTAAATGTAAAGCCCAAGACCTTATACTATATACTTTTCTATTTTAAATAAGACCTAATCTGATCAGATCTCTTTCAGAATTTGGGAGCATGAGTTAAAATTAAGAGTACACTAAGAGATTAGAGAAAAACTGATTAAGATTTTGGAAAGTAGAAGTCTATGAAATGAGGCAAGAGTAATTGGGATTATTGATCAATAATCTCAAAAAGAAAAGCATATGCTTCATACCAAAGTATTCTTCTTGGAGTTAATCTAATATACTGAGTAAAATTACTAGAGTAAGTAAGGTTCTGGAGTTACACTGCTTGGATTCAAGTCCTGGAACCACAATATTGTAGCAGTGTGATTTAGAAAAATTATCTAGTTTCTCTAAGCCTCAGTTTTCTCAAACATAAAATGAGGATGAAAATACTATACTGCCTCTCTCTGAAGATTGTTGTGAAGATTAAATGAGACAAGCCTACATGTATTTAGCACAATGCCTGGCTTAAAGTAAGTACTCAATAGCTATTGATCATTCTTCACAGTAGGAGAATTGGTATTAGACAGACCACGAAAACAGAGGGAAGGCCTTGTGTGTGGTAGACCCTGTAGGAAGTGATGTAATTTGATGATCATCAGAAAGAGAACTTCAGTTTGGCTAAAAATATCTCCATCACATCTATTATAGTTTCTGGAATCTTCACCTTTAGAATACTTACTTTGGATTAGGGAATTATCTTGAAGTTATTCCTATAAAATGGGCATACATTAAGATATCAGAACCCATTATAATATTAACATGAATTTGCTTTTCAACTTGGCTAGCTGACAAAAGGATCTTTTTTTTAAACAAGAAAATTTCACTAAGGTTGAGAATAGAAGAGGGTCTAGAAACCTGCTTCTAGTGTCTTCCAAATCCTCTGGTAGTAAGATTATGGGTTCTCAAAGTCACAGGATAAGTAAGGTACTCCCACTTGGGTAGGAGGGTGGTGCCAATTTTACTTAATAGTAAATAATTTTAAAATATTTGTATGCTAAAATAATAGAATTTTATAAGAAAAATTCAAAAGTTGTTTTTTTAGAAGTTAAATATGAGGTTTCAAATAAGTTTTAAGGTAGCACCAAAGTGTGCTTTCACCCCACCCCCTTTCCCCTCCTCATTAGGAGTAGGTGAAAGCATCTAGAACTGCTCTGTTTTCCCAAAGGTTTCATAAAGATTCAGATTTTTTAATCTTACAATGTAAGTACTCAGGGGGAATATGCCCCAAGAGAGCGGTCTAACTCACAAGGCTAACCCATCTGGAAAACTTAGTCTCATTCAATAATTTTAAAGTTTCTGCTATATATTGGGCTACTGGGTTATGTTCTACAGAGGCAAAGATGGGTAGAACACTTGTTGTTCTACTGCACATCTGCTGTTAATTAATTTCTTTCCCTTGTAACTAGGAACAGAAAATAAGTAATATTTCCTCAATTCTAACATTGGCGTGTTTCATTTTAAGTCTATTAAATTAAACAGTCTAGTGAAATTATCCTTTAGTTGTTGCTGCTACACCTTGAGAACCCATGATTGCTTCCTTTATGACCAAAATAAAGTCACAGCGATGCAGAGCTTGAACTTCACCACTAGCCAACCATTTGCTTTTTGTTATTACGTAATGTTCTTGTGTGTTTTTTCACTTAAAATATAAAATAGGTGTTCCTCCCTCCCTATTTCCTGCACAAGTCTGTGCCAGAAACCTTGGCCAAACACATTTGGGCACTGGTACTTAAAAAAAAAAAGAAACATCAACAAAAAAAACTTGACTTCAGAATCCTGGTGAGGAATTCTTAACACTGTAGGAAACTTCCCTAGATTATTGGCAAACCTCAACATGAGTGACACAGCAGGGCAGCAGCAACGGAGGGTGGACCAGGGTTGTGCCCTGGAAAGAATATTCAATTCGTGGCACTCTCTGACTCACTAACAACCACTGATGAGCAGTAACATTTCAGCTGCATTGTTGGGTCCTTTTATTTGAAATATGAGTTAATTATATTTTGAACTGTTAGGCAATTCTAGAATTGTTTGAAGAGGTTGATTTAGTTATTTTTTTTAACCTATTTGTAAAAAGTTAAATAAAGTAGGTATGCTCCAAAATCCTAGGATTATAACAAATAAATGAGATTGACATTTCTTGTAGTAGGACTGGGTCACTAAAGACAAGTGTGGGGAAGTACCCTTCATCTTTAATACAAAATAAATGCATCAAGGGGAAGAAAGTCTACTATTTGGCTTTGAAATAACACTTAAATAGCTTGTTTTACAATTATGTGCCTATTTTTCAGCTGCTCTACTAGACCATAATCTATACAAAGATAGTCAATTACTCACTTTTGTCCTCTGCGGCATCTACAGTCCTATAATTCATTCATTGAAACATTCAGGAAGTTACTTCTATGTAGCAGGCAGTCTCCTAGGTTCTGGGGAATCAGAGATGTTAAAGTTATAGGCCCTAGCCTCAAGAATATTCTCATGCAACCTAGTGGCAAATGCATAGAATGATCTTTCTAATTGCATCTGACCCCTGGAATAGAGGATAAAGTCAAAGGGGAAAAAAGAATGCAGTTTCATAGAAATGATGGCACTGGAATTTAACCTTGCAGGAAATGGGCAGGGAATTTTACAGGTAGAGAAAAACTGTAACGGGATTTCTAGACAGAGGCAACATGAAATGGATGAATAGATTGGGATAGAAATTTAGAAAGGCAAGCGAAGTTGGGACCGGATTTGAAAGGATCTTAAAAAGATGCCAGAAAATTTGAACTTCTTATAAGCACAAAATATTTTCACAGTTCTGATTGACATATACAAACACATTTTTTACTCTGTTTTTGTTTTTCCCTCTTGTTTCCTAAAGTGGCTTGATTTAATCTTATTTTTGTAGTAGAGGAAATATAGACATGAAGCACATTGTGAAACTTTTGTATAATGAATTTTTATGTAATGCCTTCTTTAAGAAAATGTATAATTTATTATCAATAAATAAAATTTATGTACTACCAGAATAAATCTGGAAAATTGGACATTTGCCTCTAACAAGAGAGCATCAATAGTCTAGAATAACAATCTTTGGTGATTCTTTTAAAATTTGAAGATAAAATGAAGCCACTTGTAATGATGCCTAAAGAAATTTTAGATATTGCAGTTGGACAACACATAACAGGTTGAAACATTAATAAAGATCTACTTCCAGTATTGGCCATTTTAAGCTTTTTTGGACCCAAAATAGATTACTGGGATGAAGGGGTCCATGCAATCATTATCACTCAGATCTTTCGGCTGTGAGGCAGGGACTGTTTTTAAAGGCCCTGCCCTGGGAGAGGAGATCCTGGGGCTCCTCTTGAAAGATAGCCGTAACTAGGTGATTTCTCTTTAGAAAAGGAAAGTGTGGGCAGCCAAGAGGTTAGAGGCAGATTGAGAGTTAAAAGCCACTGCAGGCACCGGGAAGAGTTTTAAAGATCTGCCATGGAATTATGGCTAAATTTATCTGAGCCAGAAAAAGTAATAGGACAGGTCATTATAATGCTAAGTACATTACTAAGGTTAACAGTGGTTAACCTATTACTATTAACTAAGGTTAATAGTAAAATGATAATATTAACTAAACCATTACATGTTTATATATCAGGAAAGAATTTCACAGTCACAAAACTAAGGGATATAAAAATGTCTTTTAAGAGGCTAAATTTCTTTCTCAAGCCCCCAATATTAAGAGGTATTTCAGTGTTCCCCCCTCCTCTTTTTCCCCGCTGAGGTTGACTTTTCTTAAAATTTAAATTTTGCTGAACAGAAGAGAAAAATGAAAGACTATATAACCAAAGGAATGAGTTTTCCTTTTCCACAAGAGCTACAGAAAGTTGTTGAACCCTTTGGATGAAAAAGAGTCTCACAGGGGCTATAAGAATGAAGAGAGATTTGTGGGTCCTGGGATGGAAGATCCAGATCTAGAGTGATAGGTAGGGTGGAAGAAACATCCAGACATGCCCCAGTCCATGCGTAAACCATCATTTGACAGCACCGAGCAGCTGCTCCAGAGCCTATTCAGTGCCTGCCCCTGCTATTCATGGGCCTACCAGTTGCTATTTGAATAAGCAGAATATATCATTTGTATTAGGACCCAGTGACTTAGACTCTACCTTCGGCCATAGCTAGCTGTTGTGTTGGCCTGGCTGTGGCCTGAGTATATCCACATATGACTACAGAAAGACAACATAACTTCAACAGCCTAGGCCACTTAAAACACTCTAAGGGTGGGCCCTAGACACCCACAGCAGTGGTGGTGATGCAGAGAGGAAAGTAACTACTCCCTTCCGTCCCACCTATGTTTGTCAGGCACTGACTGGAACCAGACAGCACTCTTCATCTGGGTTGGGACAGAGCAAAAGCATTCTTTATACATTCATAAAATATAAATTGTATTTAATTAATCAAGGGATGATAATCAGTGCTTAGCAATATTGGGCATTAAAGTGCTTAAAAACAAGGACTGGAGATTTACAAAGAATATATATATGGCACCTGATTATATCATAACTGAATATTTATGTTACTCTCTCATAAAGTTTTATAACTCATTTTTACTATGTCCCTCACTCTCCATTAAAAAACGAAACCCAAGTACAATAAAATATTTTAATATAAATTCAATCTAGCTAGATTAGCAATATTTAGATTTTCCTTACCATCTCTATAATACTTAGTTTTGAGATTGTTTGTGTTGTCTATCACCAGAAGTTAGGGGAAGTGAATTCGAATTTTCTACTTTGTGTTAATCAAAGTCAACTCTTATGACTAAAAATGGTGTTTTTATTCCATGAAAATATGTTAATGAAAAACTCATTTTGTGTGGACTATCATAATAAGCATATTTGTGCAATATTAAAAAAAAAGGGAGAAATATTTCTGGAATTGTGGAGGAAGGACCTCCAAAAATCCTCTCCTCTGTAAAAGCAATGAGAACACTGGCAAAAATTGAAAAGCCAACCTTTTAAGAACTCTAGAATTAACCAAATACTTACAGAAATTTCTTTAAAAATAAAAAAAACCCCAAAAGCCAAACTGAATCTTGAAAAACAAAACTGTGACATTTTAGTTTTTCCTATTTCTATTTTATTCCACCTTACCCCCACCCCCACCCCCGGTCTGTGGCCGCATCAAAGTGAATGGTCTCACAACTAGAGTAGCTGTGAAAATCAGCAGTGTAGCAGCCACTGGAGCTTCAAAAGCTCCATTTCAAGAAAATTTTTACTATTGGACCTATACAGTAGGCCGTTTCCTGAAAAGCTCCATTCGCAAGGTTTGTCTTTATGTGTCTTGACTCAGAGCTAGCTCTGTGAAAGCAGCTGTATCCCAAGGACATTTGTCAAAAAAAAAAAAAAAAATGTGGCAATTGTTTAACATAATAGCAGTCTCAGGTAGTAATATTAACCAGGGTATTGCTAAGTGAATTCCTAAAAGGTATCCATAGGGAACTTTAAAAATGTAATAGATATTCTGGGAATCCAGAAGGACACATGTATGTGCAGGGCTGTGTGCATGGCCTGGAAAGACCTGAGAAGACCCCAATCACTCTCTTCTGGCTAACCTTGAGGCTCTGTGCAGCCAGGAAGTGAAGGCTAAGGTAGAATTGTGAACTACCTGCTGGCACATTAAGGATATACTTTCAACACAGAGAGCAAGCCCTTTAGCAAAGGCTGGGAGACTTATTGTTTCAAGGTATTTAAGAAAATTTCTCATTTAATTATTAAGTATCCATTAAGCTAATCAAGCAGAGCCTTCAGCAGACACGCACACATGCACACATACACGCATGCACATGCACACACCCTCCAAAGAATTAGTCCAGGAAAGTCACTAAATAAACATGAATTATCAGCAGCAGCAGCAATAGCAGCAGCAGTAGCAACAACAGACAACGATAACAATAAACTCTAGGGATGAAGAAATCTGATTTCCAAAGTTACCATATTGTAACATAATATTTTTAATGTCCAGTGCAAACAAAAGAATATGACAAAGAACAGAAAATATAGCCTAAACACAGGAAAAAAGAAAAACAGCAATAGAAACTATCCCTTAGGAATCTCAAATATTGAACTTATTAGAAAATCCTTTTAACCAGCTATTATAAATATGCTTAAGAACTAGAAAGATCATAGCTAAAGAATTAAAGGAGAATTATGTCTATCAAATATCAATACAGATTTAAATATTATAAAAATTAGGAATTATGAAGTTGAAAAGTACAATATCTAAGAGATAAAATTCACTGGAGGGCTTGACAACAGCCTTGAACTGCTGAAGAAAGAATAAGTGAACTTAAAGATAGGTCAATTCAGATTATCCAGTCTTAGTAGCAAACCAAAGAAAAAGAACACAGTCTCAGAGATGTGTCGGACACCAGCAAGTGTACCAACATATGCATGATGAGAGTCCAAGAAGGAAAGGAGAGAGAATAAGAGCAAAAAGGAATATTTTAAGAAATAGTGGCTGAAAACTTTCCAAAGTAGGTGAAAAATATTACGATTCATATCCAAAAATCTTAATGAACTCCAACTGGAATAGAGCCAAAGAAATTCACACATTGATTCATAATCAAACTGTCAAAAGCCAAAAAAAAAGGGGAGATAATGAAAGCAGCAAAAGTACTCATCCTGTATAATAGATTATCAATAAGATTGACAGCTGATTTCTCATCAGATATCATGAAGGCCAGAACAGAGTAGGATATTATATTCAAATTGCGAAAAGGAAAAAAGACTACCAACCATATCCAACAAAACTATCCTTCAAAAAACAAAGAGAAATTTAGACATTGCAGGTGCAGAAATACTGACAGAAATCATTGCTAGAAGACTTGTCCTATGAGAAAAGTTAAAGGAATCCTTCATTCTGAGATGAAAGGACACTAGACAGTAACTCAAATTCACATGAAAGAGTAAAGAACACTGGTAAGGTAACTACATATATTCCCGTGAAAGAGAGTAAAAATCTGTTTTTGTTTATAACTCTTTTTTAATGGTAATTAAAAGCCAACTACAAAGAGCAATAATTATAAAACTGTGTGGGATGGTATTATAATTAAGATGTAATTTCTATGACAATAGCAGCACAAATGACGGGAAAGGAAAGATCTATAGTGGAGCTGAGACTTTGCATACTATTTGAAATTAATCCCAACTAGATTGTTTTAAGATATGATGTTAATTATAGTCTCCAGGACAAACATGAAGAAGATAACTTATAAAAATGTGTAAAAGAAACAACAAAGGAATTACTATTATATATTATAAAATATCTATTTAGCAAAAAAGAAAGCAATAATGGAGGAATAAAGGAGCTTTTCTTACACCATACATAAAAATTAACTCAAAATGGATAATAAACTTAAATATGAGAGCTAAAACTATAAAATACTTAGTAAAAACATATAGTAAGTCTTCATGTCCTTAGGTTAGGCAATGATTTCTTATATACAAAACATATAGCACAACTGATAAAAGAAAAAAATAGATAAATTGTGCTTCAGTAAAATTTAAACTTTTGTACTTCAAAAGACATCATCAAGAATACAAAAAGACAACCTACCTGATTGTAGAAAATATTTGCAAATCATAAATCTGTTAAGGGCCTAGTATCCAGAATATGTAAAGAGCTCTTACGACTCAATGATAAAAAAACCCAACAAATAATCTAATTTTAAAATAAAGGCTATAAATACACATTTCTACAAAGAAGAGTTAAAGATGACCAACAAGCACACGAAAAGGTGTTCAACATCATCAGCTATTGTGCAATTCAAATAAAAACCACAATGTGATACCACTTCACATCTATAAGGAACACCTGGTAACAAGTGTTTACAAGGATTTGAAGAAATTAGCAGTGTCCTAGATTGCCTGGTGGGATTGTAAATGGTGCAACCAGTTTATAAAACAGTCTGTGAGTTCCTCAAAAGGTTAAACATAGAGTTACCACATGACACAGCAATTCCACTCCTAGGTATATGTCCAAGAGAATTAAAAACACATGTCCACACAAAAACTTGTACACGAATGTTTAGAGTAGCATTTTTCATAGTAATGAAACAGTGCAAACAATCGAAGTGTTCATCAGCTGATGCATGAACAAATAAAATGTGGCATAGCTACACAATGAAATATTATTCATGCATAAAAAGGGGTAAAGTATTAATACATACTTCCACATACATAGGTGAACCTTGAAAACATTATGCTAAGTGAAAGAAGCCAGACACAACAAGCCACATATTCTATCTATATGAAATGTCCAGAATAGGCAAATCTATAAAGAAAGAGGGTAGATTAGTGGTGTACAGAGGCTAGAGGAAGAAGGAAATCAGGAATGACTACCAATATGTAAGGGGTTTCTTTTTTAGAGTGATAGAAATGTTCTAAAATTAGTGAAAAAGATAAAATAATAAAATAGCGGTGATAGTTGCACAATTCTGTGAATATACTAAAAATGCTGAATTGCATAGTTTAAAAGCATTAATTTTATGATATCTCAATAGAGCTGTTATTAAAAAAATAATACCCTGCAAATAAACTGCAGAGGGTGGATGGGGGCCAAGAGGCCTAGTCTACATGCACAGTAGTAGAATTAATGAAGAATGGTTTCTTTTTAAACTTCTGGTAAAACTGATTAGCTTGTATGTCTACACTGGCATATCAGAAATAATCAGTGATTCACAATCAGTCCCTGTCATGATTTTTGGTCATGTGTAGAGAGATTTTACAGCAGAATAGCTTGATTGTAGATTGTAGTCTAAAATATTCTGCAGCAATTTGGCCGCTACGCATAGAAATGCAGAAGAGCTGAAAAATGTGTTCTTTTTCAATTTTTAACTTGTTTGGTGCATGTAAAAATTCTAGAGAAAAACACGAATATTGACAATGATTACAAAACAGAAAAAAAACCTGCTAGAGTTCTTCAAAACAAATATTGTTTGTTTAAATGATAGTAGTTGATTAACTATTTGGTTGAGGCACTGCTTCAATAATACCTACTAATTAGAACAAGATGTCGAAAATAAAAAATAAAAAATTCACCCAGAGTATGTCTGTTTTAAGGAACTTGTGTAAAGGAGACAAGAAAACAAAAAGTATGGAGCGCATTGAGTGGGAAAGAGCTCTAGATATCAAGGAGACTGTGGGCAAAGTGAGCCGTGCAGAGAAGTGCCCTCTCCAGTTGCTTTCAGCTCTATGGTTGAATCCTAATGAAGTTCAATGTCCCAAAATTGAAAACAGGAAGAAATATTGGAAATGAAATTCCAACAAGTAAGCAACTTCTAAAGGTCTATAATTAACTCCAGTTGTTTATTTTAAGAATTATTCCAACTCTTATTTATAAAGCAATTAAATGGAATTCAAAGTTGACAAAATGAAATACACTTGAAGTGACCCTGTATTACAGGAGGGATCTTAAAAAAAGAAAAAAACGATTCTCTTACAATTGTAAACAAGATTTGACTGCCCAATTAAGTCAACAAATTGAAAAGTGAGTCTGGTTGTGTCCTAATATTTAAAACACACACATCTCAGCACATAATTCATAATATGATAATGGCCCATGAAGAAACACAAGCTGAGTTTATTTAAGAATGCACACCTACTTAGCTATACAGCTCTTTGCTATATTTTACCTTTTTTCTACCTTTATTGACTTGACTTTACAGCTTCATAGGCTTCTAAATGATATTGCATTTTACCATTTTTCAGAAAGATTCAGTCTCTTTCCAAATTTAAGAAGAGTTATGACACTTCGTAATGTCTCACAGAAAAAATACCTTATATATTATTTTTTTTTTTGAGACAGAGTCTCACTTTGTTGCCCTGGCTAGAGTGAGTGCCGTGGCGTCAGCCTAGCTCACAGCAACCTCAGACTCCTGGGCTCAAGCAATCCTTCTGCCTCAGCCTCCCAAGTAGCTGGGACTACAGGCATGCGCCACCATGCCCGGCTAATTTTTTTTCTATATATTTTTAGCTGCCCAATTAATTTCTTTCTATTTTTGGTAGAGACGGGGTCTCGCTCTTGCTCAGGCTGGTCTCGAACTCCTGAGCTCAAACAATCCGCCCGCCTCGGCCTCCCAGAGTGCTAGGATTAGAGGTGTGAGCCACCGCGCCCGGCCCTTATGTATTATTTATATGACATTTTATAATTAATTTAGAATTATTTCACTTATTATTATATTTGAATTTTACAATTTTCCCATTAGGAAGGCTGTGTAGATATCTCTAATTTACTTTAATTTTAAGACATTCAGAGCCACATAATAAATGGAACCACTGAGACTGAAACCTCACTCTGGAGCTTTTGCATTTTGTTCTTCTAATTCTGTATACTCACAATCTGAGAATATTTTTAAGAGCATTTTTAAAAGCATTTACATTAAGTTGATTATTTGAATTCTTATCTGTTTGTAGTAAATACACACAAAATCACAAAATATTAAAATAAATCTCTAGGACACATCTGTTTCCTGTTCATTGAGCACATCATGTTACAAGCTTTTGGAATGAAAAGTGACATTTGAAAACCTCAAGAAATGACAATAGCAGGGATGATGATTTTGGTTCTCACTGATAATGTGGGAACTGATTACTTCAAAGGCCTTTATAAAATAAAGCAAACCTTGGAATATTTTCAGTTAAGATATAAACCTTGACATAATGTGGTTTCCAATAGCAATAAATAAGAATTTCAACAAATAACTCAGTGATTTTTTAAAAAATCCTAACATTTCTTAAAAACTTCTTAAATATTTCTTAAATCCCGGATTGTTTTTGTTAAATTTAAGATGGTGTCAAAGGTTGGCGCCCCTGTGTATGCAATGCATATTATGCTTTCTTTTAGGTAATGCAGTTGTTTGACGCATCTGAACATATTCCTTAATAGGTGCACATTTTTAAATAATCTTATATTATGGGCAGGTTGCTAACTTTTGATTTGGAAAAAAGGTTTTCAGAGTTGGCCTTCTGATCTTAATTAGCCACATTAAGAAATCTTAAAATAAGAAATTAAGAAATCTAAAGTAAGAACTTGAGAATTAAAATTCTTTTGATGAGAAAACATGCCTAGCTTTACCTTATTTGAAGTGGAATCTATTTTATATTTAAACACACATCAGACATCAAGGACTAACATACACTGTACTGAGGCAAAGAAGAAATTGCCTTTATTTCCTTTCTTTCCCCTTTGCTTTCTTCAAGGGAAATTTTCTGCAGCCTTTGGTTCTTTTCTGTAGAAATCAAAGTTCCCTCACTAGGAATGAGGTCTTTCTGGTCACATACATAAACATATGTATGTATGTATGCATGCATGTATTTGTCTCCCTCTCTGTCAGCCACATCCTACAGGTACTAAAAGTTACAACCAGCTGGGAGTTTGGGTAACATGCAATAAAGGAAATATTTACAGAGATGTAGACAGAACAGAGGGAACCAGCAAGGCACAATTGGTCATGAGCTGTTCCCACCCCTTGGCCTCAAGGTGTGTAAGAAGGAGACAGCACTATCAGTGAGAGATGGAGCCTTGGAAGGGAGTGTGTGTGCAACAGAAGCTGTCCTTGTGGAAGGAGGCGGCCAGTGTGATGGTGCGGGATAGGGACCAGGCCTAGGGTAAGAGGGAGCTAGGGAGGGCACAAGAAATATCTGACTTCTCCCTTTTCCTGCTTTCCAACATCCTTCCAGTGGTTCCCGTTGGCCTAACCTACCAGAGGGCAAAGGGACCTCGGTGATGCCATCCATAGTGGTCAGTCTCCCCTGCAACACAGAGTAGGGTGGAAAAGGGAAGAGAATAAATCTGGGGGGCAGTGGAAGCAAATGGAGAATAACCAACCCCCATCTCCAATGTTTCATTTTCTTAGTTTGGCTGCCTAACTTGCCAGGTGAATCGGCCTCTCACAGCTTTGGTGTGTACTTACGTAAGTGAGCATTCCCTTATCCATGGGGCCATCACACTAAAGCAGCCAAAGCTGCCCTCTACCCCTGATCTCAACCTTGAGAACCCATATCATTGGTACTGTTGCTTGGGAGGGGTGGGCATCTTCTAATAGGTCCCTCTAAAGTTAGCCTCTTCATGTCCCAGAGTTAATTGACCATGGTGAGTCAAAGTCAGGGCAGTGATCATCTTGGAAGAGACATGCTGGGGGTTCTTATGCAGAACTAGGTATTGATTCACATTCCTGAAGCCACTTAGTTTCCCAGAATGACCCCGAACTCTGGTGGGCCACAGCACTCTCAATTAACTTCAATTAGATCAGTGCTTTGATTATCATATTGGCCCAGACCTTGAGGCTGATAGTAGCTCCCCAAAGGTGCCCAGGTCCTCTGGTTGTGCTCAAAGCACTGGCATACATATTCCAGTTAGACAAGAATTCACCAAGATAGAAGGACCCTTGTCTAAAACTCTAAAACATTATGTTTCTAGTAATATAAAAATGTTTCTATAAAATGAAAAATTTTAAAAACCAAACTCAATATTCAGTCTTGATTAACACTAGAGATTCAGACCCTACACACTCTTCAATACATATATGAAATAAGCTTAATAAACTTTCCTGTGTTACATTTGTGTACAGCTCTGGTTTTCATTTTAAGAAAGAAACTATCTTGCCAAAAGGCACTGAAATAGTCCTTAAAAATGCATCTGTCTGGTATCATGTAAACATGAACTAACATGAAGATAATTTAGTATCATTAAACATTAATAAATCTGATTTTCCCATATTTTGAAGGTTATTTAAATTCACCTCTCTAAGAGGTCAGGGATACAGTTGTGGCTAGCAAATGGAAATTAACTGCTACATTCTACTGAATGACACCATTGATCCAATGTGACTCTGTTGAGCAGAATTACATACTTTCAAAATATGGAGAAAATTTTGACCAGTACTATGATCGCTGTTACTACAGTACGTCCTGCTGTAGATTTTCCCCCCTTAGGTCAAATATATAGTGATAAAATTGAAGAAAAAAATTCAGTAAGAGAATGCTTTCAAAAATCCACACAAATAGAAGAAATAAAGACATCAGAATGTTCTGCTATTGAATGAGCAGCCTTTGAGATTTTACTGCTTGATGGCTCAGTGTCCCGAAAAGTACATTTTCGGTCCAAATTTCCTTCTTTGGGGAAGGATCATGAAATCTCAGCTAAAATCCTCTTGTCTCTAAGTTCAGATTTTTAATTGGGTTATCAGCACATACTGTGAGGTCCTCTTTGGGTTGCTGGGGTAGAGATAGTTGTGGAGCATAGAGACCAAGGGCAGGAAACATTAGGGGGGTCTGGTCATTTAGCAGACAAGTCAAGGGAGGCAGATGGAGATCAGTGCCACCTAAAGGCACCGCAGCCTGCTGTGAGGGCACAGAGAAAGGGACAGTGGATACTTTTCCTAAGTAGCTGCACAAGGGGGCTATGAAACGTTCACATGCAGGAACAGGAATCTGGGACCTGAAATGTGGTTCCAGATGTGAAAAATCTAGGGTCGAGGGGAATATAAATAAATCAGTGCTTTCATTTCACTTGAGTGAGGCCGATAAAAACTACCAGGAGAGTGACAATGAGCAGGGCAAAGGGTCAGGGTAGAGGCTTTCTTGTGACAGAGAGAGGCTAGAGGTAGAGGAACATATTTGTCTAAATGTAGTTCACAGCTGTAATTTAAAATTGCTAAACATATATTTATATAGTTAATAAACCCTTTAAATCACCTCATCTCTAGAATCTTCCGCTTCTATTATTCAGGGACCTGCATGAAGTCTTCAGAACTTAGACAGCAGATGGTATATAGGAAGCTTGTCCTTTAATTTCTTGACTAATTCAGTAAAAAAATACTTGTGGAATACCTACTGTATGCAAAACCTTATACAGCTACCATAAAATATTTATCACCTAATATCAATTTTTTCTTTAATTTAAATGTTCTTTCATGCTGGTATGTGTGTTTTAGATATTTTATTATATATATATATATTTATATATTTATATAAAAGGAAACAAGTATCAATGTGTTTTGTAAAGATAACTTTCCTAGAAAAAAACCATGACCTGCTGAAAAAGTTTTGGACAAGCCACACTGTGACATAAAAACTTAGCCTTGTAAACAGGATTTCTGGAAGTTTGATATACAAGGTTCTCCACCCATTTTCCTGTCACACAGGATGTAATGGCTTTTGTTGAAATGCAGCGTGACACTAAATAACTGGTGATCGCTGAATGTGTTGCTTATTATTTGGATTACTCTAAAGAGCTGTGTTTATAGGAAATCAAATGATCTTTAATAGAATATACTGATGTCAAATTTAAAAAAATTAAGACTTTGTTATGAAACTTTTCAGACATAGAAATTAATGTTTCATACATGCCAAGAAAAACTTTGTTCTGAAAAACTCCAATTCATAATTTAGGTGCATGTTTAATAATTTTCTATAAATCAGAATTAAGACCCATGATCCTGCCTTGCTTAATCACCTCCTAACATAACTTCTGCAAGAATGAGCTGTCATTTAACAGGGGGACTTTTTTGCAGTATTGATGACTTAGTGGGAGTGCAATGACACATTTTAACCCTATTATAGCTTACTCAAGTAACATTGTATTGTCATTTTATTGAATTTTAGTTTTGGAATCAAGATTTTACATGCTGTTCATGTATATATCTACTATAGTCTATGTTATAATGGAGTTTTGGTTTTGGGACCATCACTTAATAAAAGTTATTAACTGCATCTATTCTCCTGTTAGCACTGATTTGAGTCCACAAAGGTAGAAATGAAATATTATTTAACCATTTGTGCTGTTTAACACTCTTCTGCTAGTTAAGTGACTGCTGCTCTCAGGTAGGAGGTCTTGTACACATATTCATTCATTTATTCATTCCTTGAGCACCTACTATATCCCAAGCCATTCTCAGGTACTAAATAAGATAGACAAAGTCCTTTCCCTTATGAGGCTTATATTTTATTGGGAGGAGATAAATCACAAACAGATAAATGAAAAAACATGTCATGTAGGAATAAAGATAGCACAGATAATTACAATAGAGTGTCTGGTGGCCACTTTTGCTTGAATAGTCAGAGAAGACCTATCTAAAAAAATGACAATTAATTTGCCTTTGAATGACAAGAAGTCAGCCTTGTGATCGTATAAAGATCATCTAAGTTTATATGAAAAGCAAAGACAAAAGTAAACAAACAAAATCTCTTTGGGCCACAATTTTCCCCTTATCCATTCCTGCATCATGAATGTGTACACCTCTGTTCAAGAAGATCAATGAATGTATGTAGATATTGAGCGAAAGGAATAGAAAAACAACTCCAGAAGCAAGTTATATTGGAGGTGAGTTATTTGTAGATGTAAATATAAAGTAAAAATGATTCATGGCATGAATATGTGGAGGTTGTTTATTCCTGCACATTATGGGGGTACAAATGTTTAGGTTACATTGCCCTTGCCCTCCCCCCCAGGCAGAGCTTCAAGCATGTCCAATCCCCAGATGGTGCGCATCGCACTCATTATGTTTGTATATACCCATCCCCTCCTCCGCCCTCCCATCTGCCCAACGCCCGATAAATGTTATTCCTATATGTGCACTTAGGTGTTGATCAGTGAAAAGAATCTGTTTTTATTTCTCATCTCTCTACTTCTGGGCCCGGAGATGCAAAATATTAGCAAAGACAGGGCTTGAACTAACAGCATAGGCTATTTGTGTAGGGAGAAGAGGGAACTGCCAAGAGATTCAAGTCACTTTCACCCACAGTTAGTAGCATCATTTTATTCAGAATCTGGGATTGTATGGTACATTATGAAAAGTAACTTTAAAAAGATCAAATTAGGTATGTATGTCTAAGAGTTAAACATTCTTTAATCAGCCAGAATAGGTAACAATCCAGTTATATATAAGCCGACTTTCTTTGTTTCACAGTGGATTTCTTTTTCTTTTCTTTCTGTTTTTCCTTCTTTTTTAAAATTAGTGGACTGGTAGGAAAATACCAGTTTTTCTTTAAAACTGAGACTTCTCTATCTTTTGCATAACTCTAAATGTGGAGCCTCAAGAAGTCCAAGGCTTGTTAGGATGCATTCTCCATCTGAGTCGTTTCTAAATAGTCCTTTATAATTGGATTAAAAAAATAAACCTCACAGAAATAAATTTAGTCATTAAATGGAATGCCTAAAACTCCAGTAAGAAAATCTATGAACCAGCTGCTTTCCCATTTTTAGTTTGTGGTACATAAACTGAAGTTACAAAAAAACCCAACCAGGTGAATCTGGCTTGTGTTCAGAGTTCAGCACTGGGCCAGACAAATCCAGAACACTTATGTGAAGTGTCCAAGCAGAAAGAACATGACTGGACTTAAGAAATGGAGTGTCAAATTCATTAATATTTTGAAAATCTATGGGTGTAATTTTAAATGTCTGTTAATGAGGATTATCTTTAGTGTAGCCTTCCTGAGAAGAAAGCAGGAAGGGAAAGACTTTTCATTATCTTGAGCAGAAAAAAACAAATCATGAGATACTCCATTTGAAAACATTATGCTCCATTTGGAGTAATGGGTAGTAAAGCATCTTTGTATCCTTTTATTGGATTATGTTTTACTGTTTAAATTATCAATATTTTGTTAAGAAAATATTTACCTTAACAACATTTATTGTTCCTTTTATGACAAAAGAAAATCCATGTTCAGCCCAAGTATAAAAATTATACAGTAAATAAAAATGAAAATAACACATAGTCTTGCCATCAAGTGATAACCTTTACTAGTAACACTTGTAGCCTTTAAAATTTATTTCTACGTACATATATATAATGATAAAAATGTGATCATACTATGCATACTATGTTTTTGTAATCTATTTTTTCATTATGTCATCTGTTTTTAATTACGAACATATTTTCATGCCATTGAATAAACATTGACACCATCATTTTTAATAACTGCATTTCATTGCATAGATTTACCATGTCTTTTTCTGCTGGTCACTTAAGTCATTTCCAATTTTCATTGTCATAAATAATGCTTTAATGGACATACTCATGTACCTAATTGGGGTAAACAGAGCGCAATAAAAGCACACATGTTGGACACTTAACCCAGTCTAGGGAAGTCAGTGAAAGGATCTCAGAAGCTGAAACCTCTAACCTGAGATCTAAAAGCTAAGAACTGAGAAGCCCATCTGTAAATCATGAAGAAAGATAAGACCTAAGCTGAACATTCTTTCTCTTTATTCTTAATCTTTCTTTAATCATTAATTTAGTAGAACATTCTTTAAATAGTTTCTTCTTCTCACTGACCCTCAGAATTCAGAGATAAATCTTTTACTCTTTTTCTCTCCTTCTCTCTTTCTCCCCTGCCCCATATTAACAACAATGTAGCTATTTACACAGGTACAATAAAATGTGTCCTCTTCTTTTTCCAGATATAATTGAACAAACTGATTATGCAACCAAATTTCTTGAATCTTTTTGAGTATCATATTTGAGAATAGTCTCATTTAATTAAGTACAACAAGTCCCTCATTAACAAATAAGAACTGTACTTCATATATAGAATCAATACCTACAAAACCCTGCCAGGAAACTAGTCAGATATCTGTTCTATGGCTTACAGGTAAACTTTACTAGTAATAAATAAGGTCACTTCCTGGCAGCCCAGAAGCTCTGCATATTTGGGGTATCTTGAAAAAAGAAAAGTCAACCTACTTTTGCTCCATCTATGGTCATTAGAATCTTAACCATCCTTTCAGGTCCATTGCCAATGCCATCCTCTCTGTAGAGCCTCGAGAAGTGATCGTGAATTATAGGAATTATAAAACATGTCCCTTGAGCTGGTCCCAGTAGTTAGGAGAACCCAAGGAATCATAAAGATCAGAAGAGAAAATAGTAATGAAACATACAAGGTGAGAATAAAACACCATGATTTATGCTATAGACAGAAAAAAAGTAAAGACTTAGGATCCAACATGGAAGACAAATTTCCACATTATAACACAGCTGTGGATAGGGACCAGGTCATGAGCCAGAGAAAATACAAGGTGAGACATTTGAATTCCTAGATCACACATAGTGGTATACCAATGGAGCTGGCTTTAAAATAATGTTTTTGGAAACTGCCACTTGAGACATGAATCAAATAGGGATTGTGGGCAAAGTTGTGTTAATATTTGCTTATTTGAGGTTGCATTTTATAAATTGGTTTTGTTTAGATCATAGGAAATTATTGGCATGTAAGATGGTACTTTTTTCGGTTGCTTCTATTTTGGGTGCAATAGGTGGGTGAGATTGTATTGTGGCAAACAAAAAGTGCAGCATGCAGGAAACTGGTCCACAAAAGCTTGGAGGAAATAAGTGAAGTTAGAGGTTGTAGAGAAATATTTTAAAGCAGGTCAGTTCTGACCACCTGACTTCTAGTGCAGACAGTCTGAAATTTTTAGCAATATTTTTAAGTATAAAGAAATAAGGATTTACCAGCAAGAATGCTGAAAAGTTTGCTCAAATTTTTAAAAATTGATTTTTCTTCTTTCAGATGGAACTCTTTGGTGAAAGAAACCAAAGAAGATTTTAACAGTTTATTCATGTTCCAAAAGAATGTTAGTGTGCCTAGTGTGCAAATTCATAAGGCAAGTTTTGCTATGAGTTTTCGAAGCTGGGCTCATTTCATGACATGACAAAGGACTTGATCAAAATTGTAAATATTTTTTCTGCTCATGACCATATCTCACCAGTTTATGCAGGAATTTCAAGCAAAGTATGTACAATTTATTAATTTTTATGCTTTCGATTGGATAGGAGGTGAAAGTATGTTGAAAAGAATTTAAACTACATATTGGTATCAAGAAATTTTTGGAGTTCAGAAAATCTGCAAGAACCAAATTCTCAGACCTCTCAGGAATCATGCTATGATTCTTGTTTCTTAGTGATAAAAGAAAATAATGCCACACATTGAACTTAAAATTAAGGAAAAACGGACTAGACAAGGACAGTTCTGCTTTTTTTAGTGAAGTGAAATTTTCAGGTTCAAACTGTACTTGTGGAATGAGTAAATGAGCATTTGTTTCCTTTTTCTGATCTTCCCTAACTTTAGTAGAGTCATAGATTGCCCATATTTGCAGATACATTAGTGTTAGTGACAGTCCAATTTCAGAGGAATTTCTCAAGTTACAAGAAATATGAAACATACGTTTAGTTTTGACACAAATCCTTGGCAAACAAACCTTAAGATCCTTCTAGATAATCACAAAAATCTGGTATATCTATAGGTCTCGATATCTAAAGAAACTGGTAAAGTTATTCTGTGGTTTGAATGTGTTCCCCAATTTCATGTGTTGGAAATTTAATCCCCAAATTCATATATTGATGTCGTTTGGAGGTAAGGCCTTTGGGAGGTAATTAGGATTAATAAGATCATTAAGGTGAGGCCTCCATGAAGAGACTGGTGGTTTTGTGAGATGGGGAAGAGAGATTTGAGCTGGCATGCTCTTACCTCTCTCCATGTGATGCCCTCCACCATGTTATCATGCAGCAAGAAAGCCCTTACCAGATGCCGGCATCATGCTCTTTAACTTCCCAGCTGCCAGAACTGTAAGAAATAAATTTCTTTTCTTCATAAATTACCCAGTCTGTGGCATTCAATTATAGCAACAGAAAACAGCCTAAGAGAAACTATAAGTGAACTTTTCTTAACAGGATAACATACTAATCCTGAAATTTTGGAGACGTGTATATCAATTTTAAAACTCATGAAAAACAAGCACCACATGTACTCACCATCAAATTGATATTAACTGATCAACACATAAGTGTACATATAAGGATAACATCTATTGAATGTC
>NW_012150507.1:3371174-3371817 GCF_000956105.1 Propithecus coquereli | reverse complement strand
AAGCTTTTCCCATTAACTTTAAGTTTTCTGAAAATTAGAAAAAATATTGTATTACTCTATTTTATGGTGGGAAACCTTGGTCTACCTGTTGTGGGAACA
Source organism: Propithecus coquereli (assembly GCF_000956105.1). Lineage (NCBI taxonomy): Eukaryota > Metazoa > Chordata > Mammalia > Primates > Indriidae > Propithecus > Propithecus coquereli. The sequence continues at coordinate 3,371,718 of NW_012150507.1, read as the reverse complement.
TAGTTTGAGGACCACTGGAGTAGTGTTTCCTGAGGCCTCATCCAGCTGCAACATTCCATGTGTCTACATTTTTAAAGTATGGCCAAACAAGATCTATGCACTCTTAGTTGGAGAGAAATTCTCTTAAAAACAAAATATAGCTCTGGGGAACTTGTTAATTAAAACTGAGGAAACAAACATTTAAGCATAAGTGAAATAGTTTAAATGCATGCAAATTTTATCTCAACAATAAAGTTTTAGTGATTTATCAAACTTCTTTTTAATCAAATCTCCATCCAGAAGGCTCTGTAATTAATTTTATTTATTTATTTTAGTGTCTACTGCCTATTAGGAAATTCTCTATATGCTGGGGATAAGGCAATGAACAAAACAAGAAAATTCCCATCTTAATGAAGTTTATACTTTAGTGAAGAGAAATAGAAAATCAATAAAATATGACAAATAGTATTTTAGATGGTGATAAATTCGATGGAGGAAAATAAAGCAGAAACAGAGGAAAGAGTGTATGTAAGGGATATGAGTGGCACATTTAAGATAGGGTACT
>NW_012150507.1:3369898-3371124 GCF_000956105.1 Propithecus coquereli | reverse complement strand
GCCTCCCAGAGTGCTAGGATTACAGGCGTGAGCAACCACGCCCAGCCTGTGCTACCTTTTTAATGAACATTCTTCATCGAGTCATTGTGAATTTTAACTTAAATGTCAAAAGTAAAATTGTCTAATACAGTCTCTGATCTGTAATAAGCTCCGAATACATGTTAGTTCTCTTTTATTCCTTTCTTGTTAGAATAAGTAGAAGTTTTGTGATTTTTATTCTAATTCAGCACAGTATTAGCTTCTTCCTTTAATTATAAATTCCATTTCATAACAATTGCAAATTCCAGGGAGTGCATTTCAGGGAAGTTATTACAGTTCATTTGAGGATAAAATCATTGGCATTTGACCCTATGTCACCATTTGCAGCATGCCACAATGTCTCAGAAATATATTGTCTTGCCAAGCCTTTCTTAATTTATTAAATCTTCCTATAAATTTCTTGAAAGTCAAAGTAACTAAATAGCAGCCGTTGAAATGGTAATAATTATTTTATATTCAGTAGAATCTTGGACATTAATACTGAAATAATCAACATCCTGTGATAATGCAAAGTAAGAACGATGTGTCTGATGGAGAAGTGTCCTCTTTCTCTCTTCTTAACCAACCCTCAGCCTTGTATATCATCTCACATCTTCTGGGGCTCAAAGAGGAACAGATCTACTACTGCCCCACAGACCTGAGCCCTGAGCCCTGGGAACATTCAGCCCAACCAGAATTGGGGACTAGAGTCAAATTCATTCTGTTCCCATTCATAGTATTAACCTTGGACCTGAGCCGGCAGGGACCCTGTGCCTCAGAGAGCTAGTACTGTAAAATGCTTTTCTCAAAATGTTCGAAGTCTCCCTGCAGTGCTTGGAACCAGCTGGGGCCAGCAGTGCCATCAGGGAGGGGTTCTCTGAGCCCGGATGGGTACCTGCTTGGGCTTTTTTCTTCTTTTTAGCTTTCTATATGAGCCTCTATCACAGTGAAGACAAGGACAGAAAGTTGCTCTGGGACTATGGAGAGTAGATGCCAGTAAGGGAAATAAATGTCAGTTACTATGAGAGTCTGGGAGTGGTGTAGAAAGACTCACTTTGGCCTGACTCTCTCCACCAAGAAAATGGATTTCCAAGAGAATGAGAGAGAGCAACATAGTTCTGTCTCAGTTCAGATATTGATCCAGTCTGACCAGTCTGACCTAATGTTCCAAAGGCAGACAGACTCATTTCCTGATGCATACATAGCTT
>NW_012150507.1:3366731-3369848 GCF_000956105.1 Propithecus coquereli | reverse complement strand
GAGAGAGAGAGAGAGAGAGAGAGAGAGAGAGATCCTGAGTCTCCACCTCTTTTCATAAGGGCACTAATCGTGTTATGAGGACCTTGCCCTCGTGACCTAATCTAACCCTAGTTACCTCCCAAAGGCCAAATCTCCAAATACCATCATATTTGAGGTTAGGATTTCAACCTATGAATTTGAGGGAGACACAAATATTCAATCTACAAGAAAGGCTATGCTGGAATGTAGGGTATGAGAGCTATAGCAGAATGGCCCTGAGGCAGGAGCATCCCTGAGATGTTCGGGAGACCAGTGTTTGGAGTGCAGTGACTGAGGCAGAGAGTGGTAGAAGATGCAGTCAGATCATGTAGGGACTTGTAGGCCATTTGGAGGATTTGCCTTTTATTCAGAGATGGAAGCCGGAGGAGTATTTTGAGCAGAGGAGTGGCATTATCTGACATAATTTTTAAAGGATCACTTTGTGCCCTTTTAAGAACAGACTATAATGAGGCAAGGGAAGAAACAAAAAAGAGCAGTGAGAAGACAATGTGGAGGTGAGGAAAGGTGGTTAGATTCTGAATATACTTTAAAGATAAAGCCAATAGCATTTGCTGAAGAGATCAGATGTTGGGTATAAGAGAAAGAGAATCGTCAAAGATGACTCCAAAGTCACCAAAGGCAAGCTCTTCCTCATTGTAAATATTCCTATCCCAATCCCAACAACTTGTTAGAACCTGTGATTATAATACACTCCTTAAAGTTCATTGTTGATTGTCCATTTCCCCCCCACCCCCCCATTTCAGTGGACACCAAGATCACTAGAGCCTGAACTGGGACTCACATCAAGATCACCTACAACCTGTTGGCTTGCAAGGGGACTCTCAACTCGGATGTGCCCACCATCCTCATATCTCAAATGGCCCATATAATTCTGCTTTGTGCTACCCTTGCATGTTGTTGCTCATCTGGTCGCCTGAGCTGATTCACCAGTTCTTCTACCAACTGGTGTGCTCCATTCCTGTGGATTTAGTGCTTATTATTATCCTTATCACCTGCATCCTCACTTCTAGTTGTCAGGAGAGGGTCTTATCCAGAGTAGGTTTACAACACCCAGAGCATGGATGATGGTGGAAATGGGCTATGTGAGGAATAAGCAGGTAAAGCCTTCAGTGCTTAACAAATGTCAGTTATTTTTATTATCATTATTATTATAGAGATTTATTCAAGAAGTATTTAATATTTATTTAAGGATTTATTCCTGCTCTGTAGAGCTGCACTGCCTATTACAGTAGCTGTTAACCATATGAAGCTATTTAATAAGTTAAAGATAATTAAAACTAAATGAGATAAAAAATTCAGTTCTTCAATCCCAGCCACATTTCAATTACTTAATAGTCACATGTGGCCACTGACTACTGCATTGGACGCTGCAGAATGGGGAGCATTGACGTCATTGCAGACAGTTCTATTGGAGAGGGCAGCTACTGATTACAGAAAAGAGAAAGTGAGAATTAGGGGTCACTGTGCCATTCATATGAACTAGTTTTCATACTAGGTGAGTCGTCCTTCTTAACTTACATGGCATTATTTGGGGATTTATTATACTAATGATCATGCCCTAGGTCTCCATGGACTTTTGAACTACCTTTGTTCCTTAATATATCTCTTAAAGGCAATGAGGTACAATCACATATTGTGTGCACATGTGCACACGGAAAGTCAAGAACCTCTCTTCGCACTGCCATGAGGTACACATGTTTCTGACTTAGCACACTCACAGAATTTTTCAAATGACCTTTGCCTGAACTTAAAAAAAATTACTGTACATCTTAAAGGAAACAAATCCCACATGTTTGGGTATATTTATACTTGTTCTTCTGGCTTTCAGTTTGAAGAGGACTTGTGGTATCTGAAAAGCCCTTCAAATAAGGGCTAATGTTAATTTTTTCCTCCAAAGGGGGAAGTTAGATTTGGTTAGGGGTAAAGTATCACAAAACGCCAAATGTTTTATTTTTGCCTTCAAAGCTTAGATTTGTCAATTTAGAGTGGGTGTCAAACTTGGCAAGAAATGTTCTTCCATTCGGATGCTTAGTGCAGTAATGAATTCTTTTAAAAAGAGAAAGGATGGAATTGAATGATTTACAGTAAAAATGTTTAATTGTGAATAATTATGTTTATGTAAATTGCAAACTACAGACCATACATACTGTTGAGACTCTTCATAAAGGCATAACTGGGCTGGGCGAGCCCACCACCAATTTTGCCCTTTTAGGTGATGCAGTGAACAGGGCAAACTATATGCTAGTGCCAACAGGCTTTAGGATAACATCTGAAACCATCCAGAACTTTGTTAAGTAGCCCAGCTAGGTAATCATTACTAGTATAGTGTATCCCATGACCCTACTGCTCTGGCTACCATTAATAGGCCTACACTGACCCAAAAGTTACCTGTAATATATAGATTATACATATATAATACTCTGTGAGATATCCAGGCATGTAGCACTCATCCCTTATACTGGATGGTATCTGGCCAAGAATACCAGATCAAAACTTATAAAACAAATAAGTGCTACTATACATTGTGAACTTGCCTTATACCAATTACTATACAAGCACTTTAAAAAAGTTGAGTCTCATGTGTATAAGTACTCTTCTCTGAGTATATTAATATACCCATTTTATAGTTGAGTAATCTGAAGCTGAGTTTATTAGAATAATGCCTACAAACAGGATCACATGGAATTTTCTGACTCCAATGTCAGATTTCTTTTTAATAGATTATACTGTACCCTGCTTTTCTCCTGAGTTTTAATTTAAAACCTATAGAAAATATTTATATTATAGCAAAAGATATGTAGAATATGAGACAAGGTCTACCTGAGTCATCATAATGGAGGACAAGCGGTGCCAGTTGCAAAAGTGGACAAGCAAACGGGGTAGCTAGTGGAGTTTTAAATCATTCCGAAGGCTGGATCGTGCATATGTAGCTGTCTCCTAAATGATATTATAATACGTCTGGCCATCAGGCTGCTGAAATTACTGTGCTTCATTCGCACATCCCCTTTCGGTAAATCCATTCACTGGGGAACATTACTGCTGCGCCTTTCAGTCTGAAATGTCCTACCTATTTTTTTT
>NW_012150507.1:3364518-3365196 GCF_000956105.1 Propithecus coquereli | reverse complement strand
TAGTTCTGTCTCAGTTCAGATATTGATCCAGTCTGACCAGTCTGACCTAATGTTCCAAAGGCAGACAGACTCATTTCCTGATGCATACATAGCTTGGAGAGAAAATCCAAAAGCTCATCCCAAGGAGCTGAGAATTCTGGGCCTGGAGGACTTGAGGGCCCTGTGTCTGAGTTGGAGAATTCCTTTTTCTTATAAAAGATACCACTCCAGCACCTATAGTAGCAGCCATTGCAAAAAATCCAGTGTCAATCACAGCACTCCAGGGCCAACTTCCAGAGATATCTTCACTGGCGAAGACAGAAATGCACTCCTTTGAAGCTTGTTTTCTTTTGACAACAACATCTAATTGTCACCCTTCCCAGGGAAGTCCAATATTTCATTAGGTTCAATCCAGCCACTTTGTCTTGAGAAACCTCATGTCCACCTGGAGAAAACTTGCTGATCAGTGATAACGGTCCATCTCAGAAAAATCTCTTCTGCCTCCTAATTGAATTTCTATCTTTTTCTTTCAGTGAATACATTTACAATTTAGATATGCATATTTAAGTAAAAAACTCTAAAATGTTTATTGCTGCGCAGTAATTCTACCCACTTTCAATCATGATAACAGCTCTGGCAGGCTTTAATTACTCTCTGAATAGCCCTCCACCCTGTCACCTCATTATTTGTTTAGAATTT
>NW_012150507.1:3360314-3360729 GCF_000956105.1 Propithecus coquereli | reverse complement strand
TTTTCAACAGTTTTAAGTCTTTCTCAGACTGTTCTACAAAATAAATATCATATAGAAAAACTCCATTAGCTTGATTGTTGATTTTCTTGAGTGTGCTTTTTAGCGTTAGATTTTCTTCATATGCTTTGGAATTTCTGTACACTCACCCCTCTTGGTCTAGCCATTTTGCAGTTGCCTCTGCAAACTTTGTGTCTCCAGTATAGGACTAGGTTTTATTGTCACAGCTTGAAGTTATTGCCATTGAAGGTTGAGAATAAGAGAAATCCAGGCTGAAGCTTGAAGGCAACTTGACTCAGTTTTAGAGAATAGAAGTTTTTTTCCCCAACGCCTCCTTAGACCCACAATTTTCATATATCCTTAGCTCTATTCAGTAAGTTATTAATAATAAACGTTATGTTCCTCCTACTTCCTGTTG
>NW_012150507.1:3354970-3357114 GCF_000956105.1 Propithecus coquereli | reverse complement strand
CATTGCCTGGCAACAAGGGTAGCAAAAGAGGAGAAGAGTGTGCTTTCTTGAGGGATTTGAGGAGCATATCAGTGAAAACAGGGGGTTGTGTGGGATTTTCTCATTTTCTTTTCTTTTTGTTGTGGTTGCTGTTGTCCTCACCATCTAGGAATTTATACTGGTTCTGTCCTGTGGCTTGTTTGATGGTCATTGGGACCATTGCAGCCTCTAGGCTCTGAGGGTTATCTAGGAGCTGGACTCACCTCATTCCCCTGCTCCCCAACCAAGGGTGCTCTACCATATAGATTTCTTTCAGCTTTTGGGAGACCTAGGTCTCCCCACAATGTCAACATTTGGTCTACAAGAAATGGGGAAAGGGGATCACAGTAACTTACTATTACATATAATTGCATATTTTCTCTGTTCCACAGACATTACTCTGTAGCAAAATTCAACTTGATAACGGGTTACCCATTTTCCTGGTACATGGACACCCCTGTGGTGGCGCTGTGGTTCATTACCCGGGTTCCTCTCAGCATGCAGAGCTCACTCTTCCAGCTGCTAGGAATTTGGGTGGCTTATGGCTCTCAGCTGAGTTGATCTCCAGGCATTACCTTCAACTCAAGATCACTCCCTCCAGCTTGTAAGTAATGGCTGGTTGGTGTGAACAAATGACGTCCCAGCCCCTTGCCTCTCGGCCATCCAGATCTCCTGGGATTGGCTGAAGCCTGTCCCACACTGCAAATATTAATAGCTCACCCCTCTCACCCGCTCCCCTCCCTCCCCCACAGATGTTGATTCACGGGCATTTTCCAGTAAACGTACTGCAGCAAATCCTCAACTCACTGGCTGTTTCCGAGGAGCCCTGCCTAAGATGTGCCTAAACCATGACCAAATTTTATGAGAAAACAAGGGGAAGAAGCAGTAAAGAGAGAAAAACGGGAAGGGACAGCACTTTGCAATCTATGGCTCCCTAAATTATGCTTTCAACTCCCACCCCCATACTTCTTTTCTAATTTGTCTATACCTGGTTGGCAAAAGCTAACAAAGCAGCCTTGTCTTGTTTGTCTCTTGGTACTGTTTGGGAGAGAGATATAGATTCCTAGAATTGCTCTTAATTTAGATTTTCAGGAATGAAATCTCTTTTTTTCTCTGCTTCAGTTGAGGGGGCACCTCCTTAATATATTGCATCTACCTGAACCATTGGGTGAGGGGAAAGGGACAGCCCTCAGCCCAGGGCAACAAAGGAGGGCAATCCTTGGTCATATTTAAGAGCATCTCTTGGTGGCACATTTAGTGCCTGAATTCCGTATATGTAATATACACTAAATAAGTGTCATTTCCTCTTTCCTTCCACTCTTGGGTTTTTCTGTGACTCTTATGGAGATCCTATGAACAATATTACTTCTATTTTATTGTTTAAAATGTGGGCAAATAACTATGATACAGAAACACAAAATGAACTGTTACTTTCTTTTTAAAAATTGAGATATAATTCACATAACGTAAAATTCACAATTTTAAAGTACACAATCCAGTGCTTATTAGTATATTCACTATGTTGTGCAAATATCGTGCTACCTAGGTCCAGACACTAATTTCCATTACACTCGAAAAAGACCTCTTACCAGTCATCAGAAAGTCCTAATTCCATATTTTCTTTCTCTGTGGAATTTTCCTATTTTGGAATGTTCATGTAAGTGGTGTTATAAAACATGTGGTTTTTTGTGTTTGACTTCATTCATTTAGTATGTTTTTAAGGTTAATCCACATTGTAGCATGAAACAGTACTTTATTCCTTTTCATGGCTGAATAATATTATATTGGTTGGATGGGCCGTGTATTATTCATCTATTCATCAATTGGCAGACATGTGGGTTGTTTCTACATTTTGGCTGCTATGAACATTTGTGCACGAGTTTTTCTGTGAACATATGTTTTCCATTTTCTTGGGTATATATCTAAGAGTGAAATTCCTGGGTCATATGGTATATCTGTGTTTAACTTTTTGAGAAACTACTAGACTGTTTTCACAAGTGTCTGTGCCATTTTACATTTCTACAAATAATGCATAATGTTCCAATTTCTCCACATCCTCACTAATACTTGTTATTTTCTGTTTTGATCCTATCTTAGTTGGTGTGAAGTAATACCTAGCTGTTTTT
>NW_012150507.1:3352468-3354920 GCF_000956105.1 Propithecus coquereli | reverse complement strand
TCATCCGTATATATCTATCTTATATTTGAGCCCAGCTGTGGGGTTTGTGTGTGTGCGTACACGTGTGTTTAACATTTTGCCACTTATTGCTATGTGTTGGGAAGGAGGTGTTTTGAAGCATGCTTTCTCGGCATCATGTTGGCCTGGAAGCCTCCTCTTTTCAAGCTTCTTGAAAAAATAGCCCATTCTCAGTATTTCTATTTCTTCTTCACCAATTAAGTTTCTGCTTATAATCAGGGGTCTGCTCCCATCACATCAATGAAACTGCTTTTGCCAAGATATCCAATTTTTCTCCATATTATGTGTTTGATTGTTGATATCACCATCTTCCTGACTTTCATGCTTATTCTTATAATAATACCTCTTATTTATGTATCTTGAGTGAGCTTGTTTCTTGAAACCTAAAAAGCCTAATGAACACAGCATCATAAAAGAGTAGTCTTTCCAAGATTTAAAGGAAAGTCTAGCCATGCTTCTCACTTGCCTAAAATGCTTTAGTGACTCGCCATCACATATCTATGAGATAAAGCTGAAATTCCTCAGCATGATTCTCTCTCACGTTCTGCACACTCCTTCTTCTTTTGTTCTCTATTACACCCTTTTCCAAATCCCATCCCAGATTTTACACCCTTCACTGAGCACACATGCCTCTATCTCTTTGCACGTACTGTCTCTACCCTTTGCCCACCATGTCCTCCATTTTTTTTTTTTTTGCCTTGTTCTCCTGGCAAACTCCTAAGCTTCTTCCAACAGCTTAGTTACCTTTTTTCTACATATAGTCAACACCATTTGGAGATACTAATTGAAAGCCTTTTGGAGACATTATGCTGGATGTTGAACATTTAATAGGGGGCAAGAACAAACATGCTCTGTGCCCAAGTGGAACTTACATATTAATGGAGGTGATGAGAATTAATCAAATGATCACTGGATAAATTGGGGGGGTTGCACCTGTGACCAGTGCTATTATGATGAAGTCATGATGCTATTGGGAGTCTGTAATTAGCAAATTTGACCTTGTGGAGATAGTTTTGACATTCCCACAAAATTAAACACCCTCCTCTCCAGTATTGTGTCCATGGTTCTGTTACAATTATCAAAATGAGTTTAAATTAATTTATTTATGTGTCTATCTGTACCCACTAAGCCGTGAGGTCCTTACTCATTCTGAATTTCTGTCTCGAGTATTTGGCACATAGTAGGCATATATTAAATATGATAGATGATGAAATATTTTATGATTGAGTTCAAGTATATTTTCAGTCATGGATTATGCAGAAATTTATGGAGGAATCATTTTTCATTTCTATTATTTACTTTCTCTAGAACAAGAAGTTCAGTGTCTAGTTGCTTTGTAGAAAAGAGTACCATTCTCTAATAATTATAAGCTTTTTAGCATTCTTTCTTATAGGTCACAGACTATTCTAGCAGTTACTTGCTAGCTTTGAGGTTGGAAAATGAGGGAACTGCATTCACTAGTTTAATTATGAATTATTTCAAAGGTCAGAGCACAAGAGCACAAACTACACTAGTGCCTTTCAGAGAATGGAAAGTGATGAACATCTATTTGATGAAATAAATACTGTAGTGGGGAGAACAAAAATAGCCCAACAACTATATCTAACATTTTTGAAATAAACAAGAAAATGATAAGGCAATGTTAAATAAGTCTTCTATGATTTTTTGAATTGTATACTTTAAGATATTATAATATAAAAATGATGAGAGAATGGACTATAGCTAGACGTTAGTTCACTTCTTTACATGAAATTAAGTACTTTAAACACAATCCTTACAGAACCAAGATTATTTTCATACATTCCAGCCCCACCCTCTTCCTTTTCTAAAACTAGGTAGAAATTATACTTTGGGTTCGACTCATGCTCCCTTCCTAGTGATCTTCTATTGTATGCTTCTCCAGGCAGCTGCTTCACAAGCCGTGTGACCCAGAGTTGGGGACTGCAGCAGCTATAGACAGACTAACAGAGTGCATGGTCCACATTTACATGTCTGAGCACAAAATTCTGGTCTCGGGATGTCCTGAGGGGTCTCTGTAAGACTAGAGATGGCTCAGAGATCCTCTGACCCTTTATTATCCTCAGTACTAATTTTACCTGGTGCTATGGTTTGAATGTTTTTGTCCTCTTCACAATTCATGTTGAAACTGAGTCTCCAATGCAACTTCATTAAGAGATGTGGCCTTTAGGAGGTGATTGAGTCATGAGGGCCCTCTCTTCATGAGTGGGATTAGGTGCCCTTTTAAAGGGGTGTGACAGAGGGGGTTTGCCATTTTTGCCCTTCTGCCTTCAGCCTTATGAGAACACAGCAACAAGACGTCATCTCAGAAGCAGAGAGAGCAGCCCTCACCAGACACCAAACCTGCTGGTACCTTGATCTTGGATTTCCCAGCCTTCAGAACTGTGAGAATAAATTTCTATTATTTATAAATTAC
>NW_012150507.1:3327869-3348128 GCF_000956105.1 Propithecus coquereli | reverse complement strand
AAATAAATAAATATGAACTTTAGGATAATCTTGTTCATTTCTGGAAAAAAAAAGCAGCTGGAATTTTGATAGGGATTGAGCTGAATTTGTAGGTCTATTTGGGGAGTGTTGCCATCTTAGCAATAGAAAAGACTTTCGATCCATTAACAAAGAATTTCTTTCCATTTTTTAGATTTGCTTTAATTACTTTCAATGACATTTTGTAGTTTCTTTCTCTACTTCTTCTTTACCACTCTCCATATAGCCAATTTCAGGACCTGCTGTTGCCTGTCCTGGGAATGGCTGTAATCATCAGTTCTGGGGTCTAGGATTAGTGGGAGAAGAAGGGCAGGCATTGAGGGACTGAGCAGAAAATGGTGAAAGGAAAAAGGGAATTCTTGGTAAAAACCAGGAGATGGAAAAGGGATGTTATTTATGATCAAAAGGACTCAAGTTCAAGAACAAGCAATTTGTGACAACATCCAGTACTCGAAAGTAACTTTTTCTTTAACCAGCAATCGTCTTTTACAAACTCACTCAAGAATTAACTTCAATGATGAATGACACTGCCATTACTCAAATAATTTATTAAGCTTCTTATTTCAGAATTGTATGCAGGAGCCCATAATCTTGGGAATGTTCTCATGATGTAGTGTCTTTGGGAGGTCATTTCTACTTTATAAAAGAAGTATAGTATAATTACAATTACCGAGGTTACTTTCTTAATGACAACTGGAAATTGGAATAGTGAAAATTTATTGAAGTATTGATTCATGCTTAGTTCTAAGAGTGTTTTTCCTCTCCAGTTTCTAGAAAGTATCCAGGCTCTTTTTGTTCTTTTATCTTAGGGGAGCTTCTTGTTTGTTCCCCGACAGCAGAAGGAAAGGTAGTTTCACAGGACACATGGGGAGCCTGCGTCTTGGGTACTGGTGATCCTAGCCCTGGTCAACATTCCTGTGCCCGGTGAAAACACGGAGATGTTGGATATTGAGAGAACTTGAGGGCTTGGAAAAAGACAGCGTTCATGGTTACTAGTAAGTCTCAGAGACCCAAGAAAGCCCACAAATATTTGTTCTATGTAGGATTTCTGAGTTCTACATATGATTGTGATGGGTATTAGGGAATGGTATGAGAGAACCCTCCAGCAATAACTAATACTGACTTTCACACCAGCCCATGTGAGTAAGTATTCTGAGTTAGATTTAAAGAAAATGAAGTAATGTGACGCTTCTGGCATACCTGAGTACTTTGTAGAATGAGATTCACCTTTGAAACACTGGTTCTGATATAAATTCCAAAGCAGGAGCTCCATGACTATAATGAACTATTATAGAATAAAATAACTTCTTTGGGAGATGACTTTGAAGTGCAACATTCATTTGGATTTGACTTTTCATTTATATATCATAAATATGTAATAACCTGGTGTTCATGTTCATGTTAAACCAGGATTACATGCAGCTTACAGTGTAGTGCAATTAGAAAGCTGTTGGAGACAAGGGTAATGACTCCTTTAGGTCTGGCTTCCTTGACCTTGAGTGGCTCCTGCTACTTGTAGCCACCCAAGAGTTTTCTGGGGCACAGAACATGCAAATTGTGATTCTCTCTTAGTTGTTTTTGTAACTCAAGGCAAAAATTAACTTCAGATGCAGTTTTATATTAAACTTTTCAAATGTCACCTTGATATGAAAATCATAACTCTCATGGTTGGATAGAAAAATTATTATGCCTCTTGGTCCTAGCCTTGTATACCTACCTAATCTGCCCACACCTCCATGTCACAGAGACTGCATATAATACAGTAGCAGGTAATAGTTTGATTCTAAGATATTCCCCAGAGGCTCTCCAACTTCTCTGTTCAATCTGCTATATTCTATTCTTATATCACTGCCTCTTCAGTGCCTCAGCTTTTAAATTTTATCCCATGTATGAGTTGTAGGCCCTCTTTGATTTTGTGATCTATAGTTGGATTCTCCGCTGTTGGACCCTTTTCCTTTTCCAATTCGTTTGATTTAAAATTTCAAACTTTTTCCTAGCTTTGAGTGCTTTCATCTTGCTCTACTAGTTTTGGTTTCCAAGAACACACATCATCTTCCAGGCTGGACACAGCCTAACAATCAGAATCATATCCACATATCTAAACAACCACCCTTCTGTATAGTCTGCCTGTTTCTAAGGGAGATTTGGGGAGGTTTATAATGAAATGCATAAAAGCTATAGAATCAAAGTACTAGGGAGAAAGAAGAAAGATTACTGTTTCAGAAAATGTAGCCTAGAGAAAACTATTGCTCTGTTATAGGTTTCATTATATGTCCTTAAATTTATAGGTTGAAGTCCTAACCCCAGTACCTCAGAATGTGATCTTATTTGGAAATAGGGTTATTGCAGATGTAATTAATTAAGATGAGGTTGTACTAGAGTGGAGTTGGCCCCTACTCCAATATGACTAGTGTTCTGATAATAAAGGGAAATTTGGACACAGACATGCACACATGGAGAACACCATGTGAACATAAAGACAGAGATTGGGGTGATGCATCTATAAGTCAAGGAATGCCAAAGATTGCCAGCAAACCAGTAGAAGTTAGGGAAGAAGCATGGAACATTCTTTCTCACAAACCTCAGAAGGAAGAAACCCCGTTGACATGTTGATCCTGGACTTCAAGCATCTGGAACAATAAATTTCTGTTGTTTAAACTACTGAGTTTGTAGTACTATGTTATGGCAGTATTAGTTAAAACAAAATACATGCTCTTATAAACAGAAAATGTGTATTCCCACTTAGGTGGAAGACTACTTCTCTTTTTCAAAATTGCATTCTGAATTTAATTGGCTGTGTCATTTATGACATAGTTTCATACATTTTCTTGGCCATTCAAATAAGTCGAATTATGAAAACTTTATTATTTTTCTATATTTTAAAATACCAACTAGAATAACATACATGGGATATGTAATTCCCTCTCAGTTCACAAATGCCACCCCCTCCATATACAAAATGTTTTGCTTACCAAGCAAATTAAATTCACAGATACACTACATAGAACTTATTTTAATTTCCTTTTATTGGTGGTTTTACACTGACTTCACTGTGGTTTCTATTCCTTAAAAGGGAGAAAATTTGGCATAGCTCCCAGTTATATTTGGCTTTTTGCAAGTTTCGTATTCCTTAGAACTTCCTTCCTCCCCACCCCTGCTAATTAATTCAGCAACAGTTTATTAACTTACATTTCTATACTCTCTGTACATTTTTTCCAACAGCTACTTCTAGGGCACCCATGTTAACCAGGCACTATACTAGACACTGGAAATTAGCAGTGAACAAGGCAGAAACAGTTCTTGTAAAAAACCCTCTGGCACTGTGTAGAGACTGACAAAACAGTCAAAGTGCAATTGTGGCCTGAATTTTTGTGCTATCTTCTCTTTGCAATAAAACTACTATGGTTACTTTAGTGATGCATCAATCCAAGCTTGATTATGTATCTCTTACATACAGACCATGAAGATCCTGATATCTTGGGTACACAAAGCTAATGGAGAAATCATATAGAATTAAGATTTCTTCCAGGTGAATATCCCTACTATCACAGCAACTTAAGCCACTCATTTCTTTTCTTTTTAAATTTTTTTGTTTTTGTTTTTGTTTTTGTTTTAATACATACACATAGTATAAGAAATCGGACCAGGTGTGGTGGCTCATGTCTGTAATCCCAGCACTTTGGGAGGCCACGGCTGGAGCATGGTTTGAGGCCAGGAGTTTGAGACCAGCCTGGGAGATCCCATCTCTACAAAAGATAGAAAAATCAGCTGGGTGTGGTGGCTCACACATGTAGTTCCAGCTACTCGAGAGGCTGAGGTAGAAGAATCACGTGAGCCCAGAAATTTGAGGCTGCAGTGATCTATGATCACTCCAGTCTGGGCGACAGAGTGAGACTCTGTCTCAAAAAATAAATAAATAAATAAAAAATAAAAGAAGTCAGATAGAGCTAAAAATTCCTTGCTGAAAAGCAGTGGTTCCTCCTCCTACTCACTGTGCCCCCCATGCCCCAGCCTTATGCCCCAGAGGCAACAAGTTTCAACTCTTATAGCTTTTTCTCTCTGCTATTTCCTCTTTATTTATAGATAATATCCCTAACTGACATTTCTTCATATGTCAATTTTAGGTGTGATTTATTGGCTGTCTGTGGCAGTAATTGAAACTATTATCCTCCCAGCATTCCACAGCATCATCACACCCCAACTTGCCTTCTCTTCAGCTTCCCACACATTTTGGTTAAACAGTCATGATACCATTGCTGTGATTATGTAAGTGGTATCCACTGCCGTTCTAAGTTTCTTAGACAATGTCTGGCTCTTCACATAGTGAATAATCAGCTCTTTGGACAGACCCCTGTTTAGTGTGCAGACTTTGAATAATCCTCCTATTCTCAGACAGGTGCCACCCTGCATGCAGCCTTGCTAGTCCTGATGCCTAGTGGCCTGAAACTCGGAGTCCCTCGAGACTCCTGCAGAATGAAATGACTCAGTCTTTGGTGCTTCTCCCCTGCAGAGACTTAGGCAGTCACTTCCTCTGCTTTATTCAGAGGAAGTGACTGTCTAAGTCTCCCTAAGCTTTATTCCTCTTTATACTACATTTATTTTGTCATATCAATAGCACTCTTTCTACATTGTAACTTTAAAGGGATTTAGTAAAAAATAAAAGAAAAAGAGAAGAAAAGGAAGTTAACATGTATGTTCAGAAGTCCAAAATTCCTCTTAATAAATCATAAATATCTTTCTTGTGGACTCATGACTCAGACTTCACTCACCAAACTGCCACGGAGGTGGGATCATTCAATCTCATCTCAAATACCTGACATAACATTCTACCATTTTCTTTTTTCACCTTCTCTCTGCCTGTCTCTCCCTCTCTCCCAACCTCTTCCATTTACCCAGTGACCCTTAGGTTAAGGGAAAGATGTAAAATTGTATAATCTGTTCACTGGGTGAAGATTCTTACATATGTGAATTGCACTTGTTGTGTTGGAAAATTAGAAAGGCAATCACTGAGATTGGCAATAACTTCCCTTATCTCAGTGCATCTATGACAAATGAAAGATTTTCTGAATTGATAAAATGGCACAAATTATACTGGAAGGAGAAGGGGTTTTCCAAATCCAGAGTGCTGAGGGATGAATTTATCATCTCACTTCATTTTTGCTGATAGCCTGAATTTACATGCCAATAAATTTGGATAATTAAATAAGATGCCTACTTTAGTTCAGGTGCTATCAGACCAGAAAGATGGGGCTCTAAATTGCGGACCCTCAGCCAAATTTAACTTTTTGGGATAGAAATGGCAGCCTTCTGCAATTGACATTCCCAGACCTCTTCATTTTCTAATCTCATTGATTGCTTGGCATGTCACATACCAGGAGTTTTGTTAAGTAAAATAGCTATCGTACAGGAAAGTAATCTTATGATGGGTTAATGCTACCAAAAAGTGTCACTATTAATGGAAAAAAGAAGTACCATTGAGACCACCAGGATTCACACTCAATGTATTTTGAGACATGTTGGCTTCAGGAGGTCAAGAACAATTTCTTTCTTGTTGCTAGCATAGGGCTTGGAACACAGCATTTCAAAGATCCACTGAAGTATGCCACCATTGGCACTGCCTAATCTAGCCCAGGCAGGGCGTAGTTTCCAATGGTTGCCCTCTGGACCACTCTGATTCCACTTTCTAGGTGAGCAAGATTCCATTATTTAGAAGTTACCCTGTTTTATGTACATGTATGGAACAAAAAGGCCCATGATATCCCTATACATGTCTTCTATCATAAATACAGCTTATCTGAGATGAAAAGCATGTGCTTCATGCTAGGATGCAATGCTGGGCAAGGCAGACACAAGATCTTTTATATCTAGTTTGCTACCGTATCCCAAATGTTTAGCATAGAGTGGACACTCAATGAATATTTGTTAATTGGCAACGTGTCTTTGCCATTATAGAACTTACAATCTAAGGCATAAAACAAACAATTATAATGACTATGATTATAGTCATAGAATCATATAAGCCCTTACTCAGGGAGGTGAGGGCTTCATGGGGAAGTGCTTAACCCAGACTTGGGGAGTCAAGGAAGAGCACCTGGAGAAAACGATGTCCAAGTGAGAACTTGAGGATGAATGAGATATAGGCAGCCAGATGTGGCCGTGTGGGTAATGGTAGGCATGTGAGGATAGGTGAGCAGCACAGCAGGGAATGTTCCAGCAAGAGGTAATCACATGGGACAGGGCTCAGAGAAGAGACAGAATTTGGAAAGGAAAGAAACTGAGTGTGACTGGAGAGTAGGATGAGCAGCATGGCTAAAAATAAAGAAGAGGAGACAATAGAGAGAACCACAAAAACCACATTTAAGAATTTGGATTTTATTCTAAGAGCCATGGGGTTTAAGACAATGAGTTATAGAAACTGGCATGTCAATTGGCATGACGTTCTCACAGGGATTTGGATTCTTGATCTTCCGTGGAAAGGTTGAGGTTTGTTCCATCAAACATCATCCTTTTCCTTGGTCATATTCCAGGGTATATTTTGAATATTGGAAAATTGAAATTCGTAATTTCTACCAAAACCAAAAATAACTCATTGGATCTGATCCCATCTATTTTTCATTACTGTCCAGATTCTATGTAAAATTGACACCTGGTGTTTATTAAGGTGAAATCCATTTCTTAAGGCTCCTGGAAATCAGAGCATGTCAAAGAAGTTGCTCAAGTCCCAAATGTTAGTGCTTTCCAAGTGTCCCTAACAATATGTGAATAACATTTCCTCATCTTCTTGGGTTTGAGAATTTGTTAAAAAAATTTATGCTGAGCTAGATTTGATATCCAAATTGGGATATATAATTTCAATAAGGCAATATAACAAATTGGTATCTATTCTATCTTAAGATCACCATAACTTCGTGGCAGGATATTTTGTTCCACCAGTGAAATTGACGAAGGAGGGCACTGAAGTCTGCTCTGGTAAAATTGAATCTGGTGATTATATCATGAGAGTCTTTGTTGGAGTGTCTCCCTAGTCTTTTCTATCAAGCATGTGTCTTTTGGTGCTAGAACAGTATTACCTACCATTCTTCTAAATGAGAACTGGCCATGCAGGTGTGCTGGGTGGGCTCCTATAGTGTTTCCTCTAAGCACTATGTGTAGGTGACCCTTTGTTCTTTGGCCCTCTTTCACTTCTCTTTTATCCCTGGACCCTGATAGTAGAATCCAGTGATGGAAGAAGCATAGAAAAGGCCTAGGGATCAGATGGACTTGGGTTTAAATCATTAAATTTTATCAACTACTCAGTATATTATCTGGGCCACAATATCTATTTTCTTAGCTTCATTGTCCTCATTTGTAAAATGGGACTAACAATATTCAATACATAAAATTGTTATAAGGATGAAATTAGATGCTATGAATCAAGTATCCAGCACAAGGCCCAGCATGTTTAATGTTCCATAAATGGCAGATACTGTTATATTCATGAGGAAAACTCAAGCTGTTGGCATTTTTCCATTATGAAAACCAAGTCTGGACTTTAAAATAAGCCAACACTTCAGACTAGAGGAATATATGCAACTCAGATGTGGCCTTCACCCTAGGGAAAATCCCAAGATAGCTGCTTCCCGTCATTAAGAAGAAAATGTCACAGGGATTGGGGAAGTGATTGTCTTTGTGAGATTTGAAATATCATTTCATCTTATTGATTCTAAGTTTCCTCATCTGTACAATTAATATTTAGATTACATGAGTTCTAAGAACTTTCAGCTCCACATTTCTGAAGTCCCAGGGACATATTTTAACCATATTGCAATTTTACTAAAGGCTAAGACCATTAAACATCTATATTCAGCTAAAAACACAGCTGTATAGTCTTGTGTGTGTATGTATGTGTGTGTGTGTGTTTTGCATTCACAGAGCATGTAAAAAGATCCATAAAATTTAAGAATATTTATTTATTGTTCTTATGTTATCCAAAAATTTCAAGCACGATCAGCACAGGGATTTCAACAAATGCATACACTTAACTCTACCCATATTTATGATGGCTTGGCTTTGCCTTTCTCCTTAGCAGTCTTGTAGAAATATGCCATACTTTTTTATATGTGTAAATAATTCAAGCTGTTGGTGTAATTTGTTTATGTGTGTATATGAGTGCATGCACTAGTGACAAATCTTTTGACTTCAAGAGTTGGCCCATCATAAGAGAAAGTGATATGATTTTAGGGCACCTATAAAAGGCCCTACCTGTTTCAAATTTATTTCCTACCAACCCAACACTGACTTTTCTTTTAATGTCATATAATGAGTATCTCTTGTAAATATTATCTAACTTTAACTGCTACCTCTATATTAGTAACTCCTTACATTATAACCCCAGCCCTCCAGAGAGAGCTCTAGTGCAAAAATACATGTTTCAAATGAAATCAATGTATTCAGCTGACTACTAGCAAGGCCAAGTGATTGGTTTCTTTTCTTCATTAATTCTGAGTGCAATTTGCTTCCTCATTGTTATGAGTGGTTTATCTTATTGGAAATGGCATCTTTATTTCTAAGGTCACTTTGCACTTTGGCAGATGCCTCCTGGAAAACCATGGTGGTATATGAAGTAATGGAAGTTGGCATTAGTATTTTTGGCATGAACTACAGGTTAGGCTAGATATTGTTGGAGAATCAAAAAGTAATAAAATAAGTAGTATAAGCACACAGGAATATATTCATAATTAGAAAAGTTAGAAAGCACCTGGACTATTTTTGCTGGCTAATAATCCAGCTATAATAATAATTTTGTCTAACATTTAATAGTTTAAATATACTGATAACAGATGCTTGGTTGTGCTACATATATATTTTTTTGAGATTGGGCCATATGTACAAACAAGTCTGCTATTCTGATAAAATTCCCTGCAAAAAAAGATTGGTCAAGGAAAGCCCTCAAGTTGATTCAATAATTAACTTTATTACTAGTCTTTTTAGTAACTTGATTTTTTAAACATAAAGAATAAATTAAAACAAACTGTTTTGTGTATGAAAAAAGCTAAATGTATTCTTGTGCAGCACCCAGTTTTTGAAGCTGAACTCTCAAAGTTCAATGTCAATATTCTTCCCAGGTTTACATATAATTCTTCTGAAGGACTCATTCTTAGTGACTCTCTGCTTCTGTCACAAGTAGTTTCAATGGTCAGAAATTCATCAGGGAAATATTGGGAAAGTGTCAGGGAAGAGAAAACCAAAGTTTAGTAGAAGAGCTATAAGGAAGGGAATGGGTAGAGGAGCTGGAAAGAGAGAGCATGAGAAAGTCTATGGGTGGGAGTTGGCATAGAGGAGAATTTGAAAAGAGGTGGTGGGGTGGGGCTGAGTCACAGGCAAGGACCCTATTGGTATTTAAGACTAAAAGCTTGGATCAGCAGTCAGAATAACGGGGATGGAAAAAACTTACTGATTTATTGTAAACTAGGAGATCGTAGCTGAGTAAGAGGAAAAAGAGAATAAGTGAAAACCAGAGGTGAAGTCCAGGTTACAGATAGAACAGCAGCAGACACATGTTCAAGAGATAAGCGAGCCTTGAAACCAGGGTACAGTCTACTCAACAGGAAGGCTCTTTTCTTGCAGAAGCAGGAAACGGATGATGTTATTTACAGAGCAAGAGCTTCCTAAAACCTTGAGGGTTAAGATCAATGCCAACCCCTAGAAATCACCATCCTACTAGATCTCAAGAGTGAGAGAAGGCATAGGCAAAGGGTTGTCCCCAAGATACTCAAATTAAGTCAGTCATTTTTAAGGCATGTTTTGACTTTGTAATTACATTTTTCAGAGAAAAATTTGGCATAGGTGGCTTGACACTATAACAGAATCTGAAAATACGAGAAAAGTATTTAATATTAGGACTATCTCAGGAAAGACAGGCCAAACACTTGTAGCACTTACTGCGGATTAGACATAAGAATCTGAAGTGTGATTTTATGTAACATGAGTAATTATCATATAAATATAAACCTCAGACGCTCCCCAAAGTGATTAATATGACCCTTGGCTCCAACAACAATGTAAGAAATGTGTTAACACATCTGATATGAAACTAAGACTGAAATGGTTGGATAGGCCAGCGTGACCATAACGGAATACCTGATTAGCAATACTTTATATTTTATTTTATAGAATATATCTATCTTTGTGTACTCAGTGCAATATGGAGTACTAAAATAAAAATTGTAGGATTCCACAATGGAAAAAACACAGAAGAGGGAAAATAAAGTCATTTTTGATCCCTAAAAATGTAGATCTAGCTAAGGCAAAATAATATACCATAACAGCGCTGGAGGGAGCAAGGTAAGTCACAGAGGTCCTTTGTGAAAAGGGACTTTTTAATACAAGTTCCTTTTAAATCAGTAAAGCAACATTGCTATCTGGGGTTTTGATCTGCATTCAATAATGTACTGAGATTGTCACAAATGTAAATACATGTAAACAGCCCCCTATCCTTCAGAGGGGCTTACTGGACAAATCTGGGGTCATAGAACACTAAGAAAATGTAGAAAGATGATTATTATCAAACATGAGTAAAGTTGAAACAGATGTAGAACTGTCCAATCTTTTTCTTTGTGATTTTAATTATTGAGAGGTAATTTTAAAATCCTATTTCTACAAATTTTCATTCAAATCAAGCCAGTAGTAAATGTACCTAAGATCCCATATGGTAGCTTGGGCAAGTAGCATGTATTTTCCTCCAAAACAATGTATTTAAATATACACTTACATAGATTGTTCTCATTAGAATCTTAAGAAATAATATGAAAATGGTTTTCAAAGCACATCATTTCTTTGAACCTAAGAATATAGTAGTCTGGTGAATTTAGCAACATTTCTGGCTGTAGCAGGGAGAAGGCCTGTTAGTAGTTATACAGGTTGCTGGGAAATACCTTGCATTTTCTCCCTTACCCAAATATGGGAGTAGCTAGACTTGTGCTCGCCTCTTTTTTTGAGGGAACAGACCAAGATGCCTTAGGTTCACCAAGACAATCTTCTCCATATGAACTGAGAGATTACTGTAGCAACTTCTAATGTTGTGCTTCTCAAAGTGAGATTCAGGAGCTACCTGTTCTAGAATCACCCAGGATATTAGTTAAAACTGTGGATCCTTGGGCCTCCTCTTCAGATCATGAAATAGGATCCCTGGCAAGGGATCATGGGAATTAAAATGCCTAACATGCTCCTCAAGTGATTCAAATGAACTCTAAATTAGACAGTTCCTGCTTGGTGGCTCCTTTGGCTCACTTTTTGATAAAAATACAAAAGGCATTGTATTCCCTTGATTATCATGATCTGAGGGAAAGAAACAAACTTTTTCTGTGAATCTTTATGGCAATCTGAGCCTGAAACAATTTCAAGCAATCAGCAAAGATGTACTTTCGGTATAATTTGAGATGCTCTCTGCAATGGAGTTTTACAGTTTTAAGCTGAAGATTATTTTGCTATTTCATTGTTTTGAGACTATTTTCCTCTTTATAGTTTTTACCATCTGACTGTAAGGAAAAAACTTAATGATGGTTTTTGTTTTAATTTTTTGATTTGTTTTTTAGGTACTTCTTTATAATTTCACTGTTATTAAGGCAATTGAGGAATAAATGTATTTAATTTTTTAATTTTTTGTCTATGATATTTCTTCTGTTTCAGTTCTCTTTCCTCTCCCCCTTGCTCTCTTTGATATTTCTGAGACTTTTTAAAAAATTTTTTAAAAATGTAAACTATAGTTGCACTGGTCAGTAACCTTTCTATCTCGGTGCAGTATCTTTTTTATCTTCCTCCAGGGTAGTTGTATCTTTTTTCCTTTACAGCTGGTCTTCTGTTTTCTGGCTACTGATTAGGTAGGGACCCTGGCCTTTGCTTCTGCTTCCTTTCATATTGGGAGATAAGGTAATGAAGAGGGACATCACTGTTCCAGATGGGCTCCGGCTCTGGCTTCCGATTCTGCAAATGTTGGATTTTCTCACACTTTCGCTTCCTTCTCCCACATGACCTCATAAAAGCAAATCTTCATGATTCTTGTGGCTCTCTCCAATAAGGGGAAAAAATCTATCTCCTACTTTTCCTCTTCCTACTCTTTTTCCTCTTCCATCTCATTTTAATTTTTAAATGATTTTAATGTTGATATGTTCAAAAAATATTTTTATTGTATTTCTCCAGCATTTTCAGTGACTTAAGGAGATCATAGAGAAGTAGGAGTATAGGATAGAAAGGAATTCTGGGTCACTGATTTAAAAACACTTGGTAACACATAAAAGTAGTTAATAATTTTACAGTTTACTACTGAACTCTGCTTGCTACTATGAAAGGCATTTCCTTGAGGAAATATATGATTAAATTCTGAACATAATACTTGCATTTACCTTTATTGTGGACAGATAACTACCTGATCAGTGAGAAAAGGAGGTAAATATAGAAAAAATAATTAAATTGAACAAAGAGTCTTCAACTTCTTTGTATTCAATAGTTTCAAGTTTCTTTATAGTGTTTTTCTTCTAAGTAGATCTGATTTCTATCTCTGCCCCTCCATCCCCCATCCTCTTCCAGAGTATTGATTCTTAAGATTGTGTGGTGGTGATATTGTTTGCAGAAAGAACTGCCTTGAATAGTTATGTGGTAGGTTGATAAGATTCATTTTGTCAAAAATAAATTCAGGCTTACCTTTCCATGACTGAACGATAAGGAAGCATCTACAGAGAATAAAAGGAAAACTGCAAAGTTTGGTAATTCTGGGTTAGATAATAAAATCCCTCTGTTTCCTTTTCCTTTTTATTCAGTATCTTTTGAAAATTTTACTATTTAGTAGTTTAATTGAATAAACATATTTACTTTTTGTCTACAATGTTGTTTCTTTTTTCATAGTACCCCCTTTCTTACACACACCCCCCACACAGACACACCCCATTCAGGATTTCGAATTGCTTTAGGATTCAGATATTCATTCCTTTCATCCAATTCTATCGTATTTTGGATGCTTCCAACTAGCAATGGACAAGCCAACTATTTAAAAAATGCAGCCAGTAAAGCAAGACAAAATAACATTTTACTTTTTTCCCCCACTTTGGACTTCATAATGAATATAGCAGACAGTAGGGATGGTTTAGGGGAATACACGCTAAACGTTACACTTTCATATCACATTATTTCTGGACTTCTTTTAGCTTTCACTCTTTCTGCAGGAAGCTTCTTTGGCTTATTATTTTAATCTTAATTCTACCTCAACTCATGTTAATGGAAATATTCTTTTAGAAAGGAAAAAACACAGCTTAGCTGAAGGCTGGTGGAAGTCTCGTGGAAACACCACATATTAAATCTTTACGGTTAAGAAGACACAAGAGTGGTCTTAGTACATGTCAGAACGTCCATATACTATCAATTTTTTTTTCTCACAAATCCAAATAATTGCCACTGCCATGGGTAAACAATAAGTAAGACTTAATTAGGCAACATATTCCATAATTCATTTCAGAAATATTATCATAATAGTTATATTGTATTAAGTTAACTCATAAAGGTATATTCTATTTGTTTCAGTATTTTTTAATTTTTATTTTTAATAACAAGCGTCTTCTACAATAGATATCTCTAGAAACCTTTAAAAACTCATGATGAGCTGAGTGTGTTGGTATGTGCCTGTAGTCATGGCCACTCAGGAGGCTGAGGCGGGAGGGTGGCTTTCCAGGAGTCCAAGAGTTTGAAGCCAGCCTTAGCAACATAGAGAGACTCTGTCTCGAAAATAAAAAAGTAATTCATAATGCACAATGCTTGAATAACGGATACTGGATGTCATAGAGTACCTGGAATGCTGAATAAATGCTAAACACAATGTTTTATGATCAAATACAGAAGTCACACAATGGAATAGCTATTCTGCGCTTTAACCAACCCAAAGTTTATACTTGGCATGCATTTTTAAAAGCTTTTCTTCTGGTTGCACACACATGTTTTCTTGTTTTGACAATTATTTTGGAAGTCTGACTTATTTATATTAAATTCGGCCTTAACCTGTTCAGTTGCTACCTCACTAAGGAAGTATTTGAAATTCTGTAAGTCCTGATAAATTTAAAATCACATAATTTAAGGAGAAAATACAAGCAAGTTGTACTTTAAAAAGAAATGGGCTCTGTCTGCATTCACAGGCAGTTTACAAGAAGCAGGAAATACTATGTATTTATCTGCCTGCCTGGGTTTCATCATGCGGTAAGTGCAAGGTAAGTTACAGCTGTCACAGATAAGCAGGATTAATACTAAAAGATTAGCATCGTGTACGATAGTGCACGTGCACATGCTTATTATTAGATAAGTCGGCAAAACTGTAATTTAACATACTAGGGAGAGTCACATGAAATTACTGTGATTATTGGTCAAAAACAGTAGAGTGTTTGGTTGTTTCATTTGGTTCAACCCTTGATCTTTCAGAACCTAATAGGACTTTGGAAATAATTTAATCCAGTGGTTCTTAAACTGGGATGAATATGAGTCAGCTTCAAGGAGATCGGGAGCCCTTATCTGTTTATTCATTCAATTGATAGTTTTTGAGAACCTATGATGTTCCCAGTACTGTTCTAGCAGCTGTGGATATAGACATGAGAAAGACAAAGTTCTTTGGCCTCATGGATATGCCTGTTCAGTGAGAAAGCTGGACGGTAAATATAGGATATGATGTCACTACTGAATTGAATGCAATTTTATGTCTTGTGCTCATGTATGCATTTTTTCTGGAGGGAGAGTTCAGTAATTCATGAATTCATGAGAGTGGCTTATGATCAACAAAAGATTTGGAACCAGCAACCTATTATACCCCGGTCATTTGTTAGGTGGGAAACCAAAGTACAAACACTGAGTGATTTGCTCATCACCATATGGTTAATTAATGGCTAATTTAGGATCAGCACCCAGGTGTCCTGGTGCTCAGTCACTATCACACACTGTAGAGGAGATGATCTGTGACTTTTTTGTTCCTTTTCTGTATTTCTTTTCTTTTTCATAGTACCCGCATACCATTGAGACTCAACACATTCATGCCATGAGTTGGGAATCTGGTTAGACAGACCCCAGTCCTAATTTCAGCATTACAGCGTATTAGCTTTGTGACTCCAGAAAATTGTTTAAAGCTCTGAGCTCCAGTTGCCACATCTGTAGAATGACAGGAGTAAGTTGTAACTGGCAGATTATTATGAGGATTGAATGAGATCCCAACACACACATTGGCACGTGTGTGCACACATATACGTTATTTGGCAAAATGCCTTTCACCTGATGAGCATATTAGTTATTATTATAATGACTCTGTTTATTTTAAGACTCAATTAAATCTGTTCTTTAGTGTCTGGTCCACAAGCTCTAAAAAATTTACTCCCTCCCTCTGTTTTTCATCAAACTGTGATTCAAATAGCAGCTACTGAGCTCTTATTAAATCCTGGTGAGACACGGGAGGCAGTAGTGACTAACTCCTCCAGAGTATAGACCTTGTATTCTGGAGCTTGCTGCCTGGGTTCCGATCTCGGCACCACCACTGTGCTTTTATGTGTTGTCTGAATTTTGTGTAATAAGCATGTGGTAGTTTTCAATAAAAAAATGAAGCTATTTTCACTGTAAAAAAAAAACATGTGGATTGATTTGTTGGTAACTTGACGTATCTGTCCCTTTGAAATCCATCCTGTGTCTTTGGCAGGCTCGGGTATGTGGCTGTCCCTGCCCAAAGGGATCCTGATTGATCTTCTCTGGTGGCAAAATTGCTCAGCCCCCTCCTTCCTGTGGGACAAAGGAGCAGCTTGGAAGAGCAGTCAGATCGGAAGGGCCTGGAGGCCAGCTCTCTTTCCCACAGTCTTCCTCAGTGTCTGATGCAGAGGGAAGCTGGCTCTGTTCTCTGCTCTCCTCTCTCCTCCCTTCTCCACACCTCGTGTGCCAGAGTTGTTCTCCAAACAAAGAACAGGCCACGTGAAGTCTGTGACCCAAGATTTATTGATATGGAGGGGAAACCAGACCTACTCTGGCATTCTGCGAACAAAACATTTTTTAAAGAGAGCTTGCATACCATTTTTAGAGAAAGTTCTTGTATGTCAGAAGGTAGACAGTGAAGGAAGGACCAAATCCATGGTGATACTTACCTTCCAATTCCTTCAGAAACTATCTTCCTACCTGAGGACCATTTTGTTTGTTGTCTAAGAATTATTTTGGGTATAAAACTCTGTGCATGTGCAAAGATATATCATTTTCTTTTTTATTGTTATGACTAGAGAAAGATTTGAAATCCCTTGCCGGTTTCATTTTCACAAAATTAAATCTGAAGTAAATTATATATTTTATAAAATTAATTGATATTGCTGATAGTGTATAGAAAAAAATGTGGGTAGCATTTTTCCTAAACTAATGATGATTTATTTAGCAAAGATGGAAAATATTGGATAAGAAACATTTAGTCTCTTGCCAGGATCAGGATACCCTTATAAGGCTCTCAGATGGTGCATAAGGGAAGGTATCAAACAGCAAGAAACAGCACAAGTGAGCAGACAGCACAAAGCTTTATGGCAGAGAGAAGTTTAAGGGCTTAAAGACATATACTCAGACATAGACTGAATTATTTCTATTGTTGAGCAACATGAATATGTATATTTTCTATTATGTAAGTCCTTTTATATTTCAAAAAAA
Organism: Propithecus coquereli; assembly: GCF_000956105.1. Lineage (NCBI taxonomy): Eukaryota > Metazoa > Chordata > Mammalia > Primates > Indriidae > Propithecus > Propithecus coquereli. Next base: position 3,331,442 of record NW_012150507.1, on the reverse strand, counting down.
GAGACATTTTCAGATTTCCTTAGATCTAGTCCTCTCAAACTTTCCCACTGAAGTGTCCCCAAATGACAGAGGAGCAAGGATGAATACTTTTTAATCCATCAAAGAATGAATCAACTTAAAAGCGGTGGGTTTTATAACTAGAAGGGACCAGTATCACAATAAGATCAGACTCTAAGACCAGGAAAAGAGAAACTAGAAAAGATCTGATCACTTCATTACATTAAGGAGGCACGAAGAAGGCTTGAAAGAAGTACAAGGCACATCTGGGGAAAACTGCCACCAGTGTAAGGGACCAAGTCATTAATAGACGTGTGTATATTTTAAGACATATATTAAAAATGCAGTCTATACCAGAAAAGTTATGGAATTATCAGTTTGAGAGCTAGAGTGGACTTTGAGCAACCATGATGTTCGACACACATCGCTTCCATACTGTGGTTGGTTGGGCGACTGAGATGAAGAGAGTTGCCCAAGGTCATGACAACGATAAATTGTAAAATGGGATCATCATTCAGATTTCCTGAATTCTGGTGCAGAATCCTTCCAGCTTACACTCTGTTGCCTTCCCATGTGTCAAATAATCTTAGTGTGGTCAGTGTCTTCTGGGTGGAAATTCAAGCATTTAGCTTTTAAAAAACATACAACTTTAAAACTAAGTGTAGTAGGCGATTTAAGTAACAGAGACAGCATTATTATAACTAATGTGCCTATCGACAATTATTTAACTACCTAAGCTTTCAGTTTGGAGATGCCAGTACTTGAAGCAAATGAATCCTCCAGGTTCTAATTTAATAAAAATACTATAGTCTCTGAGAATATTCTGATACAGGATTTCTTTCAGCAGTCTAATTTTAAACAGCTGGAACTCATTTGTTAAGTCGTAGTCTATTCCACTTTTTGAAAAGAATATGTGGATTTTTTTTTCCCCCAGCATAGAAGTGGAACTTTCCGGAGAGTCTGAACATATTGCCCTACTTGAACTTACAGGGTAGCAGCTGCTTGGAGACCCTGAGAGGCAGTTTGGGCCTTTTGTACTCCACCTGTGTTCAGCTATTAGTGTTATACTGTGGTAAGCACTGATTCAAGGCTGAGGGACTGGCTGCCTTCCAGGATCCCATTGTTTATGACCCTTCCTTTTACTTAATGTTCTGTTTCTGTAATTATTGATGTTATTGAATCTGATCAAGATCCCAGATGTGCCACCTCTTGCAGGTCCATGTTGTACTGAAGGTTTAAAAATCCACAGGCTAGTAGAAGAATAGAGAAAGAAGGAAGTCAGGGAGTATTCATTGCCTTGACTTCAAAATATGGGAAGAGAACTTTGCAAACTATAGAAGCTTAAAAGATGCAACAACTCCTTGACAGTTTCGTTATGGTTTGTTTTACATACCACAGCATCCTGTACGAAGATGGACCCCCACATATTAGAGATGAGAAACAGGACATGGCTCACCGTGACTCCCCACCTTAAGCTTATCAAACTGCATCTGACAAATGAAACACAGGAAGTTTTGCGAAAGCCGTTGATAGCTGAGGTTAAACAGCAAGGAGTGACTAGTTTAGAAATGTCATATCAAACATTGACTTCACCTCCAACCTCATGTGTTAGTAGGTTCCAGGGTTAAAAATAGAACAAATACCTATCAAAAGCAATCACTTAGGTTTGGGTTTTTCTCCTGCTCTATTTTTTCGAACATATCCATTGTTTGATACTGTTCCCTCTGTCCCAGCTCATACAGTCAAGTCTGTACAGGTGCACAACTAAACCTTTCTGCAGAGAGAGGGGGCAATGGAGTACACTGCAGTCATAGTTTAATACAAGCAAGGTGTCACACTAATAAATTTCTTGGCAAAGGTTAAAGTACAACTGAATCCTTTTCAGGTCACCCTCTGCTGTGGGTTCACTTTAGGACTCTAACTTTTATGGCTTAGGTTTCTCTGGATAGAACCCCCAGTCCTGGGCCATTCACTCATCAGTTCAAGTCTTTATTAAATGCTATCCACTGTGCCAGGCACTCAGGACTGTGAGAAACTCGACAGTCATAACTCCTGATGATATGGATCTCGTGGAGTACATTTTGTATGTCACCTTGGTCTGCTCTCTAAAGCAGCCCTTCACCAACCAGTTTCATAAGAGAATTAAGCTGCACAGACATAATTTGAATGAAAATTTTCTCAGTTCTTCCAGGAATAGTACATAGTTGGTACCATTCTAGATGCATAGGCCATAAGTTAATTCATCACATACAGTGGATGCCTCAGGCCACTAGGGCTTAATTGACCCTGGTTGATCAGGTTTTCTCAAAAGGAATAAGGCCCTTTCTTTTCAGAGGCCCAACTAAAACCTTGGTTAAAACTAACATAAGGAGACAATATTAACAATTAGGAGATTCATTAGAATCGTAATTGTTCCTCTAACACAGACAACTAGATTTAACGAAAGGACAAATAGAAGTGTATAGATTCTCTCAAGAAAAGGAACCCCTAAGTGCTAAGCGTTGAGCAAGTTAGGGCAGTATCTCATGGGAGAAGATGCTATTCAGGTTGGGAGATAATCAGGTAGCAAGGTACACTGAATTCATCTGGGAAGAAAGAATACAAAGCAGTTGAGAGTTTCTGGGGACTAAAGAAAGATGAGAACCAGATATTTAATAAGAACTGTTGTGAATGCAAAATGTACTAGAATCTCTTCAATTATTTCCTAGAGATGCAAATAAAGATTGGAATTCTCATTTTGCCTTTGCTTATTTAAAAAGAATACATCTCTGGGTTTGGATCCCATGGATTTTGGTTTGGGTAGGGTTATACTCCTAGGAAGTCAGATGCACCTGCTCACCAGCTTGTCGGGTGCCTGTGATCTGGCTCCAGCGTACTAGCCTTTATTCTCAAAGGTTCTCTACCTCTTGTCTTTCAGACCCTCCCTTTTGGATCATCTCGTTATCTTTCCTTCCTGTCCTCAGCCAATTCTTTAAATGGATCTGTTGCCCACATTTGTATATTTTTTCATTCAACTGCTCCCTTCTATTTCCTTTTGATAAACATCATCCCTATGCCCTAAACATACATGAACATAGACATACTTTGTTCATACTTCCATCCTGAAGAAGCACTAAGTTGGAAAACTTTCTACTTATCATTTTGTAATATTCCTTTTCAGGTATTCATATTGTGTTGGTCGATAATAAGGTCCATTGACTTAAATTAAAATTTAGAAACATTTCAAGCTGCATATTTATATTATAACACAAACTCTATTCTCATTCTATCTTTTTTCCTTATCACTCCTGCATATTACCAGCATGTCTCCTTCTAGTTTAACTCCTCAATTTATACTGATTTTGGCTAGGGGCAAGAGACTTCCCCATATAGAAGAATAAAAAATGTGTCTATATGGACAGATATTATATAGGATTGAAATGTTTGGCTTTTTCAGTCAGCTAAATCTTGTCTTAATCAGTGTGCTAAGACCCAGAGAATCCTGACTTGTTGTAGGAATAAAGGAGAAAATGTTTCAATTCTGTATTTCACGTTTCCATTTCAAGTGAAAAAGGACTAATAGCTTAATTTTTTTTT
>NW_012150507.1:3325134-3326929 GCF_000956105.1 Propithecus coquereli | reverse complement strand
AGGTTTGTTGGGTAATGTACTCAGCATCAGTACCTACAGGAATAAATGAAATTGGTAGCACAGAGGAAGAAGTTGGACTGCAATGAACTCCCTGAATCAACCATTTGCTGAATGTGTGCTGCCCTTGAGAAGGGGAAGCACATTGGGCAAGGTGGGTTTCTTCAGTTGAGAGCAATCTTTGGAGAGGGACACAGCTTGTAGCTTTAGAAATTGGAGAAATAAATGCTTCAGTGTTGAAGAATAATCATATTCCACCCCTTAAGCTGCTCAGATTCACTTGGTTCATATAAATTCTGGGAACAGCTTCTTTAGTATTCTGATTAATGCCACCGATAGTGCAACTGATATTAAGGCTTCAACTGATACTCACCTTTTCCTTCCTCTACTCTTCATTTTAGATTCCTCTCATCCTTGGCTTGGATCTCTGCTGGTCTAGGTAGGTTAAGTGGTGGGGTGGCCCAAACCTTTGTTCCTGAGAGGTCTGAACTCCAGGTTACCATGTTCTTTTTAGATCACTGTTGATACATTTGTCCATTTATCATCAAAATTGCATAATAAGGGTGAGAAAGAAAACCTGAACTGTATTTGATGAATTCCTGAAGGTTTCAGTGTGGACAACTCTGAAAGTTATAAACTCCAGGGGAAACCATTCATAAAATGGCTTTCATAATTTTGTGAGCTTTATCATGAGGAGCTTGACCTGGATCTCACAGTGACTACGGGAGAAAAATATATTCATGCTTCCATCAAGGGGAGAGGAAAAGAAACAAATTAGAAATATAATAGCTCTTTCTTTGCATCTTAACAAGGTCTGCCCTCAGGAGAATCTATTTTACCAAAGCCCAGTCTACTAGGATTTATCAGAGCCTAACTGGCTTGGGTAAAAGGAAATATCCAACTCCAGCTCATTCTAGACAGCTTGTCCCACTAAGAAGGGAAAAACCTGAGATGCACTAATGAAATTCACAGCTAGAGGTATAGGCTTACTAAAAGACTGAGACCTAATTATGGGATTATAGAACACTTTCCCTCCCACCGTAACTTACCACAATATTAAAAGCCTATTTACAGCTGTTTCTTTTCCCCAATACATCACGTCTGGCTATCAAGAAAAAATTACAAGATGTACTAAAAGGTAAAAACAACATTTTAAGAGACAATAAAGCATCAGAATCAGACTCATATATGACAGGGACATTAGAATATCAGACTAGGGATTTAAAACAACTATGATTAATATGCTAAGGGTTTTAATGAATAAAACAGAAAACATGCAAGAACAGAAGAGCAATATAAGCACAAAGTTGTAAAGTCTAAGAAAGAACCAAAAAGAAATGCTAAAGATAAAAATGATGCAACAGAAATAAAAATTGTCTTTGATGGGCTCATTAGTAGACTAGACATAATTGAGGAAAGAATTGTTGAGCTTGAGGATATCTCAGTAGGAACTTCCAAAACTGAAAAGCAAGGAGAAAAAAGATTGAAAATGAAACAAAACAGAAAAAAAAAAAAATCCAAGAACTGTGGGACAACTAGAAAAGGTGTAACATACACATAATGAAATACAAGAAGGAGAAGAAAGAGAGAAAGGAACAGAAGAAATGTTTGAAACAATAATGACTGAGAATTTCCCCCAAATGACTGTGAGATGCCTAACCACAGATATAGGAAGCTCAGAGAACACCAAGAAGAATAAATGCCAAAAAAACTATACCCAGGCATATTATATTCAAACTATAGAAAAGCAAAGGTTAAAAAATACTGGAAGAAATGGGTCAAGGGGGCAGGGGAGACA
>NW_012150507.1:3310027-3323969 GCF_000956105.1 Propithecus coquereli | reverse complement strand
ATCAATCCACTATTACGGTTGGAGAGTTCAACACCCCTCTATCAGAAATGGACAGATCGAGCAGGGAGAAAATGAATAAGGATACAGTTAACTCAACAACACAATTAAATAACTGGATATAATTGATGTATATAGACTAATTAATCTAACAACATCAGAAAGCTCATTCTTCTCAAGCTCACATAGAATATTCACCATGATAGACCACATTCTGGGCAATAAAATTAAAATTAAAGATGTCTGCTCTGTGAAAGGTATTTTCAAGAGAATGAGGGACAAATTTCAGACTGGGAAAAAATATTTGCAAAAGACATATTTTGTAAAGGACTGTTATCCAAAATATACAAACAACTCAACAATAATAAAACTCAGCAATAAGAAAATAAACCACCTCATTAAAAAATGGGCCAATACCTTAACAGACAGCTCACCAGAGAAGACATATAGAAGGCAAATAAGCATATAAAAGATGCTCCATATCATATGTCATCAGGTAAATGCAAATTAAAACAAAAGTGAGATAACACTACACACCTATTAGAATGGCCAAAATACAGAATACTGACAACACCAACTGCTGGCAAGGATGCGGAGCAACAGGAAATCTCATGCATTGCTGGTAGGAATTCAAAATGGTACAGCTACTTTTGAAGATAATTTGGCAGTTTCTGACAAAATTAAAGATACTCTTACCATATGATCCAGCAATTGACCTCCTTGATGTTTTTCAAGTTGAAGACTGTCCATGTAAAAACCTACACACAGATATTTATAGCAGCTTTATTCATAAATTTCAAAACTTGGAATCAACATTCAGTATGTCCTTCAGTAAGTAAATGGGTATCTAAACTGTGGTACATTCAGACAATGATATATTATTCAGCACTAACAAGAAATGAGCTATCAAGCTGTGAAAAGACTTAGGGAAAACTTAAATGCACATTATTAAGCAAAAGAAACCAATCTGAAAAGGCTACATACTGTATGATTCCAACTGTATGACATTTCAGAAAGGTCAAAACTATGTAGACAGTAAAAAGATTAGTGGTTTCCAGGCTTAATGGGGAGGGAGGGATGAATAGGCAGAGCATAGAGGATTTCTAGGGCATTGAAACCACTCCGTATGGTATTATAATGATGGATGCATGTCATTACATGTTTGTCCAAACCCGTACAATGTACAACACCAAAAGTGAACACCGATGTGAACTATGTTTTTCTGGGTGTTAATGACGTGTCAATATAGTTTTATCATTTGTAACAAATAAATAACTCTGGTGGGTGATATTGATAATGAGGGAGGCTATGCGTGTGGGGGGGAAGGGAGCATATGGAGAATCTCTATACCTTCTTCTCAATTTTGCTGTGAATCTAAAACTGCTCTAAAAATAAAATCTATCAAAAAATTGCACATGTGAGTACTCAGAGATGATCAGGTGGGTCAGCTTGGGGACAAACTATTCTTGCACCTGTTGTGCAAAAGCAGACCTTGCCTGCTTTTTTCTCAGAACCTTGAGTGCAAAGTGAATGGAGAGCAGCAATAGCTTAAAATTTGATGAAGCTCTTCCTACAGAGTCTATATTTGTGAGGACAGGAAGCACGGATTCTCCAAAAGAATTGCTAGAAGTGATAGTAAGTGAGCAGGGCCACTCCTACTGTGACTTTAAGCCATTCACACAACTCTTTGGCATTTCACGTCTCTAAAGATGAAGCCCTTGGTTTGATCAATCTCCAGCTTTCCTTCTGTTGCTAATAATCTATGGTTCTGAGGTCATTTATATTTCAGAAACGTCAAACATATGTGTAGGTCAACATCTAGAGGACTGAAAAATGTACTATTTGTGGTGCATATTCTTTGGGATATGCAGCCCATTTTAAGGACTTCGATAATTTCTGACCTCACTGAAATAGTAAAAGACTAAAGTAAGGTAAATGCCAACGACATTATTACTTTTATCCCTTCAGGTGTATTTTGAAAGACTAAACAAACTACTATTGTTGGAATTATTACGATTCTAGACTGAAACCTGGCTTTCCACTTCATCACTGATGTTAACTTTCAGTGCAACTTTGTAAATGAGGACACATTGTTTCTTTTGTTGTCAGTCTCCCTGTTTATGAAACAAGAGGCACAGTCAAACATCTTCCAGTCCCTCCCAAATCACACATTGTAGCTTCTATGATTCATGTCTAAACTATTCATTACTATCACTTAAGGAAAGATATTTTGTAATTTAGTGTTGTGAAGTACAATACGTCTTTTACCATTAAATACTTGTATTGGTGCTTATGCTTTTCAAAGTGGGTAATAGAAACATGAGGTTTACAATGAAAATTAATACATTATTTACAAACTCAAATAAAAAAGACCTCAAATCAGCATGAGAATAAAACTAGGAAATACAAAATGTCCTGTTTGTTGAATAGCATTCATAAAATTAGTAAATTGCAAAGACTGCAGGATTATTATTTACTCCTCCCCAGCAGAAAAGGCACACACCCTTTACTTAAAACAACGTGGCATGGATTCTTACAGTTCTCAGCACTGTGTAGCATATACACAAATAAAACAAAGCTGATTAGTTTTAAATATTCTCTTAGTATGAATTCCTTTGAACCTTTGAAGTATGGGTTTCACTTTGAAGTTTACAATGGTCACGCCATCAGTTACAAAGCACAAAGGCAACTATTATACAACATCTATGAGAAGACATTATTTCCTACCCTGTATCACTTGCTATGTTTTGGTCACTTAGTGTCTAAGGTCCTTTTCAATAAGAGACGGAATATGTTAATCTAAAATTGACCAGTGTAAGTTTTATAATAAGTTATATATGTGTGCATTAAATATACATGTTCACTTATACACACGTGTATAATTTTCTTTTATTTGGTAATGCTTTTCTGCAATTACATGTGACAGTAGAGGGAGCTTTGGCTGGGATTTAGAAGACCTTGATTATAGTTTGGACTCTATTACTTATTAGCTATGTGGCCTTCGATAATTTTTTAAACACCTCAAAGGCCCAAGTATCCCCTTTATAAAATATGAGGGTTGATAGTGGTTCTTAATTTCTCTTTTGTTTTTTGGTTCCTTTATGAGTCTGATAACACCTATAAATGCTCTCCCCAGAAGAAATCAGGAATACATATTTACACTAAATTTTGCATGCCTTTGAGGAGGATCATAGACTTCCCAAAGTGCATCTGTGAATCTGAGGGTAAGAATAACTGGATGGAAAAAGATTTTGAACTTTGTATTTCTATATGATAGAATTCTCAAAATTATTTTGGAATCACAAATAATAATTCAATTTTTTGTGCTAACTCAGACCTTCCCTTTTTGTTTCTTCAGATGATCTCAGGTTTGTTTTCTCCTGACACCAAACCTCTGGCCTGGCTTCTTATACAAAAATCTTATAGCAGGAACATAGTGCACCGCCTGCCAAGAGAAAACCATGCGTGAGCCCAGCATATCTCTGGATCATCTGGAGAAAATAGAGCATTGGCCCAGGTTTACCAAGAAGCTAGAGAATTTGGCTGGATAGCAGCTCACACAAAACAGACTTGGGGATTTTATGTGACTACAAACTTGCTCTGAGCCAACAGTGTGACAGAATTCCTGGAAATGTCTGTCCAAGCCCACATGGTCTTTAAAGAGGTTGAAATTTCAAATCCCGCATGGCCAAATTCCAGGGAGCAGTCCAGGTCATGCCATGCTTAGATTTTGGTATCATATCCTGTGGATCAAAATTCAAAGGGTCACTCTTAAAGTAAAAAAATTTGCAGGAGGTGAGGAGAATGAAGAAGGAAAATTTGCCATATGAGGAGTGGTTACAAGAACCAGGGATGTTTCATCACAGGAAGAGAACTGTAGATTATCTTCAAATATCCCATGAGCATGGAGCCATCTTACCTGGGTCCTGCAGGTCAGAACTAAGCCAGTGTATAGATTTCATTCAGTGTGAGGAAAGACTTCCTAACAGTACACTGTGCATAGGTGAGAAAGACTCTTTGTAAAGGGGTGGACGGCAACTGCAAGAGATGAAGCAGAGGCTATGTGTATGACTGTCTTACTGATCGGGGAGATAATGAAAGAGATCCAGTGTGGGGTGGGAGTGAGCGGGGCAGTGTTAGGTGAGAGAGAGGCCTAGATGAAATTGAAGGGAAACTTGTTTTGTCTATGAAAATCTGTAATTCTAGATTTTTTTCTTTTTTTGGAGGGAAAGTTGGCTGCTTAAAAGACAGTGTGGTATTGTTTGAAGCTATAAAGGCACCAGAAAAGAGGAGTCCTGCTTGGTCCTTGGTCACTGATCCCAGATTTCAGTGTCAGTCTAGCAGTTGAGGTAAAGGCAAGGGCGTCACTCACTGTGACTATTTTACATAGTAAAATATTTGCCCTACAGAATGAAAGGTGCTGTTGTAAATATAGCTTGGCCAGATGCTGATACTGTCTTAAGTGGAAATAAGTAGAAATAGTTAGCAGTACTAACTGTCATATACACAATGTACATTTCATTTAATCTTCACAACAACCCTACAGAGAGGTGCTGATAACTTCTTCATCCTCATTTCATGGATAAAAAAACAGAGGTGTTGACAAGGTAACAGCAAACAGTGGTGGAGCTGGAACTTGAACTCAACAGTCTGCGTTTATAGGCCACGCTGTTAACAAACATACCATACTCCTGCCCCAGACAAATTTGTCCATGAAAGAGGCCCAAAGTGTTATATAGTCTTTCTCAGGTTTATGGACAACAGGAATACAGACACAATGATTTTCAGCACAAGATTATGTATGAGTCATTGGAAAATAATTATTGAGCATTATTGTAGACCAGGAGCTGGTCTAGGTGCTAGGGAGTCAGCAATGAATAAAACTGGCACAGAAATCCATGTCCTGCTTACATTCTAGTGGGGAGAAACAATAAATAAAAGGAAGAAAGCAACAAATACTATAATGAAGAGTGAATAAAAATAGTAGGGAGGGGGACAAGGAAATGTTGAGAGAGTAGCTTTAAATAGGGATGTAGGAGGGGTCCTACTGAAAGGTGATCTTCGAATGGTGGTGGGCCTCCTGTGATACAAATGAATTTGAATTTTCCACAAGTTCTGCATGGAAATTCTTGGGGGAATCTTGGAGAAACCCTTAAGAACAGTACAAGTTGCTACTTTAATCCATAGCATATGCTGAAATGGGCCCAAAAGTAATAGATTATATAAAATTTGAAAATAAAAATGAAAAGTTCAATGGTCAGTCCTGGGATTGTTTGTGGGTCCATAGGGCCAAGGCTCCTGCATCATTCCAGTTGAACAATTTGTAGGAAGGACAGGTGATGTGCTTTGGCCAGTGTAGCAGGATGAAAAGAGCATTTCGGTTCAGTCAACTGGTGTCACCCAGGAAAACACCAGCGATCTTATGAACAGATAGTGTGCCTTGTTCTGAAGGTTGTTGTGAAGTTTTCCCACAAGGAAGATCTGACAGATTGTCTAGTGTTTTTTTTTAACTATGTCCATTAGGCATTTTTTGTGGCTAAGTCAAGGATTGTGGGTTTTGTGGGGAACCTAACGCTTTGAAGAGTGCTATGCTTCTTTGTTCTTCTTTGCATATATGTGACTTTAGGCCAGCAAATTTATTTCTGGCCCTTAAGCTTATTTTCATTCCTGAGCTATTGAAGAAAAGACATAGGAACCATTTGACAGTAAGATCTATTACCTATATTGGTAACCTCTGAGCTTATTGAGGGCAGGAATTGCGGCTTATTCATATTTGTATCCAACCCCGAAGCTACAGCCATGACTTGCGTCTTGCAGATGTTCAATGCCTATCTGTTACAAGTTCAATAAATGTGATTCTTCTGCATAGCTATTTTAGAAACAATGGACACAAAGAAAGATACCATGCCTTTTAAGCCAAGCAAGTATAAACCCAACAACTACAACTTTTACTTTTAAATAAGCAAGAAAATCTAATATACTAGATTATCTTTCATCTAATTTGGGAGTAGAACAAAAATAAATAGCCAAATAGTAAGAAATAAAGAATAATTTTGACTTTAAGTATTAATTCTCACTTCAGAAAAAAATTTTCCTTCAAAGAATATGCAAGAATATTAGTAGAAAATTATATTTAGGGAGGAAGTTAACACCTGCAAACCCAAACCACAAAGCATATGATGGGCTTCATAACCAAAGTAATTTTGTTCCGCTCTCTGAGTGAGCCATTTGCTTCCATATTTGGCAGTTTTTCTCTTCTTAATGTGCAAAAGCTGATAAATGTTGGAAAGAAAAACACAAAGTTTCACTTATGTTTTGCTTTTTAAAATGAGAAAATGAGAATGGAAGGTAAAATTAAAGAGCAGTGGATCATCATTTTGTCTGCCCTGTTCCTGTGAAACTGCCCATAACTTTTGTTTTTCCAAGCACTGAAGGAAGAGTTCTGTCTGACACTCCAGAGAAGAATGCTACTTGCAAAAGGGTGACACTGAAATACTCAGGAGACAGTTTTCTGGGTGTACTTGGCATTTTAAGTAGAATCTGGCAGTAATTCATCCGTAGCTGCATCAAAAATGTCCATGTTTTGGGAAAAAGTGACTTTTCTTAAATGTCATATTTTCTTTTGCCTTTGAAAGGCTGAATATTTTCATCACTAGGCCTAATAAAATTAGTTTGTGACATTTCTCTCCTTTCTTATATAAATAGCCACTCTCACCTACTCTGGCCAATCCTAAATGTCTTTTCTGTGTCTGATGTATTTCCAGCTTTAGGGTTAAGGTAGGAATAAGTAGACAAAAAAATGATTGTGTTTTATTTATTGAAAAATAAAGTTTCAGATGGAAAAAGTCTTTTAAAAAGAAGGAAGTTATTCATGCTCAATACTTCCAATTGTCCTTGGGAGAAAGTCCAAACATCTACACATTATGATCTGTCCCAGCTGACCTGTCAGGCTTGTCCCTTTATGCTTCAACCACTTTGAAATGCATACAGTTCCCTGAAACTCTCCCACTTTGCCTGATTTCTCCCTCTTCTTGTCTGGTCCCTTTGTGTGCATTCTTCAGGTCTGAAGCCTCGGGTTAATTTCTTGTACCACCAAAGCATGTTGTAGTGTTTATCACATCGTATTAGAGTTATTAACAAGGTCTATGAGGTATAGAATGTATCATCTACATTTTACCCAGCCACATTTAGCCTAGTGCTTAGGATGTGGTAAGGCCAAAGCAAACCCATGTTGAGTAAAGAATGAAAACTTGTAGTGTAAATATAACTCTAGTCACCGAATTTATAAATAATGTTCCTTGCTATACTATGAGCCCCATGAGTGCAGGAACCTTGTCTGTTTTTCCCATTGTTTTATCCTCTGTGTATGTCACAGTGCCTTGCATGTGTAGCTACTCAGTAAACAGGGGTTTGATGAGTGAATTAATTGAGCATAGTTATATCAGTGTCTTTAAGATAAAGAGTGGGAAAGAATAATTATTTAAAATTTAACCCAAGTCAGTTTGAGTCCACGTTAAGAAGACTGCCCAAGTGTTAGAGACTCATTATCTTCCTACAAACTTTCCTTTACATTTGACTTTTTGTATGACTTCAGTTACATCAGGTTTTCTTAACCTTGGCACTAATGCCATTTGGACTGGATAATTTGTGTGTGTGTGTGTGTGTGTGTGTGTGTGTGTGTGTTGAGGTGGGATACAGGATGTTTTGCAGCATCTTCAGCTTCTGCTAATTATTGTAGATGCCAGTGGCACTGCCTCTCCCCGTGCCCCCCCAGTCTTGACAACTGAAAACATCTCCAAATGTCCCCTGGGGGAGGGATCATCGCTGTTTGAGAAGCAGGGAGGATGTGTGTTTGTGTAGAGGGTTTTGTTGAGCAATTCACATTTGTATCAAGAGATTGTTTATTACGTTTAGGTTGGAAGTTTTGTTTTTGTTTTAAGATAAAAAAAAAATCTCTGTACACCCTTTCCAGCATAAAACAACTGTTTCTTTTCAGCACTTGTCCACTATCTCTTACTTTAGAGCAGCATCAGTAATGGACACAAGCTGCACCTCCAAAGCTTCACAAACACTTTAGGGTGAGAGGTTTGAGGTACTCTCTCTTGGTACTACCGTGTTGCTCAGGATGTTTTGTAACAAATAAAAGCCACGGGAAAGAGTCTGCCAACTTATGAAGAGCAAAAATATAGCTGACCCAGCTACAGACATACCTCTGTTCCCACAAGTCTCCTCTGCTCCTGCCCTTTCCCTCCTGAATTTATTAATAAAAATATGCACTGGGCTGAATTTGGCCTGTCCGCTATCATTTGCTGACTCTAGCTCTAGAATATAGGTTTATTCTCTTTATGCTATATTGGTATTAAAAATGAAATATACTATAAAATGTTTCCAATTTTTGCTGTAGCATTTTTGCTAGAACACACTGTGTAAAGCAGCGGTACCCAAACTTATTGACACCAAGGACTGGTTTCATGGAAGACAGCCTTTCCATGGACGGGGTGGGGAGCGGAGGGAGGAGGCAGAGCTCAGGCAATGACGGGAGCGATGGGGAGCAGCTGTAGATATAGATGATGAAGCTTCGCTTACTCACCTCCTGCTCTATGGCCCGGTTCCTAAGTTTCATGGAAGACGAATTTTTCCACGGACGAGATGGGGGGTGGGGAGAGATGGCAGGGAGTGAGCGGAGCTCAGGCAGTGATGTCTTGGCCCAGGGATGGTGGCCACAGGTTTAAAGGAAGGGAACACGCTTCAGACCAAACTAACACATTGCAGCACAAGTGCACGTGAATGGCAATGGTCCAACCTATAGGCAAACTAGGATCATGGTGTGAGAGGAGTTGCTTTAAATCTTTTCCATTTGCATTCTGTTCATAAAATAATGTGTTCTCTAACCTTGCACACAATTTTGTCTGTCAACCTATTATTTGAGAGACTTGACAGGACTGTGTGCCTTTTACATTCAACAGCTGTCTAACTACCAATTGGCAAACTGGGCTAGAACAGAGAACAGAAGGAAGCATGTGGCAACCCCTGCTGGGCTATATGAAATTCTTTACACTATTCATTGTGATTTTGGCATTGAAAATGAATGCGAAAAAATATTTTGATCTCCATTTTTTTTTTCAAAAAGCCATACAGCCCAAGTTTTTGACAAAAAGCAGGCCATTTTGTGAGAGATGTTTTTTATTAAACATTTGTGAGCTTTGTAAATAGTTTATGCAATTCAATATGCCTGAAAAAAGTGGTATTTGGTCCACAGAATTCATGTAGTCTCAACTAATTCGTAGAAACCAGTGCTATTCTATTTCTTTTCTACTCTCTTCTTTCTATTGCTTCCTACCTCATAAGAATAAGAGAGTATAAATCCTACCAATAGCAAACATATTTAGAGTTCCCTACTTCGCAGGGAATGTAATATGGAAGAACTAAAATGAGGGCAATATTTAAATCTAGCACCTGCTGACTTTTTTAGGCTTTGGACATGTGAACTAGTAACAACAGTCTGGGCTGTGTATAAAAAGGAGAGCCTATACTATGATTATTCACATGGGCACAAAAGCAGTGTTGGAACGGGTGGGTGAAGGTGGAATTCTGCAGCCCTGCCTCCAGCCCGCAGGTCATGTGCCCTAAAATGCCAATACCTTTGCCTGAAGGAAGAACATCCTTTTTCCAATGTGTCTTTCCTGGTGGAGGTGCCTTTTCTATTTCATCCCTTCAGTACTGGCAGTGGCCTTGGTTATAATTAGTGGAACTTCTTGTCATTTTGCTGAGTTGTTGTGGTTGTACCTCTGTGATTGTTAATAGTGAAACCTAGTTCCACTCTTCCATATCCTCCTTTCAGCGGAAACTTTATGGCTTGCTATTTTTGATAGAATTAATCTATGATTAGCCAAATAAGAATAGGGATAAATATACTTAGCTATATGCTTTGTATCAACGTGGGTTCCTGGGCTTATTCATAGATATATGAGTTATATGATTACTTTAAGTAAGATTTAGATTAGATTTTTTAAATCTAGGGGAGCTTCTTACTTTTTATTGAGTCTAGTTTATGGATCAGGAACTCTTGACTAGCTTTCTGGGATGCAATCCTCTTGGCTTCTTATAGGACTTAGAAAATAAAACTATGAGGACCCTTACAACTTGCTTTTGAAAAAGATTCAGGTTCATTTGCTTTTGAGAAGGGCTTGTGAACTATTCAGACCTCTTCAACATGAACACGAAGCTGAAAATAACACAAGGGAGGGAATCCTCCTGAGGTTTTTGGTACTTCCTGCCCTAGTCAGGCCATAAATAACATGAAAGAGTCAGGCCTCTGGTATTTGAGCACTTCCATGTTCAGTGGTAAAGACAACTGGGAGTACAGAGGTGTGAGAAAAATGTAGGGTTTCCATAGTGAGCGTGGGCTGGGGTTGTGATTTGGGATTTGTGTAAACTCTGGACTTTGACATGAATTTCAGTTTCAAAATTTGGAATCACATTTTGATTCCACTGAGATCTTCCTCTCCAAACTTTAGCTAGTAGTTCTGTCATATTAATACATGGAAATCTAAAGAGTTAATTGAAGCTTGTAATGTGTTAACACAGAGACTTAAAGTCTCTCTGAGGCCTGTCTATCGCAAAAATATATGGCAGTACTGACAATTTTTATAATAATATTTATGTGTTCATGTGGCAAAAGGATGTTATTAGTAGTTGTCTCAATAAATACTCAGCTAGATGCACCTACATGTATCTAATAAGGTTTGGTGCAATAGCACCAAACTCCAGTGCTATTGCAGGTCTAAAAAAATAACAGGGAAAGAATTGTTCAGATTTATTCATTGATTTCTCTAATGTATGAGTCCACATTGACAAGTTGACTGATTTCTGGCTGTGATAATATTTTAACATTAGTCCCAGTTCCTGAGCATGGGCAAGAGCAGCAGGTCTTTGTGACTTAATAAGTATGGTGCCTAATGTAAGTTTATAATTTGAGGTTGAAGTAATTCAATTGATATTGTCTTAGTGATCAAAAAATTGTGGAATTAATGCCAAAAATGTATGTGACTTTAAAATTTATTTCTGAACTTGTATCAAAAACATTGATAGATACCTATGAAAGATAACTGATGCAGTTGATCTCTTTCACTTTTAGGTCACCATCCTTTTTCTTATTGGGTGCTTTCCTTTCTTTTGAGCTTCTATCACGTAGGGAAAGTCCTACTCAAAGGCACTTTTTTTTTTTTTTTTGAGACAGAGTCTTGCTTTGCTGCTCTGGCTTGAGTGCAGTGGCATCATAATAGCTCACTGAAACCTCAAACTCCTAGACTCAAGTGATCATCCTGCCTCAGCCTTCCAGGTAGCTGGGACTACAGGTACCCGCCACCACGCTTGGCTAATTTTTCCATTTTTTCGTAGAGATAGGGTCTCATTCTTACTCAGACTGGTCTTGAACTCCTGACCTTAAGCAATCCTCCTCCCTTGGCCTCCCAGAATACTAGGATTACAGGTGTGAACCACCACACTCGGCCAGCACCTGTTGTAATTCTGCCCAAAGCATCTACTGATAAAACTTTATGGTGCTAATACTAGGGAAAACATTTGACTCTAGGAAGATTTTTCATGGAAGACTAAGTGGTGAGATTGGTGTTTTGAACCAGAAAATGAAGATTCAGGAGTTCTGCCTGCTCTCCTATGAAGCAGATCACATAGGCCGTCTCATGAGATGGGCCCTGTCTCTAGGAACTCTTTAAGTCAAAGAACTAAATATTTGCCTTCCCAATTTGCTTCTGGGGAGTTATAGATACATTCTCTAGTATTTTACAAGAGAAAATCAGCCAAAATATATTTTAAAATAGACACTGGCCTACTTGCCTATGTAAGTGATAATTGGTGGTGTTTCGGTGGGAAAGAAAGACTTTTTCTTCCTTTTAGCCCCAACAGAAAGGAATTAATTTGCAAGCTCTGTATAAAAGCAAATACCCATTTGGGAGAGGAAAGCAAGAAGAAATCGCACCAGATGGCACGTATGTCCCTCAGTTCTGATATGCTTTTTCCACCCCTCTCTCATTTTAGTGAAGAAAACAATTTATTTGGTGGTAGCTTGCTTCAGAATAGGTCCGAGCAATTTTTTATTGTTGTTGTCTTCCAACCTCCCCCTCCTTCACTTAATTTCACTCAATGCCTGGTGATCACTTAAACTATCATCTGGACCACCGTTTGTCATTATTAACCTTGTTTTTCCAGAGCTAAGCTGTCCTGTATGATGCATCACATACATCTTTGAATGCCTCAAAGTTTAGTTGATGAGACCTTTCTAAATGGAGTATTAACCTATTAATTAATTAATTAATGTAATTATTAATTAACCTATAATTACATGAGATCAAACAATTTAGATGGAAACAGGCATCCTAAGATGTTCAGAATTATCATTGATGTAGTCTTTTGATTATCAGTAGTTAAAGAAAACCCCCAAACCTTAGCCCATTCCAAATGTCAAGTAATAATTGTGGCAGAATACAAGCACCTGAATTCCGGGCACAAAGGGAGAAGAGTATTGCCAGTAGTGTTAGAAATAGCCATTCAGGGCTTTAGCTGTGAACCCTGTAGCATATAATCACAGTGTATGCTCAGGTTGCAATTGCAACTTACCTAAAAAATGTAGTTTTCTGAAATCCATCAACATGAAGGAAAAACAAGTAAAAATGAACCTGAGAATATAAATTACATTTACTTCTAAGAATACTATATATTTTTGTATGTGACTAAATTCACTTGCTTTGAAATATTGTTTTTTTTAAACTCCCCTCCCCAATATGCATTTTGAAATTTACTTGGAAAATATAACACTTGATGATTATTTTAGAAGTTTGACCACATTAGCCCTTTGCCCCACAATCTATTTCAGACAGGTTGTGAAACCTTTTCTTTCACACTTCTATTATGACTTTCTCCTTCAGGGACTTTGTCATATCTTGGGCAGAGGCAGGGTATGAGGTTCTTCCTATCTTTAATTAGTTGCCCCATTGATTAGCTTTGGAGCCATAAATCCCTGTCATTAGGTAATCAGGGGACATGATATAATGACAATTTTAGAATAAAATAAATTACTTCCATTTGAGTTACTTCTTTGGGTCAAGGTTATAAGAAGCCATTACTAAAACACATATATCTTGCCCGAGATGGATAAACCATGGACACATATTAACCCATTAGGAAGATGGTTTGTATAGTTTTCTGATTGCTATCATGAAAAGTAGAAAGGAAGAACTAGAGAGACTTGAATAAAATTCAGTACATTTTGTCAAGTGATGAGAAGAGGTAGGAAAAAGGGAATAGCCACATCATGGAGTGAGGTTCTTCATAGTTTGTCTGAGATAAATCTGGGGGCCCTTGGTAAGAAGAGGATGGCACTGAGGAGTTGGGGGAGGGGAGTGAAATAGTGAAGTCAGCTCATGTAACTATGGAAATTTTGTAGAACTGGCAGTGCCTAGAAGACAGGAACCTGTCTCTGTGCCACTAGCTAATTCTAGTTGTGTTAACAGAGCTCTGTTTATTACTGTAATAATCAATAACTAAAATGCTTTACATTATCTAACCTGTTAGAATTTATTAGATAGTCTCAAAGTTGTCTGAAGAGAACCTAGCTTTGACTCTGGAAGGTACTATTATACCCCTGATTGTGGTATAAAATGAAGAATAGAGCAAGTTTAACTGATGTTCAAGTTTTTATAGCTAGGGAAAAATAGAATTTCTTGTTTTAAAGTGTTCTTATATATTACATTTTAGATAACTGATAAAGCAAATAGAAAAGAAGGAAAAATATAGAACCCCACTATGGAGAGCAATCCACTATTAATACATTAGTTGTTTCTTCCCAGTTCTTAAAAAAATATTTTTTTTTTCAGCATATTATGGGGGTACAGATGTTTAGGTTACGTATGTTGCCCTTGCCTCCCCC
>NW_012150507.1:3239610-3296152 GCF_000956105.1 Propithecus coquereli | reverse complement strand
TGACGCGGGTTGGGAGGTTCCGCACCCAGGATCGTAGCCCGAGCTCGGTGCACAGCCCTCCCTTAGGAGGAGAGTTGCTGGTCAGGCATGCCGATCCGCCCCTGAAGGCGCACACTCCTCAGTAGGCTCCTTCACAGATCTCTGCTCCATGCCCCAGGGCAGCGCGATCGCGACCCGGGGTGCACGGGGTCTGGTCTGCAGACCTGACCTCTGGACTCTGGAGATCAATCCCTGACCCTGCCAGGGGGAGAGGCGCTGGTCCCTAGTCACCTACAGGGCGCCCAAGCTAGATTGATTTCACTCCACCTCGGGATTTGCCCCACTCTCCTGGAGTCCCCAGGCAAGTAGCACCTGGGAGGGCTGGCGGGTAGGGAACTCGCAGTCTGAGTGCCCCTCAGTCTGTTGTAGGGCCCCAAAAAGAAAGGTCCCGTTCTTTGGAGATGCCTCTGTGTGGTGGCTAAATTGTCTTTCTGGGCACGCACGGGTAGGGAGGGGGAAGGAGAGAACGGAGCACTATGGCGTCTGCCGCTAGGCTCGGGTCTGCGCCCGGGGAGGTGCCCCGAGGGGGCTGGGAGCCCGGCGCTGAGTCCGCAAGATACCACTGCTCACTGGCGGCAGCCGTCTCTGGGCTGGTGTCAGCAGGTCTCTCCAGCCGCTCAGGAGCCACCCGCAGTCCCGAGATGCAAGGGAGGGGAAGTTCACCGCTCCACCTACCCTTGTCGCTGGTCTCCAAGCCTCTCGGGACCTCTCTCCTTCCAGTTCTCCTCCGCAATGTCTTCCCGTGGAGTCTCCTGTAGTTTCAGGCACCCTTCCTTCCGACCCTCACCCAATCTATGTTTCTCTGCTCGCTTATTTTTTCTCTCTTTCTTCTAAAATTCGTCTTTTTTGCAGAGACCTTCTGACTGGCGGCTTCTCTCATCGGCCATCTTGGCTCCTCCCTTAAAAAAATATTTTTTAAATGAAGTTCATATTCTGTACATATTTTTGGTCTTACATTTCCATCTATTATTATATCTCCTTTTCTCTATATACTACAAATTCTTTATGTATATACGTTTTTTGTTTTAAATCCTCTCCTATTCGTCTCATTGCTGAGGAGGAGATCCCCATCCTAGGGGAATCCCCTATGGAGATGTTTAAACACATGACACTCAACCTGGTCAGATGAGATTGACAGCAGTTTATTAGTCTCATAAACTCACAGCTCAAGGCAGGAAGACACTGCGTCATGCAGGGCCACATGAGGGTTATACTTGAGAACAGAATGAACAATGAGGAGCTGTGGGAATTGGACTTTGTAATATCAAAAGGGTGAGTTGCCCCTGGTTCCTACAGGAGGATGTGATTGGCATGTTTGAATAATTCTGTGAGTGTCGGGAAACTGAAAACTGTTACTTAGGGCTAAGCAGAAACTGCACTTGGCCCTGTTAATAAAGAAGATTATTTGTCTGTGGGACCTTATCTATGGTGACAGACTTGGGGGGGCGGAAATTGTGGTTAGAACATTTGAGGCCTTCCTGATCTCAAGGTAGCACATGATATTGGGCCTTAATTTTAGGCCTTATACCACTTTTTATGGTAACATAATATTTCTTAATATAAATTGAATTTTTATGAGTACTGATAACATAAATAATGCTCCAATACTTACCTTTGTTCAGATTATATTTATATAGTTTATGTACATAAACTATATTTATAGTTTTGATATTAATTAATATTTTCATATTTAATAATATGGCTTCAAGAGAAAGATATTAAGTCAAAGGAAATGAATAGTTTTGTTTCTTGATACATATTTCCGAATTGCTTTGAAACAAAACTTCTGGTTCTAAGTTTAAAATTTTTTATTATACTTCATTTCTTCTGCCAATGATTGTGACAACAAAGGAATCTTAACAGAATTACCTTATCACTAAATCACTGTCCATAAAGTTTATATGACAGCTTATTTTGTGATCTTATTGGAATATAAGTGCTTTGATCTACCAGGTTGGGGTTGGTAGAGTGAAAACTAAGGCCAAGTTCTATTCAACAACAGTAACATTTTAGTGAAGCATTAGTGTAATTCTTGGGAGAAAATAAAGCATAAGTTTTAGTCAAATCTCAATATAAATATAAGCCAAATCTCTTTTTAAAAAAAGTAGATTATTGCTTATCTGGAACTGATCTCTTCTGAAATATTAATAACCAATAGTTTTTATTTTAATTTTTATACCCCTGGAATTGTACATATTGAATTTTGAAAGAGAAGAATAAGTATGTTTTAAAACTCCAAAATGTGCATGGACATACTGTATGTTTAATGTGCACTTGAATATTACTTAAATTAATGAGTATCATATATGTAAAATACAATTTAGGGCTTAGTTTTGGCAATAGTAATAAGAAAATATCAAAAGAACTTTAAAAGTTGTTAGTAAAATCATCATGACTCAGTTTAGTAGAAATAAAATAAAGACTGAAAAAATATAAAATGGCATTATGATAATGAAAAACCTGAGTCAAATTCTCATGACTATACAAAAAACATTTGTTTCTATTTAGTTTAAATTATTTAAATATGTAGAGTGTATGAGAAAAGGAAGTACATACATTAAAAATACTACTTAGGCTACTTCCAGTGGAACTGAGAGTTATTTACATGATTATATTTCAATAATAATAATCACGTTAACGTAATGTTTCCTATTCATTTCTTTAATGTTAAGTTAATCCAAACTGATACTTATGAATATAGCACATTTAGTAAAAAGATTGAATTTAAGAATATTTTAAATTAAATGCAGTTTGATTACTTTTAAATAAACTGAGTCTTTAGATACAACTGGACTTTTAGTAACTACAATCCTTGGGATAAATTTTAAGAAATCAGTAAATATGGTAAGTGTAGTAACAAAATTAAAAGTTACAGAAGTCATTCTCTGTTCCTAGGAGTGAAACTTCAGGCCCTTAAGCCACATTCTATTGATTGAAAATTGATCAATAGTATAACAATTTAATATACTAGATTATCCAATATGTAATAGTATAGAACAATGCAATAGAAGGTCTGCTATCTTCAAGTATGGGAATTGTGTTTTTATGAGTTTGTTTACTTCTGTGTGTATAGATCTTAAATCTGTCTGTGGTTTCTTACAGTATAGGGAAACAATTTTGTATGCCTTATATTCAGAGTACAAAACTTAATCTTCCAAATGATGACTCACATCGTCAAAAATATTTTTGAATTATATTTTAAGTATGTTGTAAAACTTGTATATAAGACTTGTGAAGGTGCTGAAAATAATTTGATTAAATGGTTATAAAATTAAAGATGTACTTTTATAGTGGTAATTTTTATTTATCTGGAAAATTCACATGTACTAAATAGTTCATTACCACATGATGTTTGAAAAATGGCTTTCCTCCACTATATTATGCACATTTTAAATATAGATGTAATGTGGATTTCAATACAATTATGCAATACATAAAATATTTTATAATATATATGAAAGGCCTATGTTGTAGCATTCACTACAAGTTTTTATATCAAATGAGAATCATAAATGCTGTGAATTGTGTTCCCTCAGACTTCATATGTTGAAGCCATAACCTCCAATGTGTCTATATTTGGATATAAGGCCTTTAAAAATGTAATTAAGGTTAAATGAGGTCATAAAAATGGGGACCTGATGTGATAGTATTAGTGTCCTTACAAAAAGAAACACCAGAGAACTTTCTCTCTCTCTCCACCACGTGAAGACATAGCAAGTAGGTGGCCATCTGCAAGCCAGGAAGAGAGTCCTCACCAGAACTTTACCGTTCTGTCACCCTGATCCCCAGAACTATGAGAAAATAAATTTCTATAGTGTAAACCACCCAATTTATGGTATTTTACTAGGGAAGCCCAAACTAAAGATAATGTATATTAATTCAAAGTATTATAGTTTCTGAATTCAATGGGGTTCAGATTAATTACTTAATTATTTTAATCATTATGAATGACACATAAAAATTTGTATAGTATTTTATAAACATGATTTATCCTGTTAATGTCTTCCTGGGGCTTTGGGATAAAGTCCCACTCTTAAGAAAGATTGAGCTTGAAGAAACTTGTTTATTTGTTGGACTGAAGTCACTTTCTAAGTCATAGCTCTAGGGCCATGGTCATTATAGAATAGATCTGAAGATATTCCTATTCAAACTCATTAAAACTTGCCTAATTTAAATACAGTGGAGTGGTCCTATAGCAAGTTTATATAATTCTATTCCTGTTATCATAAGTACATCATACGTTCCCATACATATGAACCACAGGATTCTCAGCTTTAGGCTTCTGTCTAACCCATTTGTTAATGATAAGATCAAATATATAAATGCAAGAATACAGAAAGCAGAGGACTTATGTGGACACAGTGATGGGCCTTGTCTACTTGCTCTCTTGCAATGCACACTTTATAATGTTGAGCAGAATTTCGAGATGTTCCACCACTGCTTCTTTTGTGGTCAAAGTATGATTTTCAAAATGGACCTCTTTGAGGAGAAGATAACATGACAAACTGGTGTAGGCCAGAAATGGGAAGCTTTCTGTTCTTATTTATGTTGCACTACTAACGAGGTTCTGTGTTCTTGGGAGAGGTATGCAGCCTGTTTAGGTCTTAGTGCCCTCACTTATAAATAAACACATTGAACTGGATCACTTATTTTCAAACGTGTCTCCATGGGGATGGGGAGAGTGGGGGTGGGCTTAGAGCGTGAGACTCTCGTTGTTTCCCACCCATTCTTCAATCCTAGAGACTCTGTTTTTGTCTCCTATGATTTCTTAAGGAGCAAGGGCTCATTTGTTCTGTTTATTTAAGTTTTTCAGTGACTGAACTTAATAGACTCAAATGTCTTTTTATTTGTAAGCAATTCTATGATTCTATATTAAGATCACAGTGTAACTGATCAGATGCTGACCTTCTCATAAATATCCTTTTTGGCGGAAATATCATTGTCCAAATTAAACAAGTTACTATATATTTTTCTGAAAATTCTATTGTATGTTGTCCAGCTCTATGCCTGATAAAGACAGTATGTGGGATTCAAATAAAATAAAATAGGTAGCATTTTCCCTACATTCAACTATGTTGATGTTATGACTTCCCAATTGAAATTTTTTTCCTCTACACTTTGGAATTTCCTGTTCAGAGATCTGTTACTACTTGTCTCTGCTGCCCACAACTTTGGTGCCACATAGATGTAAAGGATGTACTGGGTATTACATGTGTGTTAGGAGCATTGCTTTTTATAAAAATTCTGGGGAGAACAAGTAACCTTGGGTAGATTAGTTAATCTCTGGATCTTAGAGATTATATTTTGTAGCTATTATCCAAAATTTTCCAAGTGTAACTTAAATTGCACACTAGTGAATATTTGCAATCTTAAAGAGATTAAAGAACATTGACAGAACTTGTACCTAATTATTCGAAAGGCTCCCAGCTACTCATGGGCAATGGTCATTTCCTTGAAGACAGGCTGCTTTTAGGCTCTATATACAGCATACATGCGTCAGTCCTCCAAAGAAAGAGAAAAATACCACAAAATAGATCAAAATTCAGAAGATCTTTAAATTATCAAGTGATAGGATAGTTAAGACAGAAAGATCCTTTAAAAATAATTACCCACAAGTTAAAATTCTCATCGGCTTTATTTATGACACAGAGAATTGAAAATTTTATTTCACAATCTATGACGGAAACTTCATTTTGTAGAAACAACAGTAGATAAGAGGCGCAGATATAAGTGGTCAGAGGACAGTTGCAAACTACGTTAAAACGTTGAGAAAACAGGAAAAGATGGTTCAATTAGAAATGAGACTGATGGGCCAAATAGCAGTAGGCAGGCTGATGATGTCACTTACTGTAAAATAGTGAGTATGAGCTCATAGCTATCTAAATGTCAGTCACTTTGGCACCTCACAAATTTATACCTGACATCTCTTTAGTGAATGGGTGGGTTGGCAAAAAGAGGAAGGCGCCAGGATTAAGTCAAACTTCCCACAGATGGCTTCCCTGTATGTATTGAAAGGAGGCCATGTATTAACAGGCATTTTCCAGCCGTCATTAGGCTGGAATTGCAGGAAAAATGAAAAATGAGAAATGAAAAGGAGCAGATCTGCTGCATAAATTGGGGCCAGGTTGTAAGATTTGGAGACATCCAAGAGGGGCGCAGTGGATCATTGCTTTAGGTCTATTCTACAATTGATAAAAGTGAAAGCAAAGTGTTTAGGATAGGACTAAGAAGTGCTCACAGATTTTAAAAAGGAAGCTGATAATGGGTAGGTGCAAAGGATGACGCCAAACGGTACTGAGAAAGGAGGTTAAAGAAGGTAAAATAAAAAAAGAACCTGAAATCTTACTCAAGAACATTTTGCTTCATCAAGCAGTGATAAATTTGAATCTTTTAATGTGTTCCGTTTGGTTATCTTTATCGAGTTTATTTTATTACAGCTTTTCTGTTAGCTATTACATCCACTTCAGCAAATGAAGGCTGAGCAGTGTTCTGTATCAAATATTCATGGGTTTACACCCTGAATCTTAAAAGTAAAAGCTGAAGTAAAAAGCTAGTTTTAAGAGTTTTAGTGTCCATTTTATGTCTTTGAGAGCACGATGAGAGGATGAAGGGGATTCGGCACCAGGAGGAGACAGCCAACAGGAAGGAACTATGTGGAAAGATCCTGAAAGCAGAGACCACTTTTAAAGTGGAAGTCTGAGAATATGGGGGGGGGGGCGGGGAAGAAAGAGACAAAAGAATCTGAAGAATTGAAAATGGTTAGGATGAAGCCAAGATGTGACTTCAGCGGGCCAGTGTGGGAAATTGCTGCTAAAGGAAATGAATGCAGAGTTTCAAAGACTTTTGTCTGAATAGGGGAGAGTAGTCCCTCAGCTTCATCCTCCAGCATGGAAATTGTACCAAGAACCTGGCAAAGAAGGCCCCAAGGGTCAAGATTCATTATAATTAGCAAGATAATTAGAGTAGAGTAGAAGATGCCAATCAATGAGCATCTGCTCTGTACCTAGCACTTTACATAAATTACTTAGTTTAGTTCTCACAAGTGGGTGTCATTATCCCTAATTTGCAAACAAGGAAACCAAGACTAAGAGTTAAGTGATTTGCCCCAGGTAGTAATGTAGAGCAGGAGAAGTGAGATGGGAGCCCAGATGTGTCTATCTTTAGAGCCCAGGCCTTTTCGCAACATTAGGCTGCTTCCCATCTAACTTCCCATGGAATCTCCCAGAGTTCAAAACGTAAACCCATTAGCAGTGACCACCCTTCCCACACACCACTTCCCTGTGGCTAGTTTTCAATTAGGAACAAATAAGTCCTCCAGAAAAAGGCACTCTAAATGCGTTAAAAAATACAATAGGGTAATTAAAGCCTATCTTCTATCTATTAAGGAAAGAAAAAGAAAAAGAAAATGCAAAGGCAAAAGGGATTCTTTTCCTGAGGGCATTTAGGCTCTGACGCGGTGAGTACTCTAAGTGGTGGTTCTCAGTATTTTCAACCTCCCCTTCATGCTGGAAACCCTGGGGAGCTTTAAAAAATTCCTCCTGCCTGGGTCTTACCTCAGAGATTCTGCGTTTACTGGTCTGGGGTTATCGGAATTTTTCATTGGACCTCTCCAGGTGATTATAATATGCAAAGTTCAAGAAACATTGCTCTACAAGTTGAATCTAATAATGAGGCTCATTCATTCCAGCCTTCAAACCAATAGCATTCATCTTTGTATCCTCTGTTACTTAGTCTAGTGTCTTATGCATAACAGATGCTTAATAAATGTTTGGAGAATTAACGTGATGAACAGCAGAATAATGATATATATACAGCTCTGATTTTCTGCAATCTGTTTACTACTTCATGTCTTTAAATCTTCAGTATTCCCAGGAATGTTTCATGGTTCTTTCTAGTACAAACAAGCAGAGCAGAGCTGTGCATCAAGAACTTTTTGATTCAAGGGATATTTGTGTTTGTTCATCTGCTGCCAGTGTACTCATTTTGTGTGGAATCCTGATGCTAAAAACACTATGGGATTCCCCAGGATTCTTCTCTGCTTCCCTTGGGAAAGTACCCCACCTCAATCAAAACTTGATTCCTTCAGGGAAGTTGACCTCTGGTGGCCAGATATGGAGCACACCACAGTGGTTAAGATCTGGAATCAAGACTTCTCGAGTTCAAACCCAAGCTATGTCGTTTACTGCCTTTGTAACCTTGGGCAAGTTACTTACCCTGTATGTACTTCAGTTTCCCACCTATACCATAATCTCGGGGGGCAATTGCACCAACTTCACAGGGATGTGGTGAGGTTCAAATGGGTTTGTGTATGTGAAGTACTTAGAACAGTACCTAGTACATGGTAGGTGCCACATATTTGCATACAACCATTACGGGAGAATGTTTTATTAAAGTGAATTTCTAATATCATTTATATGCTTCTATCAATAGTTTAGAAGAGAAGGATTTTTAACATGTATTAATATCAACTCACAGAATTTCTAGGAATATGCTAAAAAGGATTTTCAGGTGTTGGTCAGAACAGGCATGGGATGGGCAATGGAGATGGGCATGCTTCCAACATTTGCTCTTTACATTGCCTATTGTACATGGAGGTCAACTCCACTGGACTCAATATATGGCCAGGATCTATGTGAATTAAATACACAATCAATCATTATGATGCCAATAGTAATACAAAAGGACAGACATATCCATCCTTTGGTTGCTCATTTCCGTTGTTATCCTCTTACTTTCAGAGAGAAGTAAGGCAACAAAGGCAGTAGATGCAGCTTATGGAGAGAAGTTAGTTCATTGTGCAATGATTTTGAAGAATCCTTCATTTCATTCCCAATTCATCAGGCAAGAGGATGAGAGTTGGAGTGGAACCTACTAAAGAATGGCAATGGACACCTATGTGCAAAGTGTGTCAGGAGTGAAATCTGTATTCAGGAAAGCACCCAGGTTCAACTTCACAAAGGCTTATTTGACAAGGTGAAGAGGATGATAAAAGTCAGGTTGCTGAAAGACAGTGTAATAGGATAGGAATCGTTTATGTTAAATGGTTACAAGTGATATTAAACTTTTAAAGTTATATAGTATACCTTAATCCACACAGCAGGTTACCTCTAAATGGGGTTCTCTGTTAGAAATTAGAATGAGACCATGTAAAGTTAATGTCTTACTTTAATTATATTCTGAAGTAGCTAATACATCAAATGATAGAATCTGAGGGTAGAGGATGGTTTATTTTGGGTTTCCAGCTGTGATTTTTCTGGATTTCAAAACGACTGCCTTTATATTTATTTTTTCTCCTGGGAAAAAAGGGAAAAGACTCTCTATTGCATTCCCACTGTCTAGTATATTAGCTGTTACAATTCCCACTGGCTGACCTCTTGAAAGAGGACATTGCATTTGACTAGCTCAGCTTTTCTTCCCCCTTTCTCACTATAGATGTTACTGTACAACACACACTGAATATTGGATTAGTCTTTGAGAAGCATTGTAACATGACCTGCACAAAGAGACAAGTAACTCTATACTGTTTTCTTCCAGACTCCAATTGGCATGGGTGAAATTCCCATGCATTATATTACAATTACAGCTTGTGACTTTCTGGAAAATGCCTCATCTGGACTTGGCTTAAAAAAAAAAAAACCAATTTGCTCTTTTACCAAAAAAGTAGAAATAATTTAATGCAGTTAGTCTATTGGCTAGTTTACAAGAGCCAAACAAATCTGAGAAAGTTAGCTATCATAGTTCATATTCTTGAGTGATAACCTTGTGCTTGGGAGAGCTTAGAGGATAATTAAGAGTTTATGGAAGAAGACCAAAGCTTTTGCTTTGTTAAAAGAACAAATGGGTGACTTCTTTACATCTCTGACTGATTTAAAATTATTAGATATTTTCCTGTTTTTTTTATAGACCACATACATGATTATGCTGAATTCTTCTGGATGTGAAAAAGAAGTCCCAGTCAGTACAAAAGAACACAAAATATCAATACTTTGGATTATTTTTGTGTGTCTCAGTTCCCTGAATCAGGATCACAGAGGGGACTCCTAGGTTTGAGATGGCTTGAAATATGTTGACTGAGGCACTAGTGTGGAATTAGTAAGTCTCAAAAAGAAGAAACAGATCTACAAAGAAAACATAGAATCTGGGATTAGAAAGCAACTTAGAAATATTTGTTCAGTGCTTACTATTCACAAGCATAAGCCATATGTAACTGGAGTGGACGCTTTGTAAATTCCAGGCAAGTGGGTAGGATTTAACTTGGTGACCCCAGTCCCAAAGGGGCAACAGATCTCTACACTTAATCATAGCTCACTGGAAATAACAGAGTAAAGAAATTCTGAGCAGTGGGAAAGGTGCAACCCCCTAAATGGGAAGAGTTTATACACCTACAGGAAGGCAAGAGGCCTAGAAAATTCTTTCAGCCTATAGCTAAGGGAAGGAAGGGATTTAGTCACAGGTATTTTATAAAGGGTACTGCACTGGAGAGACCAATGCCATAGTTTTGGTCTGAAGTTTCTGGCCTTACGTGAATGTCTGTGGTCACATTTAGTTTCACAAAAAGTTAATATGACTGAAATGCAGTTTAGAAGGTCTGTGTTTTAGCAGAAGTTGTGAAAGACTGCAAACAAAAATATCAAAAGGACTTTCTTGGCATTTTTTTTTTTTTCATTTTGCACCAACAAGCTCAGGTGGCCTCTCATCTCCTATCCTGGGTAACGACATTAAATCTAGCTCCTCCGTACCTTAGAGTTTCTTTTTGTCTGAATCCCTGGAGCTTCTAATGATTTTATCTTATCTTCACATTGCCCAGGTGACTCCAGATAAGCAGAAGAGAAAAGACATTTAAGCATAGTGTCTGCAAGGAAGTTTGTCATAGGCCACCTAGCTCACAGAGCAGCCTGATCCTACCTCTTACAGCTTATAAATAGAAAACTCACTTTAGGAATTCCCCTGAGATAAGCCAGGCATGTATTTTTCGGCCAAAATAGAGATGCTTTATTGATTGCCTTAAAATACCTTGAGACCAGTAAAAGTTAATCCTGAGGAGAAGAGTACTTGTCAGACTTGTGAAGTCCTTTCTAGGCCCACAGGAGTATCCCTAGCATGACCAGAGGAGCGTTTGTGGGTGTGGTCACTTCCCTAGAGACAATAGCTCCTTTACTGAAAGGGAATGGTAATTCTCCTAAAGTCAGGTTGAAAAATTTAAATCCCATTAACGAGTTTCACAGGGTGTGCTCCCTACGCTGGGAGGTGCTTTTTGAAATTGGCAAGGCATTTTCCTTTGTCACAGTGGTGAGAGATGTGTTCGATTACTACTCTTTCCGTCTCTTTCCCCTTGAATCTGGTGAGCTTTGTAAGTGCTTGACAGAAGAGACGTTGTGCCAGTGTGTGGGCCCAGGCCTCAGGAGACTAGTGGCTTTCCTTTCTTCCTCTGTCCCTCCGCCATCTTATGGTGGGTATGGGGAGTGGGGGCAGACATTCACACAGAGAGGAAGGGTATTCTGAGAGCTGTGTCTGGGAAACTGTACCTAAGTAGTCTCATCTGCACTTGGACCTGATGGAGGTGACAAGATTTTAGACTTTGAGGGGTGGGGACTTTAGGGGGGCTAATTAATTAATGCTGCATGTGGGTAAAATGTAAAATGTTCACCTAGGGAACCCTGACTCACCACTCAGGAGTCTGACTCATCCTTTGTGAGAGAGATGTGGAAAGACTCTGAGAATGTACGGAGAAGAGAGGCCCAAATGAGCTCAGTTTCTAGCTATCTTTGCCAAGGTGATAGGCACGTAAGTGAACTGGCACTAACATTTAAGGGTAGTTTGTTACCCAGCAAAAGATAACTTGCCCAGAATTTGGTATTTGAAGCCTGGTGTTACTATAATAAAAGCCTAGCAATGAGAAGAGGCTAGAGAGGCCGTAAAGAGGTTATTAGTTCCAATGGAAGGACCTTTAGGACATGGTTGATGAGGGCTTGGAGGACAGTGAAGAAAATGTTATTGGAAGCTGGAGAAAAATGACTGTTGTTATGTGTGAAGAAGTTTAATGAAGTTGTTGCCTGAAGTCATGTGCCAAATAGAAAATGTATGTAATAAACTGGTGGATCATATAAAGTATTTAAGTGGGATGCCAGAAGGGCCTATTATTTATTTTAGCTGCATATGATAACATAGGAAAAAGAGACATATGAGCTATATAGAACTGTTAAAATTTTGAGGAGAATTTGGAGAAAATATAAAGGATTCAGGACTTTCTGGGATTAAATAAAAGGTGTTTCTTATCTTAGTCTCTCCCAGTAAAATATTATCAATTAAAAAAATTGCTTTAAGGCACTGATCTAATTGAGGATATGGGTGGCTATAAGAACCTTTGTTAAGGCCTCAGAAATATTTAAGGCAGGACCTCATATATCTTCTAAGTATTTTAAGGAAATACTTCTTCGACCCTCTCAACTAGACAATAGTATTTTTAAGAATATTAAGTACTTTATACCACAACGACTTCTTGGGAATAGGTATTGAAAGGCTTGTCTTGAAAAGAAATGAAAGTGTGACTTCTGTTGAATGGAGTTGATTATAAATTATCATGCAGGAACCCCAAAATGTTTAAAAATAAATAATATCAGCTTGGACTGAAGAAACAGAACAATATAAAATGGAAAGAAGTCTTTAGACCACAACCTAGCTGAGAACATGGAAAAGAAAAGATGACTGAGAGCCTGGAGCCAAGAGCCCAGAGAGTGAAGCCAAGAGTTGCAGAAAATCTTAACCTAGAAGCAGAGCTTGATTAGGGAATCAAGGAACTGTGTTAGTCAGCTCAAACTGCTGCAACAAAATACCATCGTCTGGGTAGCTTAAACAACAGAATTTTATTTCTCACAGTCTGGAGTTTGGCAAATTCAAGGTCAAGGTACTGGCCAGTTTAGTTGGACTCCTTTCCAGGCTTGCAAATGGTTATCTTCTTGCTATGTCCTCACATGGTAGGGAATATAGATGTCTCTTCTTATAAGGGCGCTAATCCCATCATGCAGGCTCTACTCTCATTACCTAATCATCTCCAAATACCATCACATTGGGGGTTATGAGATATCCCTCTCTATCTTTATTAATGATTTTTATCTTAAAATCCATTTTGTTATGAATGTATCTGGACCGGCATTCTTTTGGTAAATATTTGTCCAATCTATTTTTTTATCTGTTTGTTTTCAACTTCCTTGTATATTGCTTCTTTTAGTGTGTCATTTATTGTCCAAACCAGGACTCAAGAGTAAAGAGATGCTATTGATAATTATGCTACAATAATCAGTAAAATCCAGAATGATCTTAGCACACTGGGACATGCAACTTTTACTTATAAGAAGCATATAACTGGATTTTATTTGTAATCAAATATGATATTCTATCTTTTAGGGCAGACTTAATACATTAAGATTCTTTGTAATTACTGCCATATTTTGATATTTATTGCAACTTAATTTGTATTTTTTGTACATTTTATTGAATTGCATAGTTGTATAATGCTTCTCTCCTTCCACCTTTTTTTATTTTATTCCTCTTCTTGCTTTCTTTTTCACTGAAGTATTTTCTTTATTCTGTCTCTCTTTTTCTATTTTCCACTGATTCTAAGGTTATTTATTTAATGTAACATTTTAAATAATGATATATATTAAATTTTAACATGTATATGTAACTGGAAGATGTTTGAAGTTATTCAGTGTCTTTGCCCCCCTCCTATATAATACCCATGAAATATAAAGACCTTAGAACAATTTAACTCTGATTTATTCCATGCAACTGTTGTCTGGTATTTTTGTTCCAACTTGTTTTAACATTGGCTTCTCGTTTCATCATTAATGTATTTTATAGTAAATACCTGTTTATATTTAACAACAAGCTTAAAATGGCTTTATTTCTTGCATTCTACTCTTTCCTTCTGGTTTCAATTCTTGGTAAAACACCCCTTTTGGTATTTCTTTTAACAAAGGCCTACAAAATAATAAACTCTTTATCCATGTATATTTGAAAATGTCTGTATTTTATTTTATAAGGTAAAAGGCATAATTTTTATTTTACAAAATGAGGAATCTGAGTCACAAACTGTATAAATAAATTTCTCAGACTGCGAAACTCTTAAAAGCAACCAACAGTGAATGCCAAAGACAATAGAATAATATAATTTGAGGAGAAAAAAACTCCTTCTCTGAAATTCTATTCTTGGCTGACATTTACTGATGCAAAATATCTTGTCTAATTATCTTGCTTCCTTTGATAATGAATCTCTTCTTTTTCATAAGTTTAAAGGTTTTTATTTGATATTCTGCAGGAGTGTTTAGCTGGGTCTAAGCATGAATCTGTTTTTCTTATCCTGCTGATGACTTTGTGCTCCTTCATGCTGAGATTCTTGTTCTTCACATCTCTCTGAACAATGAGAGACTTTCTCTAATTCTGTTTTCTCCTTTCATAATTCTTCCTAGAGCACCATCGGACCTTCCCATTCCATCTTTCATGTCTCTACATTTATCTTTGTCAATTTGTACTGAATTCTGGGAATGTGCTTGGATTAGTCTTTCCATTTATTCATTTATATTTTCTTTGTCTTTATTCTTATGATCACTCACTGATATTTTTTCTTTTAATTTTATAAATGTGTGCAGGAAAGGGTTAACTTTGCAGGTGTGAGTTGCTCAAACTTTGCACCCTTCCAAGAAGGGGCTGTCTTCAGAATTTGCCCTTGGACAGCTCCTGGGAGACCTGAGCCTTTGGAATATTCTGTCTGATTGGGGTGTTTTTGTGTCCCTGAGGCATGAGCCACACAGTACCAGTTTGACCAGATAGTTTATGCCAACACTGTCATTTACACTGAGAACCTGTTTTTGCTCTGCAAGGCTGGAGTCTGAGTAGCTGAGGTGCCTGCATGACCACAGGCCTTCATGACGGACTCCCAGTGAAAACACGAGAGTCAGGGGAGCTTTCTTCCTCGGTTGACACTTCACGTGTCATCACGCATTGCTGTTGGCATGATTAAGGGTGTTTGTGTGATTCTGTTGGAAAAAGATGCCTAAAAGCGTGTTCCCAATATCTCCTGGACTTCACTCCATGTGCCTTTATCCTTGATAATGTTAATGTGTCTTCCTTTGCTGTAATAAACTATAACCATGAGTATAACAGCTTTTCTGAGTCCTTTGAGTTCTTCAAGTGAATCATCCAGCCTGAGGGTGGTCTTGGGGACCCCTCTCACACACTATGTATTTTTCTTTCCTATGAATTCCATTTTAATGTTTCTAATTAGTCTTTTATCACTTTATCCTATTATTGTGGATAAACATTATTATTTCTATTCCTTTATTTCTTAGGATGCATTAAATTTACTTATTTAGAATTTTTGATATTTAAAAAAAACTGCTTTTTGTTTTTTGGGTGCAAAATTTGCCTCCTGAGCCTATTGATTCACCCCTATACTTGCCTGGCATGCAGTCATTTGGCAATCAGCTATGACTTGAGCTCCACCTGATTCCATGGGTACTGGACCCAGGGTTGTGGAAGCATTTCTGAAGGGTGGATTTAAATT
This sequence comes from Propithecus coquereli, assembly GCF_000956105.1. Classification (NCBI taxonomy): domain Eukaryota; kingdom Metazoa; phylum Chordata; class Mammalia; order Primates; family Indriidae; genus Propithecus; species Propithecus coquereli. The sequence goes on along the minus strand of NW_012150507.1, from coordinate 3,280,551 downwards.
TACTTAAGTTAGGCCTCCACGAGTTTCTCTGGTGCTGGACTAGTCTTTATAATAAATGTCTGCTTGGTGCGAATTTGGGTTCTGATATATTTTATTAAGTTCTTTTTCCTTGTTTACTGCTCTGGGTTTTGGCATGCATTGTTACTACTTCTGCAGGCTAGTGGTAGCATTTAAAGTTGTTTCTCATGTTTGTTTCATGAATTTAGTGAATGTTGGGAAAGAGCGTATAGGATATTGTCACCCACTTCCATGTTTAAGCAGACTAGTTTGGTGTTTAATGTATTGAAATAATTTTATCCTAGGTTCAGCTGTCTTGAACCATAGGGACACTTACTTATGTCAGAAGGCCAGTACAGTTTGCAAATCAATTTTTGTGATTTGCTTTGCATTTTCTTATATTATCTGGGTGGCTTCTTATTTTAGTGTCAACTTCTCTCCCTCTTCTTAATTGTTTAAGGGTTCATGTTGTATACACGCAGGTGCAGTTTTTCTGTTTGTAGAATCTGGAGAGTCACGGTTATCAAGAGGATACTAATAGAGCACTTTTTTGGTTTTTGGTGGACCCACTCTTTGAATGTAATTTTGTCTATCTTAGTTTCTTCTAAAAAAAAGGGCCAAATCTTATTTTTATAAGAATTCCTCATTTATAGCTCAAGTAGGAATATAAAGAGAGCACTGTGTACTAGCTTCCAAAGAATTTGCATGCCTAATCCCTCAAGAATGTGAGTAGTTAATTATAAATATGATTGGATATCAGAAGAATGGAAGTGATAGGACAATTATAAAAAGGGTAAGAAATATTAGTTGAAAAAAAGAATGCAGCAATTGATAAAATGCTTAATAAATTCTTTACATCAGTTACCATGGAGGATGACTGATGGGTGGGCAAAAACCCAATAGACTACCCAGAAAAGTATATCAAACATTCTTTTACATCAAGTAAGCAAGATTGATCAGGAAGTGAGAATGTCTGGACATTGCAAAAACTCTAGGGAATGGCCGTGTTTCAGGTTTTTAATGTAAGTGATTAGCAATATAAGCAAAATTTGAGAGATAAATCTGCAGTTTCACGAAAAAGAAAAATACAGATCAAAAGAACAAATGTTTATTTTTGCCAAGATTTCAGGAGACATCACTACTACTTAGATTCAAATTTAGTATAGAAACAGGTATATTTTAGAGTATTTTTCTATAAACACAACACTTTTCCATTTCTTATAGCCTTTGTATAGATGACAGTAGTTGTCTTATTACCTCTCAGGCATGCAAAAATAAAGAAAAGAAACATGAATAATATTTGTCGGTAATTTTGGGATGTTGCCCTGATGTGTTTATTTTTCTATTTGAAAGGGTAGATGTCAGTTTCAAGTTTGTTTGTGAGTGTGGGCATGTGTATCTGTGAAAGAATATCTTTTAAAAAGATACATCTCATTTCTTGCGTAGTTTATGAAATTTTATGCTTATTTCAATAGCCCAGTAGTTTTTCTGACCAGGTCTTTAATATGAATATGGTGTGAAATTAGTAAGATTATTAGGGACAAAGAAGATGCTAACCTTGGGAAACAGAAGTAAAAAAAAAAACATATATATATGTATGTGTGTGTATTATATATTATTATATCATACATTATATTATGTATTATATATATCTCCTCCTTTCATTGCCCTAACTCTTTCCCTGGATATTTTTACCATATTGACCAACATCTGGATCTAGTTTCTATCTGTCCTGTTATTTTTATGTTAGCAGATTTTTCCAGTTCCTATCCTCTTTTATATTCTGCCTTTTACCTTGTTCTTTCTTAGGACCCTTACTAGCTCCTTATTAACTCCAGGCAGGTTTTATCTTGTTCTGTTTGTATCTACCTCAATTCATACTGTTGCAGACAATCTAGCCTAACTTTGATTTTTGTGTCTAACCCCATATCCAGATCCTGTAGTAGATTCCCTGATTTCTATCATTTCCCTTCCACTTAAGGCCCACTTCACCTACTCTCTGGCAGAAATTTCTTTGATATAAAATTGCGTTTAAAAAGACACCTAAGTGGGTTGCATAAATGTACATATGTGATAAAATTGCATGGAACTAAATACACACACACACACACACACACACAGATGAGTGCATGTAAAACTAAGGTCGATCGGTTGTATTAATGTAAAATTCCTGGTTGGAAATTTTACATTGCAGGGGAGACTGGGGAAATGTTCTCTGGAATTTCTGTCTATTATTTCTTATAATTTCATGTGAGTCTACAATTATTTCAAAATAAAAAGTTTTAAAAAAAGATATAAGTGGAAACATAATTGAGTGTTTTGGGTTTCACTTTCTGTCTTCTACGGAGTTAGTAATCTTGAACAAGATCACAAATAATCATCTAGCACCTCTATCACTTCTCCGCCCCCCACCCCAGCCAGTTCTCTAGGATGGCACATGAAGTGTTATGCGCATTAGGATCTTTCAGCTAAAAACATCTCTGAATCTTAAATTATCTTTCAGTCATAGTCATTTAGTCATTCACTCTGTCAGTGAATAAATCTTTATTTAGCACCTATTATGAATCAGGCACTCTTGTAGGCACTGGAGTCATAAGAAATTTATTTGTTCCTGACTTTAATAAAGTTTATTTTCTTCGATAAAAAGTATATGCTAAGACTTGCTAAGTTTATAATTTTAGTTTGCTAATATTTGCAGGCTGCTTCACTGATATATTATTTTATGAATCTACAAATGAACTCTAATCCCTTCCAACAAATCATTGTTTTCAGGTAAAGAAATCTCAAGATTATAAATAAACATAGAAATCCACAAAGATTTAAGGAAGTGAAAGAACATGATGAAATCTCTTATGATGGAGCTAGTATTGATGTAAAAGTAAAGTTTTATTAATACATTTCAATAAGCCCATGATAAACAAGGTGACTCACCTCATCCAATGGACTGCTTTGGGTAAACCACAATTGAGAAGAGATGGAATTTCACTAAATTCTTAAGAGGTTACAGACTCTATTTCTAGCCTAAAAAAATTCACTCATTATTCTCTCCCTGGACATATCCAACCGTAATTTAAACTTAAATTGAATCAAGGAACATGGAGATAACTTTTTATTGTAGGAGTGTGCCTAGGGGAATAAAAAGGAAGAAAAATCTCAGAAGAATTCTCTCTAACTGAACAAATTTATTTATATTTCCATGTTGATCAGCATATATCCTGACTGAGAAACTTAAAACTTCCAAAGTTATACTAAGGCTCCAGTTGCGACAATGACCATCTCTGCTCTTTGGTATTCAGGTTTTCCCCACTCAACACAGGAAATGAGTTGGAATTTGTTTTGCAAGGTTTGTTTTTTTTTTGTTTCCGGCCTCTGTTTTGTAGAACATTTTTCCTGTGATCAGGAAGACTGATCTGTAGAAACACAGTGATAACATCACTAACTTTGTGATCATTGGCTATCTAAAATGCAGGATTTTATGTATTCTAGGATGGGCAAGAAGTGACATTAGGGGGTCTCCATGTGCCTTCACTAGAACTTTCCTTTCTGTTTACTGTTAAGGACTTGTAGGTATGAGATTTGAGGTGACTTCTCAACTTTTGTGTTTTTCATCTTCCATTTTTTGCCACAGAAAGACTCCACAGGTTCATTGTTCGTGCGCAGCACGTCTCGTCGTCAGAGCCCAGTTGGCAGCGCTCTGACTTGCCCAGACACTGCCCTTTGACTTCCTTAATACTCTCATCCTTCCACTCCACCATCTATTCCCCTCACACACCTCATGGTCCTGCTTCCTTTATTTTCTATGCTGGAAATTATGTGTTTAATTAGAATCTATTATTATTATTGTTGTTGTTGTTGACAGTTCCATTGATTACCATTTTTGCTTGTTTTTCAACAAAACTCTATCTATAGACCAACAACACTGTATCAATTCTTACTGGGGGGAAAAACATATAAACAGTTGTATCAATAATGCCAGAAATTCACGGTTTTCACTTTCAGTGGTTTCCTTAACATCAAACTTTTTTGTTTTTATTTTGCTTGTCTACTACTTCAAAACTTTGGAATTCTCTTTCAATTTTCCTAATGTGATTTGACCAATATTGTGGTTCTCAGGAATAAGCTTTTCTGATATATGGATATGGGAGGGCCCCACATTTTGCAAGAATGCATCTTGGAGGGTGATTTGGAAAGCAAAAATGATGGGAAATAGTTTTGTTTTCAAAAAAGCCACTGTGCAACTTGTGGTTATCCTATTCTATCACCAAACTCCTGACTGCATTTACACTGGGCTTTGAAGAACCAGCTGCTGAAAGTGATAAATCAGCAGCTGAAAATGATGAATGAGAAACTCATTGGAGCTCAAAGTGAAATATGGGTGCTTTTCAGCAACATTGGATTGGTAACTAGAGGTGGCAGTGAGGGGTGATTGCTGGCAAATGTATGAATATGTGTATTATACTAACAATTACACTTGCTTATTTGAATTATTTTTGAAGTCCTTTTATTTATATAGCATTCTGTTTTTTTTTATTTTGAGTAGCACTAGTAACAATAAATTGGAGCCAACATTTATTAAATGTCAATTATATGCCAAGTCCAGTACTAGACGGGGAAGCACCAGCTATTAAATGCCTCATTGTGATCTGCAAGCACCACTTCTGGCAAATTATGATCTACTTTCTATATTATTGCACTATTCTGGATGTAACAGACATTCTGGATTTTAAAACCTATTTATAATGTTTCTAGTGTGGTTCATGCTTATTCAAATGGAATATTTTTCAGATTGTTTCTTTCCAAGTGCTACTTACACACCTGTTGTCCATGAATCTTTCCACTTTGATTTTGATTTATTCAAGTTGCCAATGTTCCCTGGTTGCTAGTCCATGTAACGGTCTGTTCATTTGTACATAAACATTCATACAAGATGGAAAAGTTGAAGTAATTTAAATTTAGTCCATTATTTTTTTTCCAATGTAAATTGTGTGTCACTACACCATTTCAACGCAGGGTTATTCATTGGTTTACCTTCTGCCTTTTTATGGCTTCCAGGCATGTTTAATATCTCTGATTAACTGAATTTTTCAGGTTAACATCTGCATTTAATTTCAAGTTATTACCCGTTTCCTAGACTGGTCAGTGTAACATTTCAATCACTCCTTCCTTCTTTCTCCACCCATGTAGTAAAAGATTCAGAGTCAGTTATACTTTTTCTCTTTCACAGCCATAGAGCTGCACTTAAATAATATTTAAGAAAGTTATATTTCTTTTGAAGTGGTCACAGGAAGCATATGCTTAGTGTATATAAACAGAGAAAGAGTTGATGCACTGATTCGGAAGGCTTGGTTGATTTACAGAGCTCTTGTATCTACTTATAAACATTTTGCCTCAGAGAGAAATGAAAGGCTCTATTGGACTCCAAAAGCCTCAGAGCTCCTGTATAACACCACTGAGATTCAAAGAGCAAGGCTTCTTTCAGTTTCACATTGCCCTATTTTTTTGGTCTGACTCAACAAACTTCTGAAAGATCCTTGTTTTAGTTTACACTCTCCCTGCCTCGTTTTCCAAACTCTTTAATTTTTCAAACTCATTTGATCATGGAGAATGAAACCTTAAGGATTAGCCATACTCCAGTTTTGTTTTTTCGCCTACTGAACAGGATCGTTCAAACCGATTCTCCCATTTTTCTCTGGGTTCTCTACAAACCTGTCTAAATCATTCAATTGAAGGAAGAATAACAATATGAAAGCAGAACAGCTAAATGTGTGGTAATGTCTGGCCACTATATTTTTGGCAAACCTTGACCTAATTCAGGTTAAAATTAGCATTCCTTCTCAAATTGGGTATTTTTGTTGGAGAGAGTAGGAAGGGGGTAGGAATAAACAGCTATGCTGGGATTTTAATGGATTGAGAACTAGGGTGTGAGAAATAGTCTTCATATTTTTTTTTCAGGTATGGGGGATCCTGGACTATGATTAAAAATTATGAAGGGAATCTGTGAAATTAAGTTAATATTCTAATAAAATATATCTTATGACTAAGTTATTTTGACACATTTAATGGTCAGCATGATCACTGTTGTTCTAGGACATTTTTAGGCACAATGTATGTAAAAGATCACATAAACACTGAAATTAATGTCCCTTATGTATAGTCAAATAAAACCCTCCTTATTGTTCTCAATTCACTGAAAGCAACAAAAGTCATCGTGTGCCCATTATAGCAAGACCTTACCTGCCTTAAAGTCAGGAGTAATATCTTGTTCATAATTTTATTACCAGTGTCAAATGCATTGACTGATGATTAGTAGAAACTCAAAGTTCATATAGAAATGAATAGTGCATGGGGCCTCTATAAAGAATCTTTAAACTAATTTCCTTTTCTAGGTTCCCAATTTGTGAAATTGTGTTGAATGAGGCATTTCCTCATATCATTTCAACGTTCATCATCTTCATTCCCTCCCACATGGAAATGCAACAAAATAAAACAGGATCTAGATTAAATTTTTTGTGTCACTATTGTTTAGTTTTTGATCCCAGTCTCCATCTTCTGTGACCTACGTGGCTTTTTGATCAGTTCAATTGACTGCTCTCTGCCTTTCAGGATTCAAGTGGCTATGAATGATATGTGGAAAGAATGTCACCATTTCCCAGGGGTGGGGGCCAGAGGTTCCTCAAGGGATCTGGGAGCGTAAGTGGGGATGGATTTTGCATTGAAGGATCAGAAGTCTTAGAGCATAGGAAGGATGGGGAATTAGGTGCCAGGGATTTAACCTGGTTTGGCGAAGAGAGGAATAGGACGTGACCTGCTGGTTACATGGATGTGAGACACTAGAGCACAGTTCTCCAGAGGCAGAATCTGAGTTCTTTCAGTCTGTGTGTCCCAGAGGCAGGAAAATTTCTACAGAAGAAAAACTGCCAAGGACAGTTCGTTCTGGCTATGATCATTTGGTCACCTGAAACCAATTAAACCAGGTTAATGAGTTGACCTTAGGTCAAGATTTCTGTGTTAATGCAAAATTGTTCTTTATTCATGCACTTCTTCCCAATGAGAACACATACGGCCTCAGAATTTTTACCAGCATTGGACCTCAGGCAGCAACTACCAACAAAGTGAGACTTGGGTTTTAGAAATGAAAGCAATTGTTGCTCTGGTACTAGCACAATTTCAGGAGCAATGGGAAACATCTGTTGCTCCTACCTTGATTTTCTCTTTGCCCTGCCCCAATAAAAACTCCCCTATCCAACCTCCTCCCTCATACGTAATGTTATCACTGACAGCAGAACCATCCCTCTCACAATTAGAAAGCATAAATCGATGCTTACACATCCTTTCCAGATTTCTTCCAATCTGTTCCCTCCTCAGGTGCCCTCTTTGTCATCCCCTCATGCTCATGCTTCCTCTAAGACAGGTATCTTAAAAGAACTCCTCCCCAAACTGTTACTCGCACAATCTTCCTTCATATCTCTCTGGCCTATTAAGGTGTGGTCTAGGGTTGCTGCATCCACATGCTGAACACCTGTTTTCTTTTCAATCTTCAGTAGTATGGCTTCCATCCCCTCTGCACTGTACTGCTGCTGCTGCTACTTTCCATTTATTGAGGACTAACACTGGTCCAGGAATAGCGAAAAAATACATAGATATATTACCACTTAATCACTTAAAAAACAACTCCAGGAAGTAAGTGCTAGAAACTGGGTTTAAAGATGTTAAAAATTTGTGGAAGGACACACCGATAGTAAACGGAAGAGTGAGGAATTAATCCAGATCTAATCCTAAATCCGTAACTGCTTCAACAGATCACCTTCACCTTGACTCCTCTTCTGGTCTTTAGATTCCTCAATCTATGTCTAAAAGAACTGCCTGACAAGATAAATTTGTTTTATACCTGCACTTTCTTATACAGAATCCACTTGTCCCATGTGAGTGTTAATTACTTATAACGTGGCTAATGCAACTGACGAACTATGTTTTAATTTAGTTTGATTTAAATTTAGATAGGCACATGTAGCTAGTGGCTACCGTATTGGACTGCACAGCTTTAATACTTCTATGTCACTGGACCTTGTTAATAGCACCTTCACATTGACACTTTGCCTTCACTTGGTCTTATTTATCATGGATCTCATGATTGTTTTCCTGTTTTCTCCTCCTCTGTGGGGTTCTTGTCTTCTTCCAGGTACATGTTAGTTGTTCCCAAGTTTCTTTTTCAACTGTCTTCTTTTTCTACATTTTATTCCTTGGCATTAACACTCATTCTGGTGTCATTAAATATCTATCTTCTTGTATGAATGACCAAAATCTTCTCCACTGACAAAAATAGAAGTAATGTTTCTTTCCAAAGTTCTTCTTCATATGTTCCCTGTTTCTATGAATGGCACTGCAATTCTATCAATTCCTTAGATTTAAAATTTCTAATTCTACTTGGGCGTGTATACCTTTTGTTTGGCTGTATGAAATCATTTTCCCGGTTTCATTGATTCTATCTTCCAAATGTCCCAAATCTGATCCTACCTCTTTGTTTTTCCAGCTACAATCCAATTGAGATTCAATTATCAAATCCTTTAGAATGGTTTTTCTAAAATATTTTATATTAGGTCATTAAATATGAAATGTCTGGTTTCAAATCAAAAGTGTAGTTTATTATATATCAAACAAGAAACAGTACAATTAATCAAAGTATGCACCTAAACTATCAACACAGTTTTGCCATTTTAACAGTAGCTTGTTTGTGCCAGCGGTGAAGAAGTCTGGAAAGCAAGTGGCAATGAAATTGCAAAAGACATTTTTCACAGCTTGTTGAGAATTGAATATTTTTCCTTGCAATAAGTGGTCCAAAGCCTGGAAGAAGTGGTAGTCAGTTGGTAGCAAGGTGTAGTGAATATGATGGATGACAAAGTTTCCAAGTCCAGCTGCTGTAGTTTGAGCAGTATTGTTTGTGCAACATGTAGTCGAGCGTTGTCTTGCAAGAGGATTGGCCCCTCTCTGTTGACCAATCTCTGCTGCTTAATTGCAAGCATCTTCATCATTTCATCCAACTGGGTTGCAGTAGACATCTACTGTAATTGATTTACTGGGTTTCATGAAGCTGTAGTGGATAACAACAGCACTGGGCCACCAAACATACATCATTAGCTTTTAGTTGATGAATATTCGGTTTTGGACTGTGTTTCAGCACTTCGTCTTTATCCAACCGTTGTGCCAAATGCTTGTGATTGTCAAAAAGAATCCATTTTTCATCACATGTAACAATACAGTGTAGAAATAGTTTGACTTTATGTTGTGACAGCAAAAAAAAGACAAGCTTCAAGATGCTTTCTCTTCTGATGCTTGTTTAATTCATGTAGTACCCATCTATCCACCTTCTTTACCTTCCTGATTTGTTTCAAATGGTTCAATATTGTTGAAATAGTAACACCAAACCTTGCTGCTAATTCACACGTAGGCTGAGATGGATTTACTTCCACTGAAGCTTTCATCTCATCATTATCCACCTTGGTCTCAGGTTACCCACATGGTTCATTTTTAAGATTAAAATCACCAGAATGGAACTTATCAAACCATCCATCTACATGCTGTGCATTCATTAGCCACATCCTTCCCAAACACTTCGTTGATATTTCGAGCTGTCTGGACTGCATTGGTTCCACAACGGAATCCATATTTGAAAATAACACAAATTTTTGACTTATCCATGGTTTCACAAAAAATTGCTCTTAAAAAAAATTTAAAAGATAATCACAAGCCAAACCATGTGTTTGAAAGACTGAGGATGTACTGTCACAATAAACATAAAACAAGAAGGGTCAAGGCGAAATGTCAGAGATATCAACTGTCAAACTTAGTACTTAAGGAAATTGTATATTTCATACTTAGTAACCTAATACCTGAAGAATGTGTTTATTCAGGAGTCTAAAGATGGTAAAGTACCTACAGTACCTAAAGATGGTAAAGTACATGAAAAGTTTGAGCAGAGGCATAGGGGTGTGAAAGGGCATGACACTTACTGGAGAACTATATGTGTTTCTAAGTGTCTACAACACAAGGTGACTATACATAAAGAAGATAGGGGAGTAGAAAGGGAAGAGGTTAGACATGAAGACCTAGCTTTAAGCATTCCTGGAGGACTTTGTATGCCATCTTAAGAAGTTTTGGTTTTGTCCTAAAGGGGAGGCTTTAAAAGTTTTAAGTAGGAGGAGCAACTTTTTTAGATTTGCTTTTCAGAAAGTTCTCTTTGGTAGGAGAATGGAAAGATTCAATATGGGAGGCAGCAAGGTATTTTTAAAAATTGTTGCCATACACCAGACAAGAGACATAAAGACTTAAATTAAGGCAGTAGCAGAGAGGATGAAGAGAAAGAACCCAGTGAATGATTGGAGGGTGGACAGTAATGGAGCTCATGAAGAAAAGGTATTCTGAAGAAAAAATGCTTTGGCAAGAAAAGGAATGAACTCATTTGTTCCTTAAAGTTTTGGACTAGCTGAATTTGTGGGACCTTTAGACCTTCCAGATTAAGGTATCCATGAGGCAGGTGAACACAGAAATATGATTGCAGGACAGCAGTGTCATATGGAGATATAATTTGGGGTTCCTCAGATTTTAGGTTAAAATATAAACATGGCTTTGGAAAAGGGTATGCAAGGAGAAAGAGGCTTGATGTCTTTTCAGGTGCGCGCACGCGTGTGTGTGTGTGTGTTAAAAAAAAAAGATTTGCACTTGAAGGAAACGAATTTCATCTCTCCTGCTCTAGGCTATATAGAAAAGAAAGGAAAAGTTTTGAAGAAAGACAATTATTGTAGTATTTCTTAGAGTGATCATGGTATCTGCTATTCTTTTCTGATTACTAGGTGAAAGAAAAGATAATTTGTACTAGTGTACATCTGAGGAATAATGAATTAGAATATAATGATATTTTTGAGACCTTTTTAATGAAAACAGGAAAAGATCTTTTGGTGCCTTCCTTCCAACTGTGATTCTGTAAAATAGGTCATAGCCCAAAGTTTTCTTGTTTTTTTCCTTTTTTGGAAATTAAGTCTTTCTGGAGACAAAAATAAAAAATAAAATGGGGATAGTCCTTCCAACATTTATTTATTACATTTCTACTTTATTCCTAATATGGATGCTGAAATTTACTCATCCTCATAAATAATCTTCAAAAATAGTTAGTCTGAGAAAATATTTTGCATCATTTCCCACCAGATTGTATACTTTTTATACTTAAGCCCCTAACTATTCATTCTTACAGGTATACTTAAAATTTAGTACCTTCTCTTTTGGTAGTATTTATCAAGACTAAATTGCTTCATTTTATACTTATTTTCTTTCATTCCATAATTATAGCATACAGCATTTCTATATCCTATGAAGTATTTGACTTCTCCTGGCAACACATGTACCCCTAAGTGGTTTGTGGACACTTCCAACTTTGCCTATGTTTTCCTTTCCTTCTTTTGTGCTGGGTATGGCGGAACATTGAATAATTTGTTGAGATACAACATACCCAATGATGCATAAATTAAAGTCTCGCTTTGAGTTCTAGGGAAAAGAAAGCATAATATTTTTGAGACTGGGCTCTTGGTGCTGGAATTCTTCTCCTTGACTCTTTGCCAGAGGCTGGGCCACTAATCTTGGAGTCACAGAGGAAGGACCCATCTGTTTTCTCAGGCTTCTGTTCTTAGGGAAAGATGTGAAGGAAGCTCTGTGAAATCTCCAGGGACTGGCTGAGATTCTTAAGACATGTTTATAGTTTAGCTCTGTGAAGAATCATCTGTGACTATTAAGATGAGGCATTTTATTCCATTTAAATATTCTTAGAGAATTTTATTACTGCAGTAGTTAATAAAAAAAACTAATACAATATTCTCTTGCTTTTTTAATGTTCATTTTATAATTAAACTACAAATTTTATACAGACACACTCAAAATAATAAGGGATGGGAATTATTTAGAAATGCACATATTTACATATATATATGTATCCTTTTTATCCCTAATAACCTGAAAGAGAGATTTTAATATTAATGACCATCATTATATTAATAAGTACCCAGTTTGTTGAGCAATTTATAAATTTCTATATAATATTCCCTTATCATTGACTATTAATAAAAATAATAAGTTTATGTATTGTATTCTTACATTTTATAAATGACTAAGTTTATTTACTTTTATATTGTCCTGTACCACATCATAATCATATTTTTATGATTTGCTCTTATCATTTTTGGAATCCATTACCTCACCAGATGGAACTCAAATTAAGTTATTCTGCTATCTTGTGGTTACAACTTGAAATAGCAAATGTTGTATTCAGGAGTTAGAATTCAAGCTTAGCTGTTGAGATAAGGAAAAAAAAATTCAGATCACTGAGAGAGGGCTAAAGTACCCTGAGAGAACACTTGATCTTAATCAAAATTTCAATAATTATCAAATTACCTCCCCCTAGCAGCCAGGCAGACACTGGAAAGAAGTCAGTCACATTGAAAAGCCACTAGAGATAGATCCAGGGCTAGACAGCAGCTCTGCAGTAATGATTTAAATTATCCCTCAGTGGCCCTAAAGAATTAAAGCTCCTACTAATTTTCTCTCAGAAACTCAGACTCTGGCAAGCTAAACGATTTTTTAATATAGAAATAAATTCGCTGCAGATTTACTAAATTTCCTTTTCCTTTTCTCAGTCAAGACTGGGTTAGAGTCAAACTCTTTAGGTGCAGCCCTGCAAAGATGGAGGAACTCCGACCTTGTGTATATTTGCCAATGCAGCTTTTTTTTTTTTTTTTTAAATTTTGGGTTTCATCAGTGACTCCTGTCAGAAGAAGAGAGGTAGGGGTAGAAGAAGTACAATTTTCGGTGTTCCCAGAGGTCTGCAGTTTTGCTAGTTCCCTCGCCCCCATTTCCAAGCACTATGAGACCAGTGTTGGGGTGGCTTCCATGTTCAGTCTGAGATGATGAAAAGGACTTGTCTCCACGCATCTGCTCCCTTTCCCCAATGATAGTGGTCTTGTAAAAGTTCCTGGGGCCACTTCTTGTTACTACTACAGATCCTTAAGGCAGTTTACTTCCCATTTTGTGGAAGAAGGATTGGTTTCTGTTTATATTTTTCATGTTCATCCTTAACCCCCCAATCCAAAAAACTTGGAAACTGTAAGAAGTCTTATTTTACAGAAACTCTGAAGAATGTCCCAGTAGTTAAGAAGTAGTTTTTAATTACAGTGTGAACTGCAGAGCACGTACTGGAACAAAGTCTTTCTGAGTTGAATTGAACCTCTTCAATTTCGTAGACAAATTGTGTTTGATCTATGTTGTTTAATGCCTCAGCTTTAATTATTAAACCTTTATTCACTGAATCTCACTGTAGTGTAATCAGTGAATAGAAGCACATCTGCTCAGTTCTACAACCACCTTTCAAAAACATCTTTTCCTTTACAAAGCCCTCTATTTCCTCTGGCAGATGCTGAAAGTATTAATGGTGGCCAAGAGGCTTCTGTCTCTTAATGAGTAGCAGGTGTGGTCAGAATGCCTTATTATTTATCACTTCCTCACCCAGGATATTGTTCTATGCATGTGAGACATTCATGTACTTCTCCCTCAATGGCCTCTTTATTTCACATGGAATATCTCTGTGTCTGAAATGAATATTACACTTCACACTAAACTTTGACATTGGCTACCTCAGAGATTACCTTCACCTACTGGGGACAGTCATGAGGTTAGCTGGAGTGACTCTACTAATGTTTCCCAGATTTGGGGATTATTTGAGGTCACGAGGTAAGGGTGGAAAGGAGGGGTAATGGAGAAAGGAGGTGATTATATTTTTTTTATACAGCTTTCATTTCTGATCTTTGCTCTGATTGGAAACCCTTCTCATAGTCTGCTCTAAAGGGGTTGGAGTTGATCCATTTTGGATTGCTTTGTTTGATGTTCTGCTGTGAGATTAATGAGAAAAACACCTTTTTGGATGCATGATAGTTTTTCATTTTAAGGCTGAATCCAAATGGCCACAGTCTTTCATGAATTCCTTGATTGCAGAAAGAGAGATTTTAGATTTTACTACTCACCTTCCTGGAATTTTTCTCCCACTATGCTCAGAGCTTCTTGGACTCATGTTTGATTGAGTTTTTTTTTTTCTTTTAATTATTTCTGCAGATTTTCTCAGGCTTTTGTTCTTTTGTAAGGTTTGATGGGAATATTTGCAACTGTCACAGGCATAAATTCCCTGGTATAATTGTGAACCTAGCATTTTGGTATAGGTTTGAATGATGGCAATCTTGCTGTATAAAGAAAGGTATGAAGAAGTCTTGTGGCAACCTTCTTCCTTAGTCTTATGTGGCTTATTGGTCCTTAATGGTGTCTGGATTCATTTGTTTTCTTTTTTCTAGGCCATTTGTTCATGGGTAGCCAAGTAGACCCACAGAAAAAGTATTCGGTATTGGGTTTTCTCCTCAGAAACCACCTATAAATTGCCAGATATTTAAAAAGTGAGTTGAACTGATGACTAATAAGTTAATTAATCTATTTTAAAAATAGTTGTCAAACTTTATAAGAAATTACTCCAATATAATGCATATGTAATTATAATTTAAATGTTTACCTACATCTCTACACATGTAACAACTTTAAGCAGTCGTTAAAATGTTTAAGCCATTTTAAACTTTAAGAAGTCTCATTTGCATGCTCTCTGTGTTTGAAGAATCCTTGAGGATGAAGTTCAAGGTTTACTCGCTATGTATTTCTGGGATTGGTCCACTAAACATCCTCTGCTGGAGGTGAGCCAAGTTTTCATAGCTGAGATCATGTTATGTGAAGGAAGTGGGAATTCAGCTGCAGTTTTAATTTCATGAACACCTCAAGAGAGCTTTCAAATATGTAATAGTTGATTGGACTGGTGTCCCCTGTATTTTGGTCTGACCTTTATAGTTCAACTTTCTAATTATTACATACGTATGTAACTTGTGTTTAAGAAGGAAGATGTCTGTAGAAACTATTTGATGTGTAGGTGGTCATAAGCTCACTTAAGCCTTCCTTTCCTAAAAGCAGGAAGACACCATTTGCCAAATGTAAACAAAAGTGAGCCTGGGATTGCTTTTGTAACTAGGAATCCACAATTTCAAATGCTGCAAATTAAGCGTCACACAGCTATGGGGAAAATAATTTGACAAACATTCTTTATATTATTTGAAGAAATATTTAATGACTAAATCTAAATCTATTATCTATCTTTTGGTTATCTTCCAGCAAGAATCTACAAAACATTTTAAACTTTGAAGTATCCACCATTTTTTTTCCTAATCTGAACACACAATCTCCTATTAGAAGTTTCAGAAATTTAGCACATTGTATACTAATATTTATAGGTTTCATTCTTTACCTTAAGAATACAGTACAGGATTTATTTGTATCCAAAAGGGACAACAATAAAGAAATCCAGTATGTTAGAAATAGAGTACAAATACTTCAACCCAAAGAAGAAGAGAAAGAAATCTAGTGTTTATTTCAGGGGTGTTGCCATTGTTTTTTTTTTTTTACTTGGATCAGATGAAGGGAATTGAGATGTCAAAGTCTAATTTATGAGTTTCATGAGAAGAGGGAAACTTGTTCAATGACTCCTCACTTCTCAATAGTAAGATAGTAAACGTAACTTGGTACAAAGATGCTTATAGCTCAAAGAATTTTGTACTTCAATCAAATGAGAACAGTTTTTCTTGCTTGTAAGTATTGGCTTCACCAATGGTTGTTCTCAAATTGGGTCCCAAAGAGAGAATTATGGGACCTGGATAGGACTGCTAGATCCTCTTCTTAAAATTTGCTCAGTAAATGTCGGGTTTTTCCTAGAGCTTAAGATATTAAGAATAGTGGAACTATTTGGGCTGTGGAAGCTAGGGCAAACCTGGATGTATTTGAGCTTTGCAAAGAGGAAGTCTACTGCAATGTTTTAGTTTCTCCTTGCATAAGCATCTTTCCCAGTTAGCACACCTTCTATTGCTTCAAATGATTTCTTCCTATACTAATAGAACAGAAGCAAGTTAGCCAGAATGCAGCCAAGTAGGCTATGTCCTATGACATATTAACCCTAGAGAATGAAGGTTCACCAGTGAATGAAGCTATGAATATATAAGAAATATTTCTTAATAAAATGGAGGCAAAAAGCTTTACAGTAGGAATCAAGAGACCCAGGTTTGTCACTAACTTCTCGCTTGCTTCTTTGACATGCTTCCCATTATAAGGCAATATCTCAGTGATGAGATGCTTCTGATAACTAGATTAGTGGAAATTTCAGTGACAGATATCAGAATGCAGGTTATCCAAATGCAAAACATAACCTGTTCCTGTCAATTAGAGAGAAGGTAAGATATTTCCCAAAGCCCTTGTATTTGTTTTGAGAGGCACAAATCATAGCTATTTCATCCTAGAGAAGCCACCAACAGCAGATATTTTGAATAGGAGCAAAGTATCAGGCCTGGCAAAAATTAGATGCTAGACCAAGTGTATTTTCATAAGCCTCAGCCTTCTACATTAGCTCTCTCTCCTGCTAGGTAACCTGGCAACTATCTTCGCCTGCAACTTATTCTCAGCAAAGAACAAACTAGTCCTCACTTATGTGTTAGCTGCAGAGGGGTTTTTACCTTGCACAAGGATTATTTGCCTTTTAATAAGGAACTTCTGAAGGTCAAAATATCTCACCATTAAAATTAAATGAATTAGTCTAGATTCTGGCAAAGCAATGCCTTCAAAGAGAAAAGGTGACACTTCTGAGGACATCTTGGTGTTCCTCAAATCAGATCTTATGGGTGGTTCTATATTCCACTGAGGCTGTTCTTGCCATATGTGTGTTGTGATGTCTCTTATCCCCTTGCCTCTAGTGTACCCCCAAAACTGTCAGCATCACAGGGGCTGTGCCTGCGGAGCTTGTATTTCTACTGGGAAGAACAATGTTCTTATCTCAGAGCAAGGGCTTTGAAGGATGCCTATTACATCTTTTCCACCTCTCATTCTTCTTCCAGAGTGTGAGTGAATTGGGAATTTGAGAGCACTCTGTCGCTCTCCCATGGGTAATCAAGAATCCACAAGTTTTATTAATGAATATAACCTCGTAAATCCAATCCTCATGGCTGCTACACATATTATTTCCAAACGATTCTATAGGTACCCTATTATTTTAGAGAACTTGAATCTAGATGGGATTCTTTGATTTGATCCCATCTGCTTATGTATCTGTTTTATTCAATTGCCATTCTTAGTGGAAGGAGTTAATGACATAATTCAGGAGAAAGAAAGCCTGGTTGAATTTAACAGTAGCAAGAAGCTGTGGTGTGCTAATTTGGTCATTGTACATATCCCAGCTTGGTATCTCGATTTTAACAGTAGCTCAAGTGCTAAGTCATGCATACAGATGTTGAAGATATGACCTCAGGGGATCTTTCAGGCTGTGAAGACTATTATACTTAGTGTCCTTTGTTACTGAGATGCTCGCTCCCTCCAGTCAGCAGCTAATTTGTACAGCACACATGATCTTTTGCTTGTTGGCCAAGAGTGGTAGAATACACATGATTTCCAAGGCAAACTTTTAACTTGCAATGCTAGTCTTCGGATATAACTTAAGATATTTAAAAATTCATGAAATGACAATTTTTTGCAGCAACGCGGAAAATTATATATCACATATGTAGTATGAATAGTTGGATATATAGTTATACATTTGAAATATGCAAGAATGAAATGCCACTTTTAAAAATTGAGCTTATTTTAAAAATATGACAACAAACTATTAATTTATCTTGGTATGGCATATAGGATTGCATACATTTGAAAATGGCATGATATTTTGCTGAGCTGGAAGCTGCCCTGACGTTTAAAGAGTTTTTCATATAAATATTAAACAGTACCTATATTGGGCTTTTGTAATAATTTAAAAACTCTTTTTTAACACTAAATTTAGTTAAAAACCAAACCTCATCATATAAGAATTAACATGTGACAGTAGTACGATTCTCATTCTCTTTTTTCTTTTCAGTAAGAGCATGTAGTCCTATTGATTTTTTCATTAATTTAAATGTTTATTTTATCTGATTGAAATGAATTAAAAAGTATGCATTATGCATTCCCTACGATGATATAAAAATAGCTCAGAAAGCTCCATCCTTCCTGCCTACATCAACTTACGGAATACAGCTCTCTTCAGTTTCCGTAGACCTGTTGATGTGTGTTAAGAGGGTAGGGGAGGGGCAAAGGCTAAGGTAGCAAGTGTTTCCTGCTCCTGGCACAAAATAGGATCTGCACATTGTCAACAGGCTGGAAATAACTAAACAACAGTGATTGTGATGAATGGTGTATCTGGCCAATCTTATCTTTTCCAAACTTAGGCAAGCTTTTGAAAATAGAAATCCTTTTCAGGCTTTGCTCATTGCCATGATCTAAGGCAGAGGTCTCCAAGCTGGTAACCAATAATTAGGGTGTCTGAGATGGAGAGCTTCCCACAGTAATATCTTATTTTGCCCCCTGAATCTGCTGAGAAGTCTTTAGAGTAAATCTAACAAACAGTCACTAAGAAACGGTTCCAGAAAATTTTATTTTCTCTTTAGAGGAGATGTGAATGTAATGAGTATCTCTCTGTCCCTCACTGGTTTGCTAGAATTAGATGATTCAGTAAAATGTGCTCCATAACATGGAGGTTGGATTATTTATTTTTATAAAATTAGTTTGTTAATAATATATATGTCTAACCATGGAATGTCATACTATAGTCTCTTTTGAACTTTTGTCATTTGTCTGAAGACCAATTTTTCTTGTTCTTTCGTCTGGACATTTTCGGAGGCCTTTGATTAATCAACAGTAGCATTTTGACTTCATTCAGCATTAGGTCATTAAAAGTAAAACCCTTTTCCCCTGGTAAGAGATCAATTGTAACTCTATATCCAATCACCAAAAAAAGAAATTAATACCATTTATTTCAATAGAAAGAACTTGAAGATCATAATGACTACAGTTTTAAATTAGAAGTCTATATTTTCCATTTACTGAGAATTTTATAATACAAGAGAGAATGGGATATTTTAGCACAATTCTGGGAAGAAATAGGTCTGAGATCTATTAGAAAAAATGAATAGTCAATGAATATAAGTCCTTCAACAACTAAGACTTCAGTTATTCTCAACTGTGAAATAAAAAAAATAGGATTGTAGGTGTACTAAGGTACTCTCATATTATAAAATTACAAAATTTACTGAGAAATTTAAGTGGCACATTTATTTTTGTGTTGAGTATTAAATAGGATAGCTTAAATAGAGTCCTAATATGGTACCTGAGACCTAGAAAAGGATCAATAAATGGCAGTGATGGTTGTGCTGATTTTATGAATTACATTTTCTACAGAACCCAATCAATCCTCAGGTAAAACATGTTATTTCAACAACAGCCACAAGATGGGAGTATTTACCTTCATAGTTTTTTGTAATTAGACTGCTGAAGATATTGAGTGAATTGTTTTAGCTACTTTCTAGTAGAACAAATGAAGTAGTTTTCTCACTTGAAAGAAAAGCAGTTTTAAGATTTTATGTATATGTATACACACCTGTCAGTTTCAAAGCTGCTAAAGGTTACATATCTTGATAAATTAATCACCTAACCATGCGTTTCTTCTGAAAAATCAAGAATCAATTTTGATTCCTTCCTATGTGAACGTGAAGCTTCTCAGGTAAGGGATTCCTCTTCAGTCTTCATATTTACCTATGAAGATAAAAGAAATATAATAAATTATGTTCAACTTTTGCACTTTGGCTGGGGAATCCTGAGCATAATTTAAATAGTGTATGATGCAGTCTCAACCTTGGGGTGATTCTTTAAATAATTTTATTTTTTGAAGAAATGAAGACTAGCTAGCCAGAAAACATAATTTTAGTTCAAAGTATTGTGAAAGAGGAACTCTATTTAAAAGATTAAAACCATTTAAAATTTATAAATGAGCATTGAATGGGGGTCAAATATGCCTTCCTGTGATGGTATATATTAAATATTCTTTGTTTAAGTAGGATTACCATGGGAGCGTTACCTCTTACTAAGAACTGGAACTCTCTATGTTATTTAAATGGACTCCTTGTCTGCGGTGGATTCCTTTGCATTTGAAGGATTCAATTTGGTTCAGGAGGAAACATCTGCCAATGAAAGATGTGGGAGCCACGTGTACATACTGCATCAGTGGCTAGCAAATGACAGTGTCAGTGAAGTTATACAGAAACTCAAAATTAAGATTCTGATTCTTTCAAATAAAAAACGAGCTGACCTTTTGTTTCCTGTGAAAGGTTATTTGTATAAACTGATCTGTGTGGTACTAAAATAATGCAGATGTATTACAATTAAGTTTGTTCCTAGATAAGATTAAAGAAAAATGGCTTTCATTAAAATAAAGATATATAAATAGAGCGACTCTGGGTTACATTTTCCCATATTGAGAACCTAAAACTCCATTGGTACCTTTCCTCATATTTGTAAAATTCCACAGTATGTTTGTACAAGTAATGGAGGAAAAAATCCCACCTTTTTTGAGTATTGTATATATAAGTGAAAATATTGTATATTTGACTTACAGCCCCTCACTGCCTTCTTTTGATGAAGGCATATTATTCACATTAATTACTCTAAACTGGAAAATGAAGTAACTTTGGAAAATAAAACTTGCTTCAAAACACTAATGAAATTGCATGGACACAACTTCTCTCTTTCTTTTCTTTCTTTCCTTTTTTTTTTTTCCCTCTTTCCTCTCTCTCTTCCTTTTCTTTCTTTCTTTCATTAATTTTTTAAAATCACTTCATTTAAAATCTGCCAGCATCATGAGAACTTAGCTTTAACATTTACTCAACAATAACTGTCATGATAAAAAAAGAAAGAAAGAAAGAATTCTCTTACAGAGAGGGCAAGATGGCTGACTGGAGACATCACTTGCTGGAGCGTCTTGGAGGGCATGAAGGGTTTCGGATAAAGGAGAGTGGGGAATGGGCACAGCTTGGCTGTAGTTCAAAGGAAGAAGTGCTGGAGCCTGCTGGGGACCTCATGGAGGGAAATTGTGAAGCAGAACAGGAAAAGGAAAAAGAAGAAAAGATTATCAGGGAGGATATCTTTAAAGAGACACTCAGAGCACAGTGAAGGGCTAGGAGGGCAGACTGAAACTTTTGGGAGCAGCTGTTTCTCATTGGCTGCAGAGTCCTCTAGTCTGAGAGTAGGGCCCACACCCTTCCCACTTGACGACCTGCAGTAGACCCAGAGGTGCTGGTCTGGAAGTTCCCTGCCTGCTGACACTCCCCAGGGACACACAAGCCCAGTGGGTCAGACACTCAGGCTGGATCCTATGCCCCCAGGACTCAAGCAAGTTAATAGGGAGCACAAGGGAGAGATTCGAGAGCTTAACTTGGGAGGCAAGGGAGCCCACACGGGCAGAACTGATGGGAGACTACAGCAGGGATTTGAGCCACTGTGATCTGGTGGAGTGCCCATGCCCGCACAGAAAAGCTGCACAGTCAGACTAGGGCAGGTCCCCCAGCAAGAAGTTCCCAGCCCAAGTCATCATTGCATCTGCGTGCGACATGTTTGGGTGCCCATTTGCAAGCAGACATGGGAGGGAGACTCCAGTGGGCAGGGCTCACTCCGAAAGCCAGTTGGTGAATTACTGATGGCCTCTCCCTCAAGAGCAATCTTTCCAGTTCTGAGAGGCCACTTGGGTCCCCTCCCAGTGGTGTTCTCCAGGGACCTGGGATACAACGACCTTTGAGCTTTCCAGAGCTTTCCAGGCTCGCCCATTGCTCCTCCACCCACCTCTGTTGTGGTGGAGAACAAGCAATGTCCTGAGAGCAACAGGGTCCCTCCCACTGCCTAAGGCATTCAAGTGCTTCTCCTAAGGGGTTGAAGCTTATTACAGGCAGAAAAGAACATCTCTGCAGTTAGCTCTTTCCTGTAAGCATCAACCACTGACAGGGAGAGCAACTGTATATATAGCTTATTACAGCATCTACTGACTCAGTCAAAGACAGTCTGGCCAATTCTTACTCACAAGCACCACCCACCAACTCAGAGATTAAGCTGGGGGTCCCAATACAATTCACACAGCTGGAAAGAGGAGAAGACAGAAAAATAGAAGCAACCCAAGGAAGCACTGTTTACTAGAAAAGGAATAAAAGTTATAGGCAGCTCGAGCTGCAAGGAGTCTCCTTACTCCATTGCAGACCTCTGGGATGGTCAGGGAGCTTCTCAGTCTGTGCAGAGACATTGCACTGGAGAGAAGGTGCAGCAGACATGTGGTGGCTGCCAGTCCCGGTTTCCACAACCCACACCATCCTGATCACTCTGGTGTCCAGATGCCAGGTCTGCTCAGGATTCAGCCTTCCAGCATTAGCCTTTGCATCACCCCCACTGGGCTGGGGAGGGAGCAGACAGAACAGAAGCTCCCCTGTGTTGTTCCCTGGGACTGGGCACTGAGCACACCTCCTCCCCTGTGAGGAATGTGAGCAGAGGAGGAGCCTCAGACTCCACAGGCACCACCTGGGAAGCCTTGGGCAACTGTTTCAGTAGGTCATAGGTGTGGGGGGAGAACCTTGGCCAATCAGCAGCTCCAGCCTGTCTACGTGGTCCCTGGGTCACTGAGACAAGCCCCTGCATGCGTTACTGGGCTTTAGTAGTCTCCACACTGGTAGAACAGTCCTCCATACGTGCGACTCTGCCATGATAATCCCCAGAGGTGGCTCTGAAGGTCTCATTGTCCCTGGGAATCTGCCCCTATATCTCCAAGGCCCCACCAGGCCTGTGACACCACCCCAGAGATTCCAGAGTTGAGTTTAGGCTCCAAGACACTCCCCCTGAGTCTCCACCACTGCCACTGGGCTGGCGAAACATCCTTGAGGGCCAATGCTTCACCCAGGTGCCCCAGCCCTGAACAGACATTACTCCTGGGCCTAGTTCATATAAATGCCTACAGCCTAGTCATCAATGACCATTGCCTAAATTAACTCACCCAGTGGCCAGTCTTACCTCTGCTGGGTGACTGCAGCCAGAATAAACCCCCACAACAGCAACAATGGTGGAGAAGATTGCATCCAGCCCCCAACTTGAACTCCCAACAACAAGCTGGGGAACAACTCTCTACCCCACACAAAGACCATTTAGCACTGGTTCAAACTGAGGCAATCACAGGGGAATAGTTCAAAACAGAACAGCTGTTCTATAGGCTCCCAGTGAACCTGCCCCTCTCCTGACAGGTCAACATTCCTGAGTAGGTCACAATAGTTCCATCTAGGGTCCTCCCCCTAACTAAATAGGAGAGTTCTCAGCAAAGGAGAACAAATGCCCTGCAATCCTATTAGCCCAGAGCTGAGAGAAGAGGAACCAGATGAAGAGAAACCAGCAAAAGAACCCTGGCAACACGAAAAACCAAAAATAGCTCAACAACCTCAATAGATCACAACGGAGCTACAGTAGCAGACTCCATCCTCAAGGAAATTGCTGAAATGACAGAAATGAAATTCAGAATATGAATGGCAAATGAGATAAATGTAATTGAAGAGAAAGTTGAAAACCAACAAAAAGAAGCTGAAAAATATTTCAGGAAATTAATGAAAAAGTCACTAAAGAGCTAGACAATACAAGAAAAAATATAATAGAACTTAAAGAAATGAAAGAATCATTTAGGGAATTTCAAAACACAGCAGAAAGCATCAGCAACAGACTAAAGCAACGAGAAGAATCTCAGAGCTGGAAGACAAGGTTCTTTAGCTAACTCAGTCATTTAAAGAGGCAGAGAAAAGAACAAAAAAGGCAGAACGATCACTTAGAGAAATGGGACTATGTAATGTGAACTAACATACAAATGATAGATGTTCCTGAGAGAGGAGAAGAAAAAGCTAAAAGCATGGAAAATCTATTTGAGAGAATTATTGAGGTAAATTTCCCTGGTATTGACAGAGATCCAGACACCCAGATACACGATGGTCATTGAACTCTGGGAAGATTCATTGCAAACAGAACATCTCCAAGACACATAATAATAAACTTGGCCAAAGTCAAAATGAAGCAGAAAATTCCACAAGCAGCTGGATGTAAGCACCAACTGACCTATAAGGGAAAACTCATCAGGCTAACAGCAGACTTCTCATAGGAAACCTTATAAGCCAGAGGGAGTGGGTCCCCACTTTCAATCTTCTTAAACAGAACAACTGCCAGCCTAGAATCTTGTATCCTGCAAAACTAAGTTTCACATTTGATGGAGAAATCAAGTTTTTTCCAGACAAGCAAACACTGACGGAATTTGTCATCACCGGACTTGCCCTGCAGGAATTACTTAGAACTGCATTATACATGAATCAACGCAATAGATATCCACCAGTGTTAAATCACCCACAAAAGCTAAAGCTCACAACTCTTGTAAAACAATAGCACAAGAGGGAAAAAGAAGAAACAATGTACCATCCAACATGATGAACAGAACAGCAGCCCACGTATCAATTCTCTCTCTTAATGTTAACAATTTAAATATGCCACTCAAAAGACATAGGCTGGCTGAATGGATGAAAAAACACAAAACAAGTGTCTGCTGTTTCTAGGAAACATGTTTAAACCACAAGGATGCATATAGCCTCAACATGAAAGGATGGAAAAAAATATTCCATGCTAATGGAAACCAAAAGAGAACAGGCATAGCCATTCTCATATCAGATAAAATAGAATTTGAATCAATAAAAGTAAAGAAAGATAAAGATAGCCATTATATAATGGTAAAGGGAGCAATTCAACATGAAGACATAACAATTCTGAATATCTATACACCTAACACAGAAGTTCCCAGATTCATAAAGCAAATCCTACTAGACCTAAGTAGATACTCCCAGAAACATAAAGCAAATTTTACCAGAGCTAAGCAAACAAATAAATAGCAGCATCATAATTGCTATGGACTGAAACACCACACTATCGGGGTTGGACAAATCATCAAAGCAGAAAAATACATAAGGAAACACTGGATCTAAACCAGACTCAAATCAAATGGACCTAAGATACATTTACAGAACATTCTACCCCCAAACTACTGAATATACATGCTTCTTAGCAGCACATGGGATATTCTTCAAGATTGATCATATATTAGGCCACAAAACAGATCTGAACAAATTCAGAAAAATAGAAGTCATACCATGTATCTTCTCAGACCACAGCAGACTAAAACTAGAAATCAATCACAAGAGGAAGAAACACTCAAACCTACCCAAAGTCATAGAAATTAAACAATGTGCTGCTGAACAATTATTGGATTAAGAATGAAATTAAGATGAAAATCAAAAGATTCTTTGAACTGAACAACAAAGGGGACAAGAGATATCAAAATCTATGGGACTCAGCAAAAGCAGTCCTAACAGTAAAATTCATAGCCTCAAGTGCCTACATCAAAAAGATAGAAAGATAACAAATTAATGACCTCATGTCACATCTCAAAGAACTAGAAAAGGAAGAGCAAACCAAACCCAAAGCCAGCAGAAGAAAAGAAATAATGAAGGTCAGAACAGAACTAAATGAAATGGAAAACAAAAAGTAATACAGAAGATCAATGAAACAAAAAGTTGGTTCTTTGAAAAGATAAACAAAATTGACCGACCACATGATACATTAATCAGGAATAGAAGGGAAAGGACCCAAATAAGCTCAATCAGAAATGAAAAAGGAGACATTACGATTGATACCACAGAAACACAAAACATTATCCATGAATACTATGAAAATCTCTATGCACATTAACTAGAAAATGAAGAGAAAATGAACAAATACCTGGAAACACACAATCTTCCACGACTCAGTCAGGAAGAAATAGAAATCCTGAACAGACCAATAATGAGCAGCAAGATCAAAGCAGTAATAAAAAATCTTCTAACCAAAAAAAAAAGCCCTGGACCAGATGGATTCACAGCATAATTCTACCAGACCTACAGAGAAGAGCTGATACCCATACTACAGAAATTATTCCATAATATTGAGAAGGAGGGAATCCTCCACAATTCATTCTATGAAGGCAGTAACACCATGATACCCAGTCCAGGAAAGGACACTACAAAAAAAGAAAACTACAGATCAATATTATTTATGAATATAGATGCAAAAAATCCTCAATAAAATACTAGCAAGCTGAATTCAGCAGCATATTAAGAAAATAATCCACCAGGACCAAGTGAGACTCATCCTAGGGATGCAAGGATGGCTTAATATCGAAACATCAATGAATGTGATTCACCGCATAAACAGAAGCAAAAACAAAGACCATATGATCATGTTAATAGATGCAGAAAAAGCATTCAAAAAATTCAGTACCTTTCATGATAAAAATCCTCAACAAACTAGGCATAGCAGGAATATATGTCAAAATTATTAAACCCATATATGACAAACCCACAGCAAACATCATGCTGAATAGGGAAAAGTTGAAAGTATTTCCCCTAAGAACTAGACCAAGACAGGTGTGCCCACTGTCACTACTTCTATTCAACATAGTGCTGAAAGTCCTAGCCAGAGAAATCAGGCAAGAGAAAGAAATAAACGGTATTCAGATCAGGAAAGAGGAAATCAAACTATCACTCTTCACTGATAACATGATCTTGTACCTAGAAAAGCCCAAAGATTCCACTAAGAGACTCCTGGATTGGATAAATAAATTCAGCAAAATCTCAGGATACAAAATCAATATATATAAATTAGTAGCATTTCTATAAGCATTTCCAATAAGAGTTAAGCTCAGAGTCAAATTAAAGACGCAATACTATTTGTAAGATCTACAAAGAAAATAAAACACATAGGAATATACTTAACCAAGGAGTTAAAAGATCTATACAAGGAGAACTACAAAATACTGAGGAAAGAAATCACAGAGGACACAAACAAATGGGAAAACATATCATGCTCATGGATTGGCAGAATCAACATTGTTAAAATGTCCATACCTCCCAAAGTGATTTACAGATTCAATGCAATCTCCATCAAAATACCAACATCATTCTTCACAGATCAAGAAAAAGTAATTCTACACTTTGTTTAGAACCAGAAAAGAGCCTAAATAGCTAAAGTAATTTTAAGCAAAAAGAACAAATCTGGAGGTATCACATTACCAGATTTCAAACTATACTACAAGTGTATAGTAACCAAAACAGCATGGTATTGGTACAAACATAGAGACATAGACCAATGGAACAGAATGGGGGACCCAGATATAAAACCACCTACCTACAGCCAACTGATCTTTGACAAAGCAGACAACAACATACACTGGGGAAAGGAATCCCTATTTAATAAATGGTGCTGGGAAAATTGGATAGCCACATGCAGAAGATTGAAACAGGACCCCTATTTTTCCCCACTCAACAAAATAATTCAAGATGGATAAAAGACTTAAATCTAATGAATGAAACCATAAGATTTCAGGAAGAAAATGTAGGAAAAACTTCTTCTAGATATTTTCCCAGTCAAAGAATTTATGAACAAGACCCCAATGGCAATCACAGCAACAACAAAATTAAATAAATGGGATTCGGTTAAACTTAAAAGCTTCTTTCTGTACAGCTGAGGCAACAATCAACAGAGCAAATAGACAACCTACAGAATGGAAGAAAATATTTGCAAGCTATACATGTGATAAAGGGCTAATAACCAGAATCTATAAAGAACTCAAGCAAATCAGTAGGAAAGAAACAAACAACCCCATTGATAAGTGGGCAAAAAGACATGAAAAGAAGCTTTTCAAAAGTAGATAGACAAATGGCCAATAAACATATGAAAAAATCCTCAATATCACTAATCAGCATAGAAATGCAAATTAAAACCACAATGAGATATCATCTTATCCCTGTTAGGATGGCTTTTATTAAAAAGTTCAAAAACAATAGTTGCTGGCCTGGATGCAGAGAGAAAGGAACTCTTATACACTGTTGGTGGGGCTGAAAATTAGTACAATCTCTATGGAAAACAGTATGTAGATTTCTCAGAGAAGTAAAAGTAGGCCTACCATTTGATTCAGCAATCCCACTACTGGGTTTACCCAAGGGAAAAGAAGTCTTTCTATCAAAAAGACACCTACACTCAAATGTTTGTTGCAGCATAATTCAAAATTACAAATATGTGGAATCAACCCAAGTGCCCATCAATTCATGAGTGGATTAATAAAATTGGTATATGTATACCATGGAATACTACTCAGCCATTAAGAAGGAAGACTTTATGACTTTTGCAACAATGTGGATGTAACTGGAGACCATTCTCCTAAGTGAAGTATTTTGAGAATGGAAAAACAAACACCACATGAATTCCTTGTTAAATTGATACTAAGCAATGAGCACACATGTGCACACAGGGAAGTAAAACTCAGTGGAAATCAAGCAGGGAGAAGCAGGGAGGCGGGGAGGGGCAAAAGCCTACCTAATGGTTACAATGAACACTATCGGTGATGGGCACACCTATAACCGTGACTCAAGCATTACAAAAGCGATCCAAAAATGTAACCAAAAATGTAACCAAAAATGTATGTACCCCCTTAATATTTTGAAATAAATTAAAAAAGAAAGAAAGAACAAGCTAAAGCCACAGATTGAACTGTTAGGGTGGGGGACAGCTTGAGTGAGGAGAGGCTGATCGTTGTCACTATCCAAGCAGGTCATGAAATCTTATCTGATTCTTTAGTATTGTAAAAATGTAATTGATGATGAGCCTCAATAACACTCTATTTGAACATGGCAAAATATCTCAATTTAATGTGATTCAACAAGTCACTTTAACTCAGCACCCACTATGTAGAGGGCCATTCACTCCAAAAATATATATATTTCTTCTTTAATTTGGTTCAAGTATCTTGAATAGATTCCTAGATAAAGAACCTAATATTCTGAGTTATTGCCCTGACATTTGGAAAGCCACTCAAATTCTCAAATTTAGTGCTTTTCAGTTTTTCAAATGTACAATAAAAATATTTTGCTAGATAAAGTCTGTCTCATTTAGAATTGATGTACTAGATCACCTAGGCCAATTAATTTTTAAAACTTTATTCTATACAATTTTAGGGTTTTCTCAGAATACATATAGAAGCTGCCTTGACAGAAAAAAGTAAGTATACCCCTGGCCCTGTTTTATCCAGAGCAATTCCACCTTTACCTTCAGCCATGTTATACTCCGGGATAACAAGTAAGCTTTTATTTAAAGAAATACCCTACCTTTAAATGGTTTAGAACCACTGATCTTTTCTGGATTTTCTTCTCCCTTCATTCAATGGAGGAAGGATAAAGACCCGAAGAGGATAAATGATGAGTTTAGGTCACGTCAAGTAAGTAGAATTCCACCCAGAACCCTGGTTCTGACCTCCAGGTCGCAGCTCTGTGCCTCCACTTGCCTGCTCTGCACTGTCTCTAGAGGAATGAGGCTGGTACCTCTCTGCATTTAAAGTATGGATATCCTACTTCTTTAAGGAGTTGTTCAGCCTGTTGAATAATAGTATCCTCTTTTTTCTCATGGCACTTGTATTAATATTATGGAAAATAGAAACTTACTCATTCTTCCTCCACCCTGTTTTACTGTACTACATAACAAATGGCTTCAACAAGTTCTGTTAGCTAATTGTTGTTATACAGAATGGTTCAAAGCCATCTGTTTCAAAATCCAAATTGCTATTTTTAGCACATCATCCAACATTTAATAGCTTGAGACCATCCAGTTCTATTCAGCAGATCAAATATCATACATAGAAGAGAGCGCAGTGGGATGTTACATGGCTCAAAGTAGGACTTAAATTGATGCTTTGTTATGCCCATGCTCTAAACCAGGGAACTCTCAGGCCTTGATTGCATATTTGTCAATGTGTTGGAGCAGACCCAGAACTGAGGTCTGAGGAAATTGTTTGCTCTGCCAAATAGGGTTTATTGACCCACTTCTGTGTGGAGGTGTGGCAGCCACCTATTCAGCAAGTCTTGACTAAGCAATTTAATTACTATAGGAAACCTACTCAGCTGATTGTCAAAAGAATATGGATTTGCCCTTAATCAGCAGCTCAGAATATCTGTACTGCAAGTTCTAGCCAGAGAACACAATTTTGAATTCTTTGCTGTTCATTTCCTATCAAAATCTTGGTTTTGATAAATTATAATCAAGGAGGATTAACTGTAGGCTAAAGCCATCAAATGTATTAAAAAAAAAAAAAAACAACTTTGTATTCCACCATGAGAATGCTGCATACTTCTACCAGGTAGTTTTAGCCTCTTCTAAAATTGATTTTAATCAATTCCATTAGGTATATAATATTGATTTGCATGAAATAAGCAAAGGATACCTACTTCAAGTTCTTAAAGGGATATTGCTAAGGTGGTAGGTCTGTTCTATCTCATAGTATCCTTTTAATGAAAATTCATGGGAAAAATTCATTTCAGGTCTTTAGCATCAAGAAAGCTATCTGTTCCTGAGTTTTCATTTTAATTCTAATGGATATCATGAATCTTTTCACTGACTTTATTTTATTCTTTGCTTTTATTGCTAGGAAGCACTGAATTGAATTTGCAGCCCACCTCTAGTATATATAGATGTGTTTAAAAAATGCATTTAAAAAAATGTGCTAACCAAACTTTTTTCTTTCTCTATATTTCGCTTTTGTATATTTTATCTTATTGCTTGTATTTTTAAAAGCAGTCATAGATTTATTATTTTTTCCAGAATAATAAATACATGTGAATAAAATACTCAAATTTTACAATTTAGTATAATTATTTAAAAGTGCCTGTAAGTATAAGCATCTAGTTTATCTGAGTATATATCTGTGTTATCTCTTGCCCCAGTCATTGCCAACTCCCTCTAATTGTTTGTTTCTCTTTCTCCATACTTCCAGCTCTACTTCCCCTGGCAGTAGAACTGCATTTAAAGAACTGATTCTGTTCCCTTGTGGTAGGTGAGAATAGATGTTAGCAGATCCCAAGAATCATGTTGAAGATGTCTATGACAAAGGGAAAAATTGTTAAATTGGCACCTAGAAAGAAGGGAAAGGGTTCAGAAGGGAAAACAAGGAAAAGAGACAGAGAGAGGACCTGGAAAAATGTGAGATTGGACACTCCATGGAGTAAGAGAAAAGAAGGAAACTTTGGAACCATTTCCCATAGAAAATAGATACACGATTTACAGTTCCATTCGTTTTCTGGGTGACTAATGTTGCACACCTCTGCTCTGTTTTCTACTTGTAGGCACTAATAAATAATCTCAATGCTAATTGTGGGAGTGTATTTTTTGTGGAATTTGGAGGGATGGGCTTCCTGTCTGGGGCCGTGGGGGCAGCACACGGAGAATGCAAGGTCATGGGAGCTTAGACGTTCAACTTAAAGTCAGACCCTGGGAACTTGTAGAATTCTCAGGGAGTGCTTTAGGCTTCCAAAAGCCAAGAAATTGTAAGGGAAGGGAGAAGATTCTTGTCAAATTTACTTAAATTTCTGAATGACAAAAGGCCCAACTGATATTTTGTCAGAATAGGGTAAACACATAATTTGTCATTCAAACCAGGATACTTTTGAGGGTGAAGACGGTGCTATTAATAAATATGCTGTAACAGCAAGTGTATATCATTACTGTCTCAGACAAAATGGGACAAATGATTGCCTTATGTATAGTACTTACTAGTTTCTCATATTGTATAAAGGCTTGAAATGCACTTTTGGGAAATACCTGTGTATACTAAGTATTCACAGAGAATCTTGAATACACATACTTAAATATTCAACCCAAGCTCCAGCTCATCCATGATGTATTTTCCAGCGTTTCTCCATTCTTTGGGCTCTTTCTTCCCTTTGACCATAGACCAGGTCATTCTAGATTGGCTTCTCTTTCTCTGTGATCCCATAGACCCACTCTATGTCTCAGCTGTCAATTACAGATCTAGACTATATCACACAGTAAGTTTGTCTCTATGCCTTGCTAAACTTTATTACTTGTGGTTTATATTCCTATCACATATTACAATACTTAGCACATAAAATATCTTCAGTATTTGTTTATTAATTAAATGAATGAATTGAAATATCTTTTGCAGTCAATGCCACACATTTTTTAGGTCATAATTTCTTGTGTCAACATGTCTTAAGGCAGCAGGCTGAGTTCTATATACTCATACCAAGAAACCTTCAGGCTGGGTTAGATTGCCAATTTCCAAAGTAGGACAGAAGTTGAAAGGTGTGATGGATAAGAATTATTGTAAGACAATTCCTGGGGGTACCTGAGTCCAAAGGTTGACTGATGTGACACCAATTTTTCTCTCACTACTGTAGGGAAAACATTTCAACTTTCTAATTCAGAGAATTACTGACTTTTGCTGGATTTTCATATCTTATTAAATATGTTTTCTTCTAATGCACTGCTAACAAACCACAGATTTCTAAACATTTTGAGGTCTATGATTTTTCATATTTTGAATGGCTGTGCACTGACACAGATATGTTGTGGGAGGCATGGGAGTTGACATAATAGACTGTAACAGCTCTCTGAAAGTCTGAAAGTAGCATTAGAATCTGGCTCCTACAATAAATTTGTATTCCATTTAGAATGGGTCTGAAATTTTTCTTCCTGTGCTTTTAAAGACTGTGAATGTCCACATTATTTATTATTATCTGCTTTTTAGGAGGTGTGTTGCTAAATTAATGTATGCTTACAATGTTTTCTGAAAACCATATCTTATTTTCAATTTTTCTAACTATTAATAATTGCTACTTCAAAATTGATTAACTTAAGTAATTATGATGAAAATTATGTCTTTATCATAAGTATATGTAGTCCAGAAAAGTGAAAAGATACTTTTCCTGAGATTATATTTGTTGCTGTGTGAGGTAGCATGATGTGTGAGGTAGCATGATGTGTGAGGTAGTATTATGGGGATACCAATGTTTTGGGTTAAAAGGATTGCTTTTGTAATGCTTGGATCAGGGTTATAAGTGTGCCCGTCACCCAGATAGTGTTCATTATACCTGTCAGGCAGATTTTTACCCAGCCTCTCCTCACCCCCCGCCCCGATTGATTTCCATTGAGTTATATCTCCATCTATGCACATGGGTGCTCATTGGTTAGTTCCAATTTAATAGTGAATGTATGTGGTGTTTGTTTTTCCATTCTTTAGATACTTCACTTAGGATGATGATCTCCAGTTCCATCCATATTCTTGCAAAAGGAATTAAGTAATCACTCTTCATGGCTGAGTAGTATCCCCTTGTATACATATACCACATTTTGTTAATCCACTCATGAATTGATGGACATTTGAGTTGATTCCAGATCTTTGCAATTGTGAATTGTGCTGCAATAAACATTTGAGTACAGGTGTCTCTTTGATAAAAACAACTTCTTTTCCTTTGGGTAAATATTCAGCAGTGGGATTGCTGGATCAAGTGGTAGGTCTACTTTTAGTTCTTTGAGGAATCTCCATACTGTTTTCCATAGAGGCTGTACTAATTTTCAGTCCCACCAACAGTGTATAAGTGTTCCTTTCTCTCTTTTATA
Source organism: Propithecus coquereli (assembly GCF_000956105.1). Lineage (NCBI taxonomy): Eukaryota > Metazoa > Chordata > Mammalia > Primates > Indriidae > Propithecus > Propithecus coquereli. The sequence goes on along the minus strand of NW_012150507.1, from coordinate 3,247,038 downwards.
TTTGATTTTTCAAAAAAACTTATCTCTCAATTGAGTATTAAAGAAAAAAAAACTTGTCATGATTCCTAGACAATGGTCATGTAGACCTTATTTGCTTTAGTATAAAAGTGAATAATATTATAGCTTGATTAATAATTTTAATATGTAAAATTAGCTGGGCATGGTGATGAGTGCTGGTAGTCCCAGCTACTCGGGAGGCTGAGGCAGGAGGATCGCTTGAGCCCAGGAGTTTGAGGTTGCTGTGAGTTAGGCTGATGCCATGGCACTCTAGCCTGGGCAACAGAGTGAGACTCTGCCTCAAAAAAAATGTATACATAGGCCAGGCGTGGTGGCTCACGCCTGTAATCCTAGCTCTCTGGGAGGCCGAGGTGGGCGGATCGTTTGAGCTCAGGAGTTCGAAACCAGCCTGAGAAAGAGCGAGACCCCGTCTCTACCAAAAATAGAAAGAAATTAATTGGACAACTAAAAATATATAGAAAAAAAAAAATTAGCCGGGCATGGTGGCGCATGCCTGTAGTCCCAGCTACTCGGGAGGCTGAGGCAGTAGGATTGCTTGAGCCCAGGAGTTTGAGGTTGCTGTGAGCTAGGCTGATGCCATGGCACTCACTCTAGCCCGGGCAAAAGAGTGAGACTCTGTCTCAAAAAAAAAAAAAAATGTATACATAAAAAAAAATTTAAATATGTAATAGAATAATACCGAATCAAGGAAACTTTGCCAAATGAGTTTGTCAGCCTGGCCTCCAACGGCTTGTTAAGGGCGAGTATTCAGTACTACAGTCAATTTAACAAGTTTTAAAGTGAACTTGGCCAGGGTATACTTACTAACTTTTTAATCTGTTTTTTCTATGAATGAACCTTTGTGGATGACCCTAAAGAAAGGATGTTTTAGACAGAAGGATTAGTGGAGTGTGTTGGACAAGCTATTATATGTCAGACATTGGGGATTCAGAGGTGTATAACAAGCAGCTCTGCCCTAAGGGAGCTTACTGCCCAGCATGGTAGACAGGTCATTATGGGAACATCAGCACAGAATCAAAGGCTAGTCACTGGGGTCAGACCTGGGTTGATGCAGTCAGACCTAGGGGGAATGGCCCACTCTCACCACTGCTCACTTTCCCCTCCTCTAACATCGGACAATCATGGCACCTACTTCGAGTTTATGGTACGGATCAAGGAAGCTAACACGTGTAAGGCTTAACTTATCACTATTATTATTTAAATACATAAATTTGATGTTTAGTGACAAAAGCTGTAATAGAGGTCAGTAAAAATGATGTTATGGTAGCCACAATGAGATAGTCCTGTGGGAATTCTCTTGTACCATAGATAATGTTTGTATCCTTGGTTCTTAGTATGGGCACACGGACACTGAACTAGACGTTGGTAGCATTAGTAGGGTCTCTGCCTCTCAAGAGAGGTCTGAACGGCTATCCTGAGTGTTCAAAATTGTCTCTTCACTATAGGTCTTAGTCTCCTGTGTTCACAGAGAAACAATGACTGATAAGCAATGGTGGGATCCCAGTCTGGGTTCTGATGTCAAATGGGGGGGGGTGGGATGGGGAAATGTGAATTCCTTTCTACTGCAAACTTCCATGAAAGGGGCACGGTGCTCAGGAGTGGAAGACCAGATCTGGTCTGTAATGAGTCCACTGTGCAGCCCAGCCCCCTGCACAAAGCTGCCTCCCTCTTTTTCCTTGTGCTCTGTGTTTGGCATTGCTTGTTTCAGAAAGGCTGCCAGGTGGCTTCTCTCTTCTGCTGGACTGAGAGTTCCCAGAGTCAGCTAACATTCTGTCACTGGAGACTGCTACAAAGGGGGCAGGAGGTGGCCAAGCAAGTTCCATTTTCCTGTCACGCAGACCAGGGGGAAAAACACACTGGGGTGTCTCAGAGGGATTGGAACTTAGAATAAAGGTGGTCCTCTTTACCCCTGCAAGCCCTTTAAGGAGTGGTGAAATCGCTTTTCTGAGAAGTTAATTGTTATGACTCTTGCAGTTTTTAAAAAACATGATTTGCTTTTAATGATGCAAAAAGGCACTAAATGATTTAAGGGTAGATCTTATGCAAAACCACTTGTTCTGCTCAACTAACTCATGGGTTCTAAACGGCTCATGAATGTCCTTTTAAATCCCTATTATGATAAATGAGACCAAATGGCATGTTTTGCAGTACTGTCTAAATTGGTCACATTTTTCAACATATTGCCTGACTCTTCTAATATTATAAAGTAGGTTAGGAAGTAAATTATATAAACCAGCACTTGTGCTCCAGAATTCAGCCTCTCGTGGTGAATAACATGCCTCTCTGTTAAGATAGGAGGAAACGCAGAAAGTTAACAGTTGGATTTGTGACAAATTCTTCTGCCTTCACTCTAATTACTCCTTTCCCTTGTCTTTACTGTTTGATCTTTATGCTCATCACAGACACAGATCCTCTGGCCCTAGATTCCTCAGGGCCACAAGTAAAGTGGGTCCCTGAGAGGTGAGTACCTGCCATAGCCCATGTTGCTTAACTAAATTGATCTTGTACCACATTGTTAAACATAGACTCTCCGGGATGTCATCAGAACTGAAAAGATGGTTCCACATACCAAAAGAGGGAACGTGGGAAAAAATAGTCTGTATATTGTTTGTGTGATTCTTCATTCTACATTGTGGATATTCAGAGTATGGAAGCAAGGCTATTAAATTCTGTGAGCCTTATTTTCCTTATTTGTACCAAAGGTCAAACCTGCCGCACCTCCTCCATACTGTGTGTGAATCTGTCTTATAGGTTAGAAAGCTCCACACATGAAAGGCTTTTATTATTGAATTTCTTTCACAACATTTTCACTTTTGGGTTTCTCTTTTTAACTCTTTTTTCCTCGAATTTTTTCCCCTTCCAAGCTAAAGGAATGGTGATTACAGCTCAGAGCATGTACTTTCTTCCAAGAACACTTTGGAGATCAAAAATAGAGAAAATTGGAGCTGGAAGGGTCTTTAAAAGCAATTCTCTAAGCTTCTTATTCTATTAATGCAATTAAGGAAATTCAAATATGCTATGGATCAAGGGACTCAAAGTCCTACAGCTAATTAGTCAAAACTGGGACTAAGATCTGGTCTCCTGAATTCTTGTCCTTTGCTCATTCCCTTACACCTGACTTTTGACCTTTGACTCAAGCCATCTTTCTTCCTAACACTGGACTTGAAAAACTTGAAAGTCCCTTTAGGAAGAATCCTGAGCTTTGTGTTTCTCGGTTTTTACATCTCTTTTCCTCTCTGCTTATATATATTTATGCAGTGGGTTAGGTCAAGAGCAGGAAGAGGAACTGTGAGCAGAGTTGGCAGGGGAAGTGTATCTGAGGTTAGATTGGGCAGCAGAATCTCCTAGGCTCTGAGGCATCCTTGGGCTGCCAAAATTATTTACAAGATTCCAATCAGAATGTGATTAGTTGTCTTCCTTTTCTTCTTCATTTCTACTCTAAAAACTCTTTGGTTACTTTTTTTTTTTCATTCTTAGAGGCCATTTTGGTTACTTTTAATATCGTCATTATTTCATGCAATAATTGCTGCATTTACAGACATTCTACTATGGGACAGGCACCGTTCTAGGCACTTCATGTACACAATCTTATTTCACTCTCACAGCAGCCCTCCATGGTAGATATAATTATGCTCTGTTAGGGGTAGAATTGTGTCTCCCCTAAATTCAGTTGTTGAGGTCCTAACTCCAATTACCTTAGAATTTGATTTGGAATTAGGGTCATTGTAGATGTAATTAGTTAAGATGAGGTCATTAGGGTAGCCCTAATCCAATATGAATAGTATCTTTATAAAATGGGGAAATTTGGACAGAGAGACATGCACACAGGGACAATGCATGTGAAGATGAAGACAAGAGACATGCAAGCCAGGGAATGCCAAAGATTGCCAGAAAATCACCAGAAGCCGGGAGAAAAGCATGAAACAGATTTTCTCTCATAGTCCCCCAGAAGGAACCAGCCCCGATGCTATCTTGATCTTGGGCTTCTAGCCTTCAGAACTGTGAGACAATACCTCTCTGTTGTTTAAGCCAGGCAAATTCTTGCTTAAGTTTGTGGTACTCTGTTATGGCAGCCCCAGTGAACTGATACACACCCTTTTGCAGATAAGAAAATTGAGTTTCAGATAAAATAACTAGCCCCCTCTAACCATAATTAATAAGAAGTAAGTCTGGCTATAAAACTCCAGTCTGTCTAAATCTTACACTGTCATCCAGTGCTCTCGTAAAAGGCCTTCTTGCTTTATAACAGTGGTTAAAAGCATGAACTCAGGAGCCCATAATGGCTACATTTGAACCCCAGCTACTAGCATTCATTGGCAAGTTTGACTTAAACTCTCCGTGCTTCAGTTTTCTTTGTAAAATAAGCACATTGCTGTTATCTATTTCAGAGACTTGTTGATAGGATTAAATGTGTTAATATGCATACCACATTCAGGCTGAGCCTAGCACATGATGACTGCTCTTTACGTATTAGAGTTGTTGCCTCACTACCTCATGTAGGTATATAATAAGGATGATATTTTGTAAATAAGCCTAAATTTTAAAATTTTCTTTTTATAACTGTTCTTCTGCAGGCTGCCATGTCAATAGACTTATCTCCCAGGGCAGAACAGTGTTGCAAGCCAAGTTTTTTGTTTTCATTTTAAATAACAGATTTTTTTGAGTTATAATTCACATGCCACAAAATTCACCCTTTAAAAATATGTACATTCAGTGGCTTTTAGTATTTTCCTAAGTTGTGTGTCTATCACCATTATCTGTGCCAAGTTTTATGGAAGAGAGATTTTATAATTTTTTTTGACTTTCTTGTAATTTATCAATGGTAAGCTCAATTGATTAGATCAGAGTGTTTTACCTAAGGGAGATCCATACAGGAAGAGGAAAATCATTAATACCACTTTAGCCAGCAGAATACTCCCCTCCCCTTCCAAATGTAAATATGTTGGAAACCTTAAAATAGGGAGATTATCCTGGATTATCCAGGTGGGCTGGATTGCATCGTGGGAGCCCTTAAAAGCGGAGAACTTTTCCTGCTGGAAGCAGAAGAGGAAGGCAGAGAAATATAGCATAAGGGGAAGAGATTTGAAGTGTGAGAGAGACTCATATTCTGTTGTTGCTGGAGGGAGGCCAGATGGAAATGATGAGAAGGAATGCATGCAATTTAGAGAAGCAAAGACTCATTCTTGACTGACAGCCAGCAAGGAAGTGAGGACCTCAGCTCCACAAGGACAAGAAACTGAGTTTGTCCAATAACCTGAAAGAGCTTCCAAGTGGATTTTTCCATACAGCCTTGAGAAAGAATGCAGCCCAGCAATACCTTGATTCAAGCCATGTACGGCTAAGCAGAAAGGCCCTGCTGCTCCACACTGTGCCCAGACTTCTGGGCTAGAGAATGGTAAGATAATAAATGAATGTTGTTTTAAGCTGCTTTGTGCCAATTTGTTACAGCAGCAATATAAAATTAATATACCTTGGTTGCTGGAAGAGAAAAGATTGAAGGAAGTTATATAGCATGTGGCTCCAGTACTTGCCACTCTCACTCTTCCCAGTCCCAAGAGGCTGAAGATCGTAGAAGGGGACACGTACTGGAAAGGTGACAGAGTCACCGGGCAAATGGAGGGCTTGTAGAAGGAGGTCTTGCACAGATTATTCCAAACCTACCTGAATGCCAATGCATCACCTCTTGGTAAAGGCAACTTGGCAACCTGGCCGGTTGCTCCAGCAAGAAGAGGCCTTGCAGCAGGTCTTTCTTGGGCCAAGATTGGTTCTTATGTGGCACAGGTGAGACCAAGTAGTCACTTCAGGCCCCACAGCAAGGGGTAAGGAACTCTTTGGAAAGCCAAAGTAGGGCACCCTGGCCCAGGGAAATCTTCAGCACTCTGACCAAGAAGAGCAGAGATTATGAACTGTCACAGTTGTGGAATGCAGATGTGAATGCAAGGAAGGTGGAGGAAGGGAATCACCTTGGAGACCAGAGGGTCAGAAGACAGTGTTAGGAGATAAAGACTAGCTCATTCTCTGTACTGTGAGACTGTGGAAACCATATACCTCCTGCCTTGTGGCACATACATTCAGACGACATCTTGGAGAGGAGCCAGGCAGATGAAGAGAAGCCTGAGAATTCTGAGATAAAACATTTGTTTTTCTAAGAAAAAGCATTACTACCCTAAAGGAACCATTTAAATGATCAGATCACAATAAAGTGTAAAACTTGATGAAAAGTTAATTGTTTTTCTTGTGCTATGCAATTGGGGTCACAGCAGGAAAAAATAAATCAAGTAAAGTCAGGAGAATTTTATTTTCACATGTTGTGTGAACTGTTGTTGATTATACTACTGTCTAAACCTTTATATTTCATAAAAGGGGCAGCTCTTAGAGGTCAAGGCTCCTACCTCATAATTATATCTCTAGTACTCCCCAAATTTCCTAGATTTCAGAGCTAATAACAGGGATGATTGAATCAATGCATGTAACAGGCTGTCCCTACCAGTCGTTTATGGGTAGCATTTGTTTTGATTGGTCAATGCCCACATTGCTCCAGTTGTTTAATGTTTTTTATATCATACCTCAGCTGAATTTTTCCCTCCACATTTTATTGTGAAAAATTATAAACATACAAAAAAGGGAAAGAGTTATATAATGAATATCCATTTATCCACTACTACCCTAGATTCTGCAATGAACATTTTGCTATGTTTGCTTTATTATATATGTATATATCCATCACCTGTCTAGACATCCATCAATCCATCTTAGTTTTTGAAGTTCTTAAAAGTTGCAGACTTCATCCCTAAGCACTTCCACATATACACCATTAACTAGTGTTGATCTTTGTTTACTTCTAAAAAATAATAGTCATGGCCGGGCATGGTGGCTCACGCCTGTAATCCTAGCACTCTGGGAGGCCGAGGCGGGCGGATTGTTTGAGCTCAGGAGTTCAAAACCAGCCTGAGCAAGAGTGAGATCCCGTCTCTACCAAAAATAGAAAGAAATTAATCGGACAGCTAAAAATATATAGAAAAAAATTAGCCGGGCATGGTGGCATGTGCCTGTAGTCCCAGCTACTCGGGAGGCTAGACAGAAGGATCATTTGAGCCCAGGAGTTTGAGGTTGATGTGAGCTAGGACGCCACGGCACTCTAGCCCGGACAACACAGTGAGACTCTGTCTCAAAAAAAAAAAAAAATAATAGTCATGTTGAATGTATATTTTATATTTGGAATTTGACTCATGAAGTAGTTAAAATTAGCATAATGATTACTTGATCAATGGATGGCTATTGTGAAGAGTTGATATTCGAGTCAGGAATTTGTGGACCAATATTTTGGGCATCCTTTTCCCATCCCCAAGATGAGAACGTTTAACTTCTCTAACTTGTCTCCATTAACTACAGAAATATAATCAAGATGAA
>NW_012150507.1:3227680-3239200 GCF_000956105.1 Propithecus coquereli | reverse complement strand
ATCGGGAGTGGGAGGAGGTTGGTGGTAAGTTGAGATTTTTTTTTTTTTTTTGAGATGGAGTCTCACTCTGTTGCCTGGGCTAGAGTGCTGTGGCATCATCATAACTCACCGTGACCTCAAACTCCTGGACTCAAGCGATCCTCCTGCCTCAGCCTCCCGAGTAGCTGGGACTACAGGCATGCGCCACCATGCCCGGCTAATTTTTTTTTTTTTTTTTGAGACAGTATCTTGCTCTGTTGCCTGGGCTAGAGTGCAGTGGCATCATCGTAGCTCACCGTGACCTCAAACTCCTGGGCTCAAGCAATCCTCCTGCCTCAACCTCCTGAGTAGCTGGGACTACAGGTATGCATCACCACAGCCAGCTAATTTTTGTGGAGATGGGATCTCATTATTGCCCAGACTGGTTTTGAACTCTTGGCCTCAGTGATCCTCCTGCCTCAGCCTCCCAAAGTGTTAAGGTTACAGGTGTGAGCCACCACACTGGGCCAAAGTCTTATGTTTCTAACTATTGCTGTGACCTGGAAAGCTTCATAATGTATACAATGTTTATGTCATCTAGTAACATTCACAGGAAGGGAAACATCATTACTTTGATGATAACTTGGTAAGTTCTTGAAAAACAAATTATAGAGCAATATGCTTCATATTCATGGTTTCTCCTCTCTTACCCTTTTCGTTTTCTTATGTGAGAACAAGTATGGACTTCATTTTGAATTATGATTATAAAATTGTTTTCACTTTTCTTTTATCCTGGTGTGGAAAAATCTCAAAAGCAGCCGAGGGAGCTGAAAGAGTTTAAAAAGTCTGTTATTAGCAAGATTTAGCTAAGGAAAAGATGAAAATTGATTTTATTTGTTTTCGTCTATGAAATCTTATCCTTGGTCAGCTTGAGGCATTGCCTTGGAAACAGATCAATCTTTCCTGATCTTTCAAGTCTGCAAAAATGTAAATGGGCTCTTACACAGAGGATGCCCAAAAGACAGGGCCTTAGTTTTCCACAAGATGGAAGAAGATAACCAATCTCAAATTAATACAAAGGTTAAGTATATGCTGCAAGGTGTATTGCTAAAATGGCTGTCTACTCTTGTGACAGTCTTAAACAAAAAATGGGAGAAGCTCAGCCTGGAGAGGAAGTCTATAAGGAAAGAAAGACAAAATGCTTACTATTGCCCAGACCTGCATTGTCCTTTCCAGAGCATCACTGAGGTCTTCATAGATAGAATTTTGGTAACACAAAAATCCTGGAGTCACATAATTCCTGGCACCTAGAAAGTTCACAATTCCATAACCAGTATAGGGAGCAGAGGTGCACAATCAAGGTCTATCCTCCCTCTAGAAGTCTACGTGGCAAAAGACCCATCCTTCCACAGAAAACCTATACTGACATACCTTCATTTAGGGTGTATCTGGAATATGTTACACCACAAGTTGCAAATGTCAATTCCTCTAGAGGATAGGTTTGTGCTATAAATATATGAAATAGGCCTGGTAATGGAAAAACAGCACAAGCATAACAACCAATTTTCAGTCTCGGTCTTAAGGAAACAAGAGGGAATGGTGGGGACTGTGGCAAACTAGAAATCCCCTTCCCTGTCTAAAGTGAGCAACAGTGTTCAGCTCCAGTTGTTTAATGCCTTGTTCAGATACAGGATTAGTGCTGGGGAGTTTCTGATCTCTAAAGAGAAGCTGGAAATTTAGATTTGATATAAAATTATTAATTTTAAAGTTTGGCAGACTACCAGCATTTGTGATATCTGCTTTCACTTTAATGAATACAAGGTCCTCATTTCAATTTGCTAAAAGAATGTGCATTGCAGCACCAGGTGTCAACATTTAAGGAAGTGTCACTAATGACTACTACTTCCTGGATCCAGTAGATCTCTACAGCAATTCTCTTTTCTTTTTGTAATATTGAATCCTGCCTAATGATTATAACTATCTTTTTCAAGTTCAGATGAATCTAATACCTGTGCTGGTTTACATGGATGGAGGAAGCTAAGTTCTCAATAGTCTGAACTCACAAAGCAGGTTAATGGCTTACTTGGGATAGAAAGTCAGGTTTCCTCCCTCTGGCTCAGTGTCTTATTCAGGAAAACACGGTACCTTCCATACCCAGTTGAATTTCATATCTGTTAGGAAGACTATTTCTCACAAGCCTCTGAGAGAAGTATATGTTAGAGCAACTTTTATTTTCCTTAAATTTCTGCAGGGCCTTCAATATTATACTTGAAGTAAAATAATGCTAATTGCATTTTGGGAAAACGTGACATTTTCACTCTGTAATGTTCACCATCACGTTGAGTTAAGTGGAAGAAAAGGCAGTAAAAATGACTAGTGAGAATTACTGGACTGAAGGCAGAACAGCTGTAGGAAATATTCGAAAAAAGCAGATTCTTCTCTGGAGCATCTAGTTGGTTCCCAGGCTTATGCTGTCCTTGAGTACTCACGGCATTTCCTAAGGGCTTCCAGCTATTCTCTCTCTATTGTCAGAACACAATCTAACTTAAGCAATTCTCTCTAAGAAGACATTTGACGATCACACACTCTAATGTGGAATTTCAGGCAACTTCATAGCTCAGTGAAGAGTAACCATCAAGGTAGGATGTTGCTTTCTGAATAGTTGAATACGTGAGACAGGATGGTTTTTCCTGACAACGCAGGGAAGATAGAGTTTGCATATCTAGTAGGAAATGTGTGGTTTAAGGTGAACCACAGGCTGGGATGGTGGACAGAGAGGAAAACCACAGGTGAGCAAAGCTCAGGGTCCACGCCTCCGTAGTGATTTAGACACAATATTAACGAAGGTGGTGAGCAAATTGGATAGGATTTGTTTAGCTGCAGGCAGGAATTGACACTTGAGGGCTGGAAACGCAAGTGGTCATTATTCCAGTTGGCCAGTGTGACAGGAGTTCACAGGCAGGAATCCAATCTAAAAGGAAGGACTAAACCACATTAGTGTGAGATCTGGGATACATCTGAACCTATACATGGAGAAATCAGAGCCTTCTGTTCAGAGAGAAAAGTAGGGAAATAGGTGAGCTTAACTAAATTTATAGTTCTCAAGAGGATTAATATTGGCTTCCGTTGACCAATACCTGAGAGTTGCTGCAGGGGGTTGCATTGTGTCTCCCAAAAAGATATGTCCAATTCCTAAACCCTGGTATCTGTGAATATGACCTCATTTGGAAGTAGAGTCTTTGCAGGTATAATTAAGTTAAGGATTTTGAGATAAGATCATCTTGGATTTACAGTCGGCACTAAATCTAATGCTGGTGTCATTATAAGAGAGGAGAGAGATTTGAGACACTGAGACAGAGATAGGAATGCCATGTGAAGATGAAGGTAGAGACTGGAGCTGTGCAGCTCCAAGCCAGATAACAGCAGGAGCTGCAGGCAGCCACCAGGAACTAGGAGAGAGGAACAAAACATTTTCTTCCTCACAGTTTCCAGAGGAGCTACCTGCTGACATTCTGACTTTGGATTTCCAGGCTCCAAAACCATAAGAGAATAAATTTCTGTTGTTTTAGGCCACCTAATTTGTAGTACTTTGTTATGGCAGCCTGAGGAAACAAATACAGTTATCCATGCCTGAACTTCTACGTTAATATTTTCTAGACTTTATTTTTTAGCTAATGTGAAAGGAGTTATTTGTTTTAATCACTTTTAATTGCTCTTTCCTGTTTTATTCCTAGTCGAAACTCTCTCCTCTCTCTCAGCTCTGGGAATGGATTACAAATGAAAAAGCCTTATGATTATAATAACTTAAAAAAAAATCAGTGTCTAGAGTTGGTCATTAACTAGGAAGCATGAAAAGTTAAATGAACCTGGTGGACATTATACCAAGTGAAATAAGCCAGGCACAGAAAGACAAACACCACATGATCTCACTCATCTGTGGAATCGAAAGAGTTGATATCCTAGAAGCAGAGAGTAGAAAAGTGGTTACCAGAGGCTGGGAGGAGAAGGGATTGGGAAAATTTGTCAGCGGGTACAAAGTTACAATTTTACAAAAAGAGTAAGTTCTGGTGTTCTATTATGGCAGGGTGGTTACAGTTAGTACCAATGCTGTGTGTATTTCCAGATAGCTAGAAAATTTTGAATGTTACCATTATCACACAAAAAATGATAAAGGTTTAAAGTGATGGATATGGTAATTACCCTGATTTGATCATTAACAATGTATACATGGATTGAAACATCACATCAACCTGTACCCCATAAGTATATAGTACAATGTGTCAACTATAAATAAAAATCAATTAATAAAAACATATTTGTTATACTTTAAAAATTAAATCTCCATTCTAGAATTAATTCCAGTATTCATTAAAATTTATTTTTTTATTAATTTATTCATTCATCCTTCAATCCATTTCAGTCCATCATGTTACTAAATGTTGCTCTGCGCTAGACATTATTGTTCTGATTACTTGGAAATACATGATGAATAATAAAGACAAGGTATCTGCCCTCTTTGTATATACATTTTGGTGATACAGACAGGAAATAGAAATTAATCAAATAAATACATAATTATAGGCTATAATAAATGCTGTTGGTGACACTTCAATTTATTTTCTTGTAGTCCCTGGTGTTAGTACATTTAATTCTTAATTATAATGGTCACTACTTGCTGTATAAAGTGAAGGGAGAGTACTAGTGGAATCCAAAGCTGTTAAAACTAAATCCTATTATTGGCAGGACCCCTGTTGGATTCTACCTTTATCACGACTGGTGTATCTATATTTGAGCTTTGAATTCACACTTAATAGAGAATCAAAGCTGTTTAATTCACAACACAGCACTGTGGCTGTCACTTGATACATAGTTGAAAATTAATAACCTCAGTGGCAGTCCCATATTACTAAACATCAGTGAATTTAATATCCCTTATTCTCTATGGAAAGAGCTGAAAAATCCACGTTAAAGCTCGAAAGCTCAGGATTGAAAATAATTATAAATATGTATGTGTATATATGTATATCTTAGAGTTCATTGTTTCCTTGTTTGCTTATTTATGTATTTATGTATTTATGTATTTATGTACTTTTGTTTGCCATTCACGGGTAGCTAAACTATTACTGTAACTCACAGTGTGGCTGAGCTGCAGTTTCATTCGAGGTTACAGTGTGACAGATATCTAATACCAAAGTGTTCTGAAACAAGATCCCCCTCTAACCCTGATCAGCTCAAATATGCAGTTTATAAAAGGGATGGAGAGAGATTCTGTTCCATAATTCTCGTACTCTTAGCGAGATCAAAGAGTTTTCAAAAGGGGACCAGACAGAGGATTTTGTGAGAAAGGAGACTGGTAACCAGATTTCTAGAGATGCATTTTGTTCACAGCTCCTCATCATGCTTATTTAATGTACTGGTTATACTTCATTACTGAAATAGTTCCCATAGATAGAATTCTAAGGTTTGAATCACTGTTAATTAATTTTCATGAACTTTTTTGTGACATTCAATTAGGGCAAATTTTCTGAGAAATTATTAGATCATAACTCACAATGCAGTAATCCCATTAAAAGTATAACTTTGAATGAAGCATTTTAATATTTTGGCAATGTAAATTTCCAAATGAGTCACAAAATAGATGCCAGTGTGTACAGCACTTATGTCCAAGTTCTATCTGTCACATGCTATTTATGAGGCCAGAAGGACCACTATTCAAGAGAAAGTGCAGGTTGATGAGGGGTGTCCCTGTTCTTTTGCCTACTTGGGGGCTATCTTGCTTTTGCAAGTATCAGCTGCATCAGTTTAGGAGGTGGTTCTCTCATTTAGGATGCCCCAATTATTTTTATTTGCTGGCATATTTGTAAATCTTTTATTTTTATTCTTGTGAATATTCGTTCTTAAGTGAGCCTGCAGGAGTGAGTTCTTCCCATCAACAGATTTTCCTCTTTATTTTAGCATGTAAATTCTTGGCAAAATTCAGATAATAAAAGAAAAATAGTTTATGCAATTTCAAGTATCATGAACATGAAACAGTAAATGCTTCCTCTGCCCATTTGGGCCGTGTTGGAGAATTGCCCACAGCCTTTCTCGCTAGGGTCATGATCCTCACAATAAAGGAATCATACTCTTGTGCTTTAAAATTAATATGAAACATGAGCCCAATAATACTTACTAGAATACACTTTTTTTCTTTTTCTAGATTTTCTAATGTAATTTTTGGTAGAATTGGTTATAGGAGTATAATATCACATTTAAGAATCATTCAGAGGGAATTTATGTAGAAACAATGTAATTCTCTTTTTTTAAAATAAAAGAGATATTTTGTATTAATGACTTTAATCCATCATTAAACTTGAACTATATGGAGTGGAGTGCTGCAATTTAGCTGCTTGCCTATAGAAAAATGCCAATTTTAAGCTAAATTAAAGAAGCTTTTCAGTCTAGGTCTGTTAGGTAGATAGGGATTCCAGCTCTTGTAGGGACAAAGATGGGTGCCTTGCCTTGGCGCTGCCTGAGCAATTGCCCCACCCGGGATGAAGGACAAGGGTGGGCACCCGGTCTTGGTGCTGTCCCACCCTTAATCCTGACCCAAACAACTGCCACACCTTGGAAGAAGGAGGAACCCCTATTAATCTGCAAAAGAATGCAGGGAATCCCCCATCCCCTAGGCCAGGCAGCCCAGGTACAATAGGATTTGGAAAGTGACCTAGAATAACCTGAGGCTAATTATTATGTCATTAACTATCCATCAAAGTGGTTCAGTGGTGATGTCTGAGCCCTGAGGAGGGCCCAATCCAGGCACTATAAAACAAGAGCCCAGACCATAACCAGAACCCGTCTTGTTATGACAGGGGGAAGGGAGTCCATTCATCATTTATGACGAATGTATCTTGCTTTTGCTCCGTGAACCTATCTTGTCCTTCCTCAATAAACTTCATTTCATACTTGCCTTGCTTTTGGTGTGTCTGGTCATTCTTTAGCCAAGAGCATATCAAGAACAGACAACTACAACCCTACAAGTCCAGCGGATACTTATTTACCTAATAAATCTAATTTAATAGATAATTCAAAGAGAACTAATTGAAAATAAGCTATTTTTGTTATAAAAGCAGCCTGAAAAGTTAATTTATCCTGATTTTATGAGAAATTATTCTTATTTTTTAGAGGAAGTGATTCACGTGTAAAAGCTCCTTGAAGCTTTTGCACGATTAGTAAAGAAAGGCTGATAAGAATAACACAAAGCTATTTGTTTTTATTTTAGTTGAAGGGAAAATTTGGGGAATGCTTCTGGAATAATTTTGCAGATTGAGCTTGCTTCAGAATCAGGAGTTCAGCACATAGATTTTGAAAGCTAGGATTCATTATTGTGCTATAAACTGATCTAGCAAACTTTCAAAAGTAAAATATAATAAAAATGCTTTAAATTTCTTCTCTCTGGCTCTAAGTAGGTTATGTTACCTAGATGAAGATTCTTGGTGCCCTAAAATAAATCATCATTATTTTTCTTCTTATATTTGGGTTATTATCTTATGGATTGTATCTTTAGATTTTTTTAATTTACAATATTTTATTTTTGTACTTTTTCATGATTTGGAAATTTGCTACTAAACTTGATTTTTAGAATATTTTGGTGGATGTTACATATACCTACAGTTGACAATAGTTTAGTGAAAATGGCATGGTTGTATTTTTCTTGTGACATGATAATAACTGTAGATTTGTATTTAATGATTAATGGTTTACTTGATTAAACTTAATTAAATGTGATCTGTGGACTATAAAATCATTTTCCCTTATTTACATTATAGATCAATATTCGCTTGCTTCATTTTCCTTTCTCCATTCAGTTATTAATACATTATTCTCCATGTTATCTAAATTTACAAGTATGCTCTGTCTAACTGCACTCTCTGATTTCCACACCAGGCAAGTTGTTCTTAGCCCTATCTTGAGCTTTGTCGGAGTTGCATATATTGTTGTTTATCTTTGCTTCTTGCATTGCACTTAGCATCGAGTTTTACATATAGGCAATATGATTCAACAAGAGGAATTTAAATGCTTGCTTAATTTCATACATTTGGTGATTGAGCTAGGAGTATTATTCAGATCTTCACCACTGGTTTGATTAGCAGCTATCTTAAGTGCTGCTTATCATATCATATCATTTCTTTCATCTTTCAAAGAAAAAGATTCAGCGCATACTTTTTATGAGTTGGGAACTACTGTACTAGGTGCTCAGGATAGAGTAGTAAGCAAAAAAGACATGGCCATTGCTCTGAGGAAGCTGGAAATCCAATGGAAAAAGATAGATATGGTAAGTTGTAATAGTAGAAGAAGATGATTTTTTTGAGAACTTATCATGTGCCAGGCACTCTATTCAGTACTCTTCATACATTATTTCATTTTACTCTGAAAATAAACTTATTAGTTACATTCATTTTCTCACAAATAATTTTTGGTAGTCCGATTCATGCTAGGAAATATTTTCTACAGTGTTATGAAATAAATGAAACTCCAAGGATCTAGGGAGTGATGGTAAGGAAAGCTTGTCTTTATTTCTAATAGAAGGAAGACATCTCTGAGGAGGTCACGTACCAGCAAAAGAGAAGGAGTGACCCTTGGGTAGATTTGGAGGTAGAGCATTCCACAAAAGGACCAGCAAGTGCTACCATAGAGAAGAAAATGAGTTGGCTCACTCAGGAAATGGAGAGAATGCATGTGAAGCTCCAGCGGATTCACTGGGGGTCAGGATTTGGGTGATGAGGAGGAAAGAATATGAGGTTGGAGATATTGGCAAGGACCAGATAATGTAGGTTCTTGTAGATCATTAACAAGTTTGGATTTTATTCTAAATAGGATAGGAAGTCCTTGGGGAATTTTGAGCTGGGTAGTGTGATCTCATTTATTAGTATATTTTCAAAAGCCTTCTGTGCCTACTCAGGCAATGCCCTTTTCAACTGCATCACATGTGCCTTAGCTTCTTAAAATCTACATTTTTTCACCTTATTATTGTTTCTTTTCTTCCCCTCACTTCCCTTAAAATGAAGAGATATATGAATGTAACCATAAACCGAAAAGAATCTTATGATTTTAGGTAGTATCCATTTAACCATCTTAGAATAAGGAATTCTGTTTTGTTTTGAGAGGTCTCCTGATATGACGTAAAACAATTATCTTCCAGTCTCATGCTAAAGACAGATTTTGTATTTATACATCAAGATACATGACAAGGATCCCTGATTACAAATGGTATTTATGTCATTGTTCATGAAAATCAATTGGAAACTCACTCTTTCCTTGTCTAGGGACACCACATTGTTCTGAAAGCCACCATGGATGTCCAGATCTCTTCCTGCCTTATCGGCAGAAAAAAATCAGCCAGAACAGAATTCCAAAGCCAAAAATTTGCCCAGAAGTGGTCAGGGAAGGAGCTCGAGTACTCTTCTTGAGAAGAATTGAAGAGAAAGTAGACAATCAAAAAGCATGCCCATCCCCCAGACAGTGCTACCGGGTTTTGGTCCTTTGTCCCACAACACTTTATATTTTCTCTCAGTTTGTCAGTTGTCTTATGACTTTGTTTTTGTTATGCAAGTAAACAAATTTTTTAGTCAAAAAAAAATGATATACCAGTCACAAAACACCAAATATCATATGATTCCATTCACATAAAATATCCAGAATAGGAAAATATGTAGAGATCAAAAGTAGTTTAACAGTTGCTGGAAGCTGGGGAGATTGGAGGGAAATGGGGAATGAATGCTAATGGGTTCAAGATTTCTTTGGGGATGATGAAAAATGTTCTAAAATTTATTGTGGTGATGACTGGACAATTCTGTGACAATACTATTAATAAAACCACTGAATTGTAAAAAATAAAACAAAAACAAAAACAAAACCAAACCAAAACAAAACAAAAAAAAACCGTAACAAAGATTTAAGAGGAAGTGAAGCAGGAGTCTCATGAGAGCAGGTAGAAGTGGAAAAGCAGAGCCCAAGAGCAGAGCAAAGTGAGACAGGAAGCCTGTCAAATGCTGAAAGCAAGAATTGGAAAAGAAATGTGTAGCTTAAGGAGGACTTTTTTTCCTAAAAAGATGAAAATTAAAATCATGGAACGTTTAATAATTGATAACGGAGAACACTATGTTGTGAACAGAAAGGAAAGTTTGCTAACAAAAGCTATCATTATAAACTGCAAGGAACTAGGTAATCAATACCTAAATGTACAAGGAAATCATAATAAAACTGGTCAGAATATTTGCAAATGTAAGAGTGAGACTTCAGGCAGAGTTTTATTTTTCAATGGAGACGGTTACCACTAATTACATTATAATTTAGATAATTTATCTGTTTTGAGTATCCATGTTTTACCCTGTATTCTTCAAAGGTGAATTTTATATCCACTTTTGCAATGTAAAATATCTTCATTTGTTTAATGTGTTCTTATCTCTTTGAATCATATAAGCTCTGATTCAATTAGGTAGATGGTGACTCCTGGGTTTCCTTCAGATTTATGGAGACCTATTTATCATTTTTAAAACAAATCAGATAAGGAAAAGTCTGCTCAATGAAACACAGTAATCTATCATTTTCTGGAGAGGGAAATTTGTTTGCTATTTTATTACTGCTGTGAATCCAAATTATCTTACAGGTGTTTTAAAGATCTGTCTAGATCTGATAAGTCCTTTCTATTTGAAATAAATTGGTCTGTCCTCCCAGGGAAGATAACTGTGCCATATGCTATGACTACTCAGAGAGATCAGTAAACCCTGGGAGTATGAGCATGAATTACGATGGGTTGTTGAGTTTAGAGGAAGTAGGAGTGTCTTCAGAAGCAGACAGTTTTCTAACAAGCAGATGATTATTAGTTATTATTTTAGACCTTTGGGCTAATCATAAAAGAGGCTATTAGCAGGTAATGGATTAAATAAGGTGACCCATATTCACATAATTTCTTTAAAATGAAGGAAGAAAAATAGCCCATGGTAGATCAACTGTTGTCAAATCTTTATATAGCACATGAAACACTCTTGAAAGGATCTGAAGGCCATAAACTTTCTTTTGATTAACTGTGAAAGACTCAGGATTGCTTTTCTCTTAATTGGAAGCATACTCTTAGATTTGAAAATGAAAATTCTGAGATGAAAAGATGTGACTGCTGAAGAAACTAACACTCTGGGAGGATAAATGACTTGTTTGAATTCTTAACAACCAGTTGATGTAAGTCTGGCATGAAAACCTGTGTCTTCTGAAACGTATTCTGTGATTTTGCTGATTGATGTTTGATCATTTTTTCTCCTTTCATTCTTGCCTCAGCATACATATCATCATTTGTGTCCTTGCTGTGCCAATACGAAAGTTAGCTCTCAGTGGTATATAAGAATAATAGCACGTGCCAGGGAAGAGATAGATAAGGATATCAGAGAGTTTTGCAGATGCTACTAAATATTTTAAAAGAATGAAAACATGTGGTAGACGTATAGTAATAAAAACCCCGACAATTCTGTTTATTCCTTTGCCTTTCAAACAGAAAAAATATCTCCTTCCCTCTCAAATATTTGAAAT
>NW_012150507.1:3218464-3224455 GCF_000956105.1 Propithecus coquereli | reverse complement strand
CACTCAAAATTGAGATTAAAAAGCCATTTCAACTTATAAATGATAAAGCATAAAATTATTAACTTTATTGAACCTTGACCACTTAGTATGTATCTTTTTAGTATTCTGCATGAAAAGGTGGGAAGCATAAAACGTGTGTGCTACCTAAATAAGTATAATTGTTGTCTCAAAGAAAAGCACTTGTGCAGTTATTTGAGCAGGTAGCTGGACTAGGTGATTTTTTTTATTTCTATTTTTTCTTAAGCATCATTTTCACTTAAAGAATGTATGACAAACTATGGTTATTTAGGTTTGGGTATTTGACACATGCTTTCCAGAAACTGAATGAAATAATACTGTCAAAAGAAAACAATAGGCAGTATATGTTGCCAATGATAAAATTTGAACATTCAAGGGGAAATTAGAATTTTGAGAGCTTTATATTCACCATGATATACTAGACAATTCTTGAAAACTTCTCTGATTAGATTGGTAGGAATATTAACAAATGTGAATTTTGATGTTGTATAATGAAATGTTTAACATTTGGAATACATACATAATTCAGGAAACCAGTAGCTTCCAAATGACGAATTTATGACATAAAAAAATCATTTATGCCCTTCACCAAAGAAGATAAACAGATGGTAAGTAAGCATATGAAAAGATGTTCAAAATAGGTTGATCAATTATAGCAAATGTACCACTCTCATGTGGGAATTTGACAATTGGGGAGGTTGCATAGGGGGAGATAGGGAGTATTTGGGTACTATATACTTTCATATCAATTTCATCGTAAACCTAAAATTGCTCTAAAAAATGAAGTCTATTTTTTAAAAAAAATCACCTATAGATTAAAATGTTTTACAAAATGCAAGTCAGAGCAAAGAATTTTAATGTAACAGAGTACAAAAAGTTCGTTGATATGGTTATAGATTCCACATTAAACTAAACTTTAGGAAACTACCACTTACTGAGTTTTGATGTGCTACAAAAAAAGAATATCCACAATTGTCTTAAAATCCATTAAAATACTCCTCTCATTTCCAACTACAAATCTGTTTGAGATCTGATTTTCTTTGTTTACTTCAATCAAAAAACTATATTGCAACAGATTAAATGTAGATGCGGTTGTGAGAATCCAGCTATCGTCAATTAAGACATGTTAAGGAAATTTGAATACAAAATAAAACAATGCCATTTTTCCCATTTTTTTTGAAGTGTTTATTTTTATTCAAACTATTGTTTGTGTTACATGTAAAATGTTGTCATTTCAAAATGAAATAATGCATAAGTATTTTAAAATATTTCAGTTTTAATTGTTACTATCAATTGATAGAACCCATATAAACCAAAGATCTTTGGGGTTCTCAATAATTTTACTAAGAATGTAAAAGAGTTTGAGATCAAAACATTTGGGAACCCTGGAACTGCAGTAAAGTAGTGCTTCTTATGTGTTAATCGAAGGCTTGTAGGTCATTCATTGAATTTCATATATTTAGATTCCTAGTTGTTCATTCTCTTCAATGTCTTGGACTTCTAGAAATTTAATAATTAATGTAAGTTTGCCTAATTTAGTAATACTAACTAATGTTTTATATACTTTTTTTCCAAGCTACCTGAAATAAGGTCTGTCCACTTGTACGGTTGTTTATTCTGCTAACTTGTTTTATCAAGAAGATATGAGTTATTCTTCTTCAAATCTTATAAATTAAAGATTAGTGCTTTTGGAAAAGTAAACATCATCTTTATTTTTCCAGATGAACAATATGTCTTCTCTGTAGTATGCAGAGACTCTAGCATAAAATAAAAATAAATAAATATTAATGTAAATTCAATTTGCTAGTTTATATTGTGAAACAAGATATATAAGGAGACAAAATTCTCCAGTTCATACAAAATGAAAACAAAATTCAAACAAGTGACGAAAATGTCAGGCAACAGTCGGTATTAATATGTATGCCTCAGTCAAAAGCAAGAACCATTTTTGGACAAAAAAAATATATCATATACTCTACAAAATCATAACAAAGCGTGTGGGACATTTTTTCTAGCCACCTTGATTTCATTGGATCACTTCATATTTAAAGGAAAAATAACATTAACGTGAAAGCTATTCATTTAATGTTTTTAATAATTCTCCGACCTTTAACATTGTTGACGAAACACAAAAGGCACAGGAGGCCTAGGTGAAAGTCTGTGTTCCCCTTCCTTCTTCATAGACTCTAAATTTTTTTACAGATTTCTTTCTTTCCTTCCACCATCTGTCCTTCCTATCCTTCCCTCCCTCCCTTCCTCCTTTCCATCCCTTCCCTGCCCTTCTCCTTCTTTCCTTTCTTCTTTCCTTCCTTCCTTCCTTCCCTCCTTGCTTCCTTTTTCCTTGTTTTGCTTTCTTTTTTTCCATGTTTGGACACTACATTAATCAACCAACTTTCCATCCAAAAGGGGCTGAACCTTGTCTAGTAATCAATCAAATCATCTACATGGTCATTTAAGGTTGGTGTAGGGTATCTTTTTTTCATGCCTTTTCTGATTTCATTTTAGCTTAGAAGAAAAGCTACTGTAGCATGCTATTTTTCTTTTTGTGAACTTCTCAATCCATATATTCTGAAATAAATTATTGATAAATATTAACTCAAACTTAATAAAATATTAGCAGTAGAATAGAACTTAAATTTCTTCTGGGCCAACATCCATATTTTGCAGATAAGAAAAATGATGGTGGTATATGACTTACCCTGGGCCACAGAAGTTGATAAATATGAGAATGATAACAATCTGGGCTGAAATGTGTGCAATTCCTCAATACTTCTGTAACCAAGAGGTAAAAACTCACAGCAGCAGCAGTTTTTAAAGAGTGGTCCATGAGACTCTAGAGGTCTTTAACACCCTTCTAGGGGGTCCAAAGTTCAAAGCTATCTATGTAATAACACTAACAGATTGTTTGCCTTTCAACTGACGGTGGGTACAACTGATGGTCTGTTAGCACAAATCAAATCAGTGGCATGAAACTATACTATAGTGAAGGTATTTTTCATTGCCATGCACTCAAAATTGAGATTAAAAAGCCATTTCAACTTATAAATGATAAAGCATAAAATTATTAACTTTATTGAACCTTGACCACTTAGTATGTATCTTTTTAGTATTCTGCATGAAAAGGTGGGAAGCATAAAACGTGTGTGCTACCTAAATAAGTATAATTGTTGTCTCAAAGAAAAGCACTTGTGCAGTTATTTGAGCAGGTGGCTGGAGTAGGTGATTTTTTTTATTTCTATTTTTTCTTAAGCATCATTTTCACTTAAAGAATGTATGACAAACTATGGTTATTTAGGTTTGGGTATTTGACACATGCTTTCCAGAAACTGAATGAAATAATACTGTCAAAAGAAAACAATAGGCAGTATATGTTGCCAATGATAAAATTTGAACATTCAAGGGGAAATTAGAATTTTGAGAGCTTTATATTCACCATGATATACTAGACAATTCTTGAAAACTTCTCTGATTAGATTGGTAGGAATATTAACAAATGTGAATTTTGATGTTGTATAATGAAACATTTAACATTTGGAATACATACATAATTCAGGAAACCAGTAGCTTCCAAATGACGAATTTATGACATAAAAAAATCATTTATGCCCTTCACCAAAGAAGATAAACAGATGGTAAGTAAGCATATGAAAAGATGTTCAAAATAGGTTGATCAATTATAGCAAATGTACCACTCTGCTGGGTTATTTTTTTAACTTGCTTTTGAAATGCTAGATAACAATGAGCTGAATGTATAGCAAACTCCTGACATTAACAAATGTGGGACAAATAACTCCACTGAGGCACATGACAGTGATGCAAACATTTTACTTGAAACCAAACCTACCAGTACAGACATAATCTGCTCTGAGGATAAGTGAGGTTTGGTTTAACTTTAGTGTCACTGTTAAAGCACCTTTCATGACTGTAAATTATATCCTCCAACAAAATGTGGGGTGCCATTGTATCAGAGAACCCCTAGCAGGATTGATTCTAAAATGGGAGAGATGACACCAGGTGCTTAAGAAAAGGGGAGAAATACGATGCTTTTTCATTGCTCACCTTGAAATGTATATGGAGTTCAGAGTCAAAAAAACAAATGCTCTTCCACCTTTCCAGTGCATCTCAAGACCAGATAATATGTTATTTCACAAACCTTTAAACAGTGTGAGATGAAGTTTAGTGCTCTCTTGCTATGTCCTAATAATGTGTACTGTGTACTGTACAGTGTACTGTAACCTCAACAAAGTGAAGCAATGCCAACAAAACAAAATTAGACCTGGAAAATGGTTTAAAGTAAGTGATAGAACTGAAAAAAGGAGAGACACATTCATTAATGGAACTCTGATTTGTGTTTTCTTTGTAATTGTACTTTAATTATGAAATTAATTAGTATGTACTATAATTGGAATATGAACACATTATTTACATACAGCCACAGCATGCATAAAGAAAATAAGTACTAAAGGAGTTCCACACATTAAATTTACATTAGAAATACAGAAAGTTTTAAAATAACATAATAAACAATTACTTATATAATTGGCATCATTTAATAACACGAATGTATTTTAAAGTCACATAATTAACAACATTAATTTAGCCTTATTAGTGTCTCTCTTTCCTTAATTTTTTGAGGGGTGCAGAAAATAGTTCTAAATGCTAATTTTATAAAGAAAAATCAAAACTTTTTTAACATTGGGAAGAACAATACGATCCTGATAAACTCAGATTTTGTGACTACTCAACAGCTGCTTCCAAATTATGCAATTCATTTGACATCCCTTTGGGGGAAGGCAGCTTAATCCCCTCTTAAGTGTCTGAACTATAGGTCACTGTGTTTAAACATGTAGGTCTATTATTAGCAAAAACTATATACAAAACTCTAAACATCACTTGAAGGGGTTAAATTTATTGGTATCTGCTTTCAGCATTATGTCTGTAGTAAGCAGTCATTCCAAAGTTTACATTATTTGTAAAACTAGTCCGTGAATGAAGATTTTAGTTGTCTCGTTTCTATGGAAACCAGCAGTAATTGACACTGATTACTGAACTCAGAGAAAGTAGTCTCAGAAGGTACCATTATAAAGAAGGCACCTCTATAACTATAAAGGTAAATTAGCTGCCAGAAATAACCGTTTTATGTTAGGTTTATTATCAGTGTAAAGTAACTTTCTATACATAAAGCCCAGTTTATGTGCAACAAGGTACTAAAAGGCTACTTTCACTTTTCCCAGATAATGTACCTATTAAGGTGTAAGTATGGGTGTCTGTTTGTATGAGTGAAAATAGTGCCAAAGTGATAGTTTTTAAAAATTTTAGATACTCGTAATGTCCTACAATTTCACTGAATTCAGGTGTACAGCATCAGCGTGACTACTCTTCTATGTATACCTTGGAAACTTGTTACTTTAGGCTAAGTATTAAATAGGATACTCTTCTGAGCTCATCAGCTGGCAGCCACAGGATAAAATGTGAAATGTCTTTATTTATGCAGCTTGTCTCTGAGTATGGTGGGGGGAAAAAACTGAAATCACCAGAAAATGAGCACGCGACCAGTTCATTTAAGGTCAAGCACATCTAAATTTAAACAGTCTTCTTAAATAATTTATTTTAGTTTTCTTAATAGGATAGAAATTAAAGGTATAGAACCAGGAATTTTAAAAAATTATGTTTCTAAACTTTGTTTTTAAAAACATCATTGTTATTATTTAAACGGTTTTCTTCTTAAATATTTATGACATTATGTATAATAGCACACATCATTTCTGTACATCAGAATCTAATATTCAAAAACAGGCAGTTAAACTTTAAGGCTTCTCAGAGTTTTGTAATAGAAAAATTCTACATGACTGCCTAATAAAACCCATGGTTTAAGTAAGTTTCATTAACTATGTTATGGTTGTCCATAGGTGGCCTCCTGGTTGTTCACGAATCCCTAAAACTGTTAGAAAATTTTTGTGTATGTAGATTTGT
>NW_012150507.1:3213563-3215013 GCF_000956105.1 Propithecus coquereli | reverse complement strand
GTTTTATTTATTAAACAAGTCATAGACATAAACAAAGCTTATCAAACTGTAGGGGAGCTACAGTGAATGGTTTGTCTTCAAATGTGGAAAAATAAGGCATTTTGGGCAAAGCAAATAGTGGATCAAAATGCTTGGCAATTGTGAGAAACATTTTAAGTAAGACTCCAAGCAGGAATAGCTGCTTCCCACTAAAAGAGCTTTAAACACAGCAGGCCCATCACTTACCACTAAAGTATTACGTTAGAAGATGGATCCTCCAGCCACAAAGCAGTCTTTAGGAGCAGAGATGTACAGAGAGCACCTTGCACTGTGATACAGTACGGCAGGGACAGAACAACCATGTTCACATATTGGAAAGTAGCAGCATCTTCTTGAAAGGTGTTTCAAAAAGCCTTAGTACTCAGTAACTACTTGAGTCAAGTGCATGAACAATAATTAAAACTTAAAAATAGGATTCTGCAGCTAAAAGTGGGCATCCTTATGCAGCCAGGCCTTGTGGGACAACAGTAGCAGGTGAATTACAGAAGAGGATCCCAGAAGGATCACTCCAGAGGCCATTTATGGGGCCATACTTGGTCGGGGTTTAATCACCAATCCCTTAATGAGGAGGAAACAAAATTATAATGAGAATCTATTGTGTATTTTTCATATTCACTATACACAAATATGATATTAAATCATATAATCTTTGTAACAGTGGGTTTAGAAATTATTAACAAATTTTTCTGGTGTTTTTATAACAAACTGTTCTAGTCATTGAGGTAGATATATAGGTATTGGGATCAGTGAATTTTGCCTGTATATTTGATCAAGATTCTGGTACTCAGAATGGGCAAGGATAGATCACATCTGGTCCTGGCTCGTTCTGAACCATTGGCCCAAATTCTCATATATTTACGCTTCCCTAGAGAATGCCACTTGCTCAGTGTTGCCTGTTCGGAGCTCTGCTCTAGTGTTAATTATCCCAGGGCTCATTGTTTTGATAATTTCATGCTTCATCAAAATATCATATATCACGTGCATGCAGAAAACGGCTTTTCAGATTGCAAAGAAACACCTCAATGGGATCCTAGCAGAGCTATTTACAATGGTCCAGGAAGAACTCCCTTTTACATAACAAAGCATTATTTCCAAGATTTAATTTTTTCATTGCTTTTTGTTTTCTGTAAAGACTGCTTGATATAAAAGGTCAAGGTATCAGCAAAACATAGACAGATTTTTGCTGAATGACATAAACCTGTCAGAATGCTGAGCTTTGATGTTCCATTAAGTGATCGATGTAGATTACTGACTTTTGGCTAAATGCTACTCAACCAGATAAGGTCAATACCTGTTAGTTCATTGGTGGAATAATTAATCAATCAATACAGGATGCTTGAAGTCAGGGAGAATTATTGCCAGGCTTATATCTCCGGCTTTGGTCACAGAAATTATTTAAAAACATCCTTGC
>NW_012150507.1:3206045-3212208 GCF_000956105.1 Propithecus coquereli | reverse complement strand
ACCTTAGGATATGACTGGCATATGGTTCAGATACATAAGGATACAAGTGTGCACATTCTCCTCAAGAGAGTTGTTGTGGGATTATGTAGGAGTGAGATCTCCACTGAGCAGCACTCTTCTGGAAAGTCTGGATTGGATTTTCCACCTCCATGCCTGCCCACGTGCTTTCAAATGAGCTAGTGCATGGTTATTATGTGAATTGTGAACTATGAGAGGTGATGCTTCATTGCAGTGCATAATAAGAACACCAATGTTTTGGGTTGGGTTGTCTTCGAAGTTGATCTTGATGGACTCTTTGTTACTTCTCTCATTCCTAGGTGTTGTCTATGTTCCCTCTCATAGGTTATTTTGAATCATGGATCAGGTATTTTCTGTGTCAACTCAATACTGAGATGTAACTCTGTGCAAGTTTCTGGACCCAGACCTTCAAATTATGGTAACTTCTACTAGCAGATTTTGGAGCACTTCCTCTGGGAGCCCTACAACAATAGGCAAAAAGTCTGACTACCCTAAGACCACCATACTGGAGAGGTCAAAGTCATACTGGTAGGCACTTTGATTGACAGTGCTTGCTGAGTCCAGCCTTCCAGAGATTCCTGCCAAGTCATCTGGCATGCAAGTGAAACCATGTTGGAACCTACAGACCAGCCAGTCTACCAGCTAACTACACTACTGACTGAACTCAGTCAACACAGAACAGAAGAATAAACCAATGGGGTCCCTGAATTCTGGATCTACAAAATTATTTTGTGAACAAAATAAAATGATCATTGTTTTAAGCCGCTATGTTTTGAAGTAATTTGTTACACAGTGATTGCTAACTCTAACGGGAAGTGAACAAAGGAAGCCCTGGTAGGGGAGTGGTGAAGTGGGTCAAGAAAGGGAAGGAAGTCAATATAAAATTTTCATTAATGAACAGGTTACTATGGGTAACTGAGCCTCAATTCCCCAGATACCTCTGGGTCAATATGCAAAGCAGCTCAGGGTTGAAGACTGTTCCTAGGACTAAGCTCAACATTTCCAACTTGCTCTGCTTGTTGGAAAGCCTAAGAAGCTGAAGTTGTGCACATAAAGGTGAGTGCAGGGGAAGTGAGAGGGACTGCCAATGTCTGATACAACATGTATTGGCCCCATGTAGGGTCTTCACAAGCAGTTTTAGGAAAGGTAGACCAATGTTCCTCCTTGGGTGTGACTTTTCTGCCAATCATATTAGTGATTGAAAACATGTGTTCTGCATTTTTTTCCCATACTCAGCAGTAAGGGGATGGAGAGACCGACACTAAACTCTAACAAAATATGATAAGACACTCAGAGTTTAGTGTCGGTCTCTCAGTCCCCTTACTCCCTCCACTCCATTCAAACTCCAGGAGGGAATTGAACTGATTGACCACGTCTTGTCCATTTTTTTTATTTACTATACTGAAACCTAATTCACGGCTTAACAAGTGACACATAGAAGATACTCAAGACTTATTTATTGTATTTTTGTGGATTGAAATAAATGTTTCAGTTACTGTATGCCTTTTCTAAACTACTTACATCTTATTAAAAAGAAGACAATAAATTTCCTACATATTCTAATTTAATTGTTTCCTATAAAAATCCACTGCATTGAGTGGACTATATTTATTTGATGGATATATTCTAGTGAACTAGATGCACAGTTAACAACAATAAAGACAAGTATTCTCTAAGGTTCTTAGTGGATTTCCAGCTCTCACAGGCTATTTAGTGAAATAATAATGACCAAGACATTGCAGGGCAAGAAAAATGTGCTCAAGTTCTTTGCTCAGGGTATTACTTTTGACACATCTCTAAATAATTTTGAATTATGACTCCAGGTAGTATATTCCACAAGAAAATGCTACTTGAAAGACCATATATTAAAACATCTCATTATATCCCATAAACACATACAATTTTTGTTTGTCAATTAAAAATACAAAGAAAACAAAAAGGAAAACCATTAGTGTACTCATCAAGAGTTTATAAATTCCTACAAAAATCCTACAATATGAATATACCTAGAGTAATTTCTCATTTTTCTTAACATATTAATAAGACTATTGTGGAGTATTGGAGACAAGATGGCTGACCAGAGACACCAGCTGCCAGATCGTCTCAGAAAGAAGGAAAAGTTTTAGATGAAAAAGTGGGGAAAAAAATGAACAAACAATCACAGATAGGGTATAATTCTGAGGGAAAAGTGTCAGAACCCACAAGAGATCCTACAGGAAGAAATTACAGAGCAGAACAAGAAGGAGCAAGGTATCAGCAGAGGACAACTCCTGAGAGGCTTGAAACCCAGGGAAAAGGGCAGGTGGGTGGTTTGTTTCTCCCTCCCTCACATATCTGGCAGTCAGCAAGCTCCTGAGCTGCTCAAGAAAGCCATTCTACTCACACAAGGCCAAAAGCCAGTGAACTGGGAACTTCTTAAGGACAAAGCATCAGGCTGCCAGCCCCCTTGGGGCCCTTCCTGTCACCACAGACCCAAGCTGAGAAGGCAGGCATCATATTGCTTTGCCACCCACCATGCGCCTTTGTCCTCCCCAAGGGGCTTTAGGCCCTCAGTTTTCATCTTGCTCATTCCCACACAAACATTTCTCAACTCCAGCCCAGACTGTGGGAGACACAGAGGGCCAGTGGGTCCTGGGGGATCTGCATGACCCCAGATACTGGACCCCAGATACTGGCTGTGTTCTGGAGAGAGGGACAGAGATGACCAGAGTGCTAGCTTCCCTCCATCCAGACTCTTTTCCTCCCCTTCTTCTCCCCTGCTTGTGGCTGCATGAGAGACAATTGAGCCAGGGCTCTCAGGAACTGCTGCTTCCTCCTGTTGGTGCATTCAACCACACTGGGGCTTCCACAGAGAGAGGAGCTCAAACCTTTCCAGTTAAAGACCTGCAGAAGACTAAGGGGTGCTTAGATTGTGAGCTCCCTGCTCACTAGCCTTCCCTGGTGCTTGCCCAGCTCTTCCATCAGACCAGGGTACACCTTGAAGGGGAGGGACAACAAACCTATTTGAGCATCCCATAGGCAACTTGGGACCAGCATGTTTCTCCCTGGCATAGTTAAGGATTGATCTTTGGGGACCCAGGAACAGGCTCACAGGCCAAATCCCATACCCCTAGGATTGTATTGTGTTGCTTGGGAGCAAGGAGTGGAGATTTGTGAACTAATCTCAGGAGGTGAGGGATTCCACATGGGCAAAACTGAAAAGAGTGCACAGTGTGGGTCCCAGCCACAACATACTCATGGAGCACCCCTCCCTGAGCAGGAAGGTCATGCTTTCAGCCTAGGGTGAGATCCTGGACAGGGAAGCTTCCAGCCCACAGTGCCATTGTTGGGGAGCTTAGCTAGTTTGACCTCCTGCGTGCCGGCAGATGCCAGAGTGAGATGGTAGAGCAAGGAAGGAGGGAGAAAAGTGAAACCTGCTCCTGATACCCAGATCGTGAATTTCAGATGGCCCTATCTTAACAAGCAAGCTTTCTGGTTGGGTAGGGCCACTTCAGCCCCTCCCTAGTGGCTTTCCCCAGAAGCTGGGAGCAGACCTTGGCCCTACTGAAACAGCAACTTTGCCAGCTTTGGTGGAGCTTGAGGGAAGGCGCACCTAGCCCAGACCAAACCAGCCTAACTTCCCCACCAGCCTCTGCTGTGGTGAAGAATAAGGACTCACCTGGAAGTTCCAGGGCCCTGCCCACTACCTGGGGCATTTGAGTGCTTCTCCTGAGGGGCTAGAGACAGTCACAGGTCCCAAAAACAGCACTGAAGCTTGTTCCTTCCAGCAAACACTACCTACTGACAGCTACCTGTACAGCATTTACTGACGCAATCATACAGTGTGCGGTTGATTTCACCCACAAGCACCACCTATTGTCTCAGCGATCAAACTGGGCAGGCCAATACAATTCACACTGTTAAGAAGACCACAGGGATGGGGAAAAAGAAAAGATTTCAAAGACCTCCATCCTCTCTCATCAAAGAGAGACAGGGAATCTGTCTCTCACACATAGCTCATCAGTGCTACAGCCTACAAACAACTAGCAACCGAGAAAACCACCATGCTAAGGATATCTATAACCAATGCATACATCTAGAACCTAGACCCCCATCAAAGTGCCCACAAGCAAAGCCAAAAGTTCTTACTCAACATATGCTACGGACACTTCTTTACAAGCAAGGGGGGTGGGGAAGCCCCATCTAAAAGAAAATACAAAAATAAAAAGTGATAACTGCCCCAGATGAGAAGGAATCAGAGAAAGAACTCTGGAGGGATTAAAAATCAGAGTGAAAGGACACCCCCAAAAGGGAACACCAGCTCTCTAGCAATAGATACCAACCACAATGAAAACATTGAAATGACAGATAAAGACTTCTAAATATGGATTGTAAAGAAGCTCAATGAAATCCAAGAAAAAAATGAGAAACCAACTCAAAGAAATCAGAAAAACAATTCAGGAAATGAGTGAAAATTTCTCTAAAGAGACTGATATATTTTAAAAAAAAAACCAAATAGAACTTCTGGAAATGAAAAATTCATTTAAGAAAATGCAAAACACAGTGTAAAGTTTTAAGAATACAATAGACCAGGCAGGAGAAAGAATCTTAGAGCTTGAAGACAACTCTTTGGAATTAAATCAGTCAGTCAAAAATAAAGAACAGAGAATTAAGAGGAATGAGCAAAGCCTACAAGAAATATGGGATTATGTAAAATGACCAAATATAAGAATCAGAGACATCCCAGAGGGTGAAGAAGAAAATGCACAAGAGCTGGAAAACTTATTTGAGGGAATAATTGAGGAAACTTCCCTGATCTTGCTAGAGATTTTAGACATCCAGGTACAAGAAGCTCAACAACTGGGAGATTCATTGCAAAGAGGCAATAACAAGACACATAGTTATCAGACTGGCCAAAGTTAACATGAAGGAAGAACTTCTACCAGCCATGAGGTGAAAGCATCAAGTAACTTGCAAAGGAAAACCCATCAGGCTAACTGCAGACTTCTCAACAGAGACTTTACAAGCCAGAATGGATTGGGGCCCCATCTTCACTCTTCTTAAATAGAAAACTGCCAGCCTAGAAGTCTGTATCACCTGTTGTAAGTGTGCAATTCAATGATTTTTAGTAGATTATAGAGTTGTGCAGCTATTACCAAAATCCAGTTTAGAACATTTCCATCACCCCCCCAAAGTTCCCTTCTCCCATTTTCTATCAATTTCTGGTCCCACTCCCAGCCCCAGATTGATTTGGTTCTGTCTCTATAGATTTAACTTTTTTCTGCATTTCATATACATGAAACCATACAATATAAAGCCTTTGCATCTGTCTTCTTTCACCTAGTATTTCTCATTCATATTCATATTGTAGCATGTATCAGCAGTTTGTTATTTTTATTGCTGTATGGTATCTCCTTTAAGAACATACCACACTTTGTTTATCCTTTCTCTAATTGGTAGACAACAATTTCCACCTGGGTGGTATTAGGAATAATGCTACCATGAAAATTAACATACATTCTTTAGATATGCTTTCATTTCTCTTGGGTGGATACCTCAGAGTAGAATTTCTGGGTTGTATGGTGAATTTGTGTTTAACTTTTTGAGAAACTGTTCAACTGTTTTGCAAAGTGGCTGTAACATTTTGCATTCCCACAAGCAATGCATGAGGGTTCTGGTTTCATTGCATCCTTGATAAAATTTGTTATCATCTGTCTTTCATTATAACTATCCTAGTGGATATGAAGTGGTCTCTCGTTGTGGTCTAACTATGCATTTCCATAGTGACTAATGGTGTTGAACATTAGTTTGTATTCTTATTAGGCATTCTTTTGTGAAGTGTCTTTTATCATTTGCCCATTTTTTAATTGAATTATTTTTCTTCTTATTATAGAGCTGCAAGAGTCTCTTACATATTCAGAATATAAACTGTTTATTAGATATATGATTTTAAATATTTTCTCTCAATCTGTGGTTTGTCTTTTCATTTTCTTTGTGGTGTCTTTCAGAGCACTAAAAATTGAATCACATTGTTTAAAAAACTTTTTTGTAAGTCAATCTTTTCTGCTGAAATCTCTGAGGGCAGAAGCTAGGCGTATTTATTAATGTACCCAGTTACTTGCACAGTGCTCATTAAGAATTATTGAGAAACTGCTTGGGCTAAACA
>NW_012150507.1:3200250-3202210 GCF_000956105.1 Propithecus coquereli | reverse complement strand
CTGGGTCTGTATTTCTTGTCCCATAAAAGTTCAGCTCTTCATTGTCCAGAAAACATATCTGGCCTGTAACAGCTTGGTACTTTTTGTTTTTATAATTTACTTGCTGCTGTTCCCTTTAAATTTACACATATCCTGGATAGAAATCTCTATTTCATGTGACTATCACATTTTTTCCTATTCTATTGCCTCTCTTTAAACTTAAAATATTTGAGCAAGATAAATAATGTTATTCAGAGAAATAGGCCATGTCGACAAGCAGAGAATTTTATAGTGAAAATATTGGGTTTGTTAATATTGACACAAGAGAAAAAATATCGTACCCAGCTCTTTTGTGGTTTCAGCTGTAGGTTTGTAAAGGTACCATGGCTTATAAACTTTTGGGGGGCCTACACCAGTTTTTGAAACCTGTAAAAAAATTATATGTATCATGGGGCACGATATATTTTAATATATTTTATATGATCAGATGTGGGACTTAAGGCATACTAATGAACTAAAGTACCCTGTTTGGGAAACTAAGAAATGGAGAAAGGCTGATAAAAGAATTTGTTATACATGAGATTGCAAGTGGGGTGACTTTATTTGCTAAATGTTTTGCCACGGTGTCTCAGAGAGGAACGTCTTTACATTTAACTAAAGGAAACATTTTTAAATCATAGAAACTATATTATTCATTTGCATACTATGTCTAGTATTTGTTATCTGTCTCCCCTATCAGAATGTCATCTCCCTGAGTGCAGGGATCTTTGTCTTTTTGTCCACTAATGGGCCTCAAGTACCTAATGTCTGGCACTTGACAGGTGTTCAATAAATATGTATTGAGAAAATGGAAAAAATAATGTTGCCAACAGCTTGGAAACAAGGTAAGGAGAAAAAATAAAATTGGGGTCCTTATTCCACTGGGTTCTACCTTGACGGATCACATCTTGCTGACTACGTACTTTTACAGAAGTTCATGGCTTTTGTCAAGTGACCCTCTCAAATGGCCCTCACATTTCCTCAGTTTTGACACTTTTAGGATCTTCGAGGCAACAATATAGTCTTAGTTTTGCGTTTTCAAATATTTGTTTCTCAAACTCATAGGGCCTTCAAAACTGAATTATTAGACCCCTCTTAATAACTTTACTTACCTTTTCAAGACTTTTGGGAACATGTAAGAATTATAATATAAGGAATAGTAGAATCCACTTCTAAGGAAAATTCTACCAACACGTTCTCTTTGTTAATCTATACTGCTTAGCCAGCATAAATCTATAAATAGCTATCAATAAATACCCACAACTTATGTTGTCTAACAACATAAATAATCCCTTTAGAAAAGAATGTCTCATTAAAACGTTTTCTATGAGTCAATCTATTCTTCTGTATTAAGAAGACATTTCCAATCGACATTATGGTGGACATTGTACAATTATTAGATCTTTGTAGTTAATGATTGGCAACTGCTGAATGAAACCAGCCTAAGGGAGAATGTGCCAGGAATGGCTGAGTAACAGAACTCTAGAAGTTTATAATGTAGAATTCTCTTCTGGAAATGTTCTCTTGTCTTAGTTTTCAATATACCATTATTTCCTTTTTCTGTTTCTAAATGGTTCTTCTCAGATACTTCTGGCTCCTCTTCCATAGTTGAAATTTCCTGGGTTTCTATGTTTGGTATGCTTTTTATCCACATCTAACCTGGGCAACATGGCACACAAGCACTGACAAGGAAGCTGGAGTCTAAGGCTTAAGTCTCTTCATTTACCACTTCCTATCATGTTCTCTATAGTCCAACCACTGATGCTTTCACTGTTCCTCACTTGATTTATTCTTGGCTACAAGTTCTACATATATAATATCCTTTTGACTAGGTTGATTTCCTCTCTACTTACATAACATCTTTTAAATTATGAAAGCAACGCATAAAATCAAAATCATGTAAAAATTACAAAATAAAAAACATATTCCCTAGGAAAAAAAA
>NW_012150507.1:3197548-3200200 GCF_000956105.1 Propithecus coquereli | reverse complement strand
GTTTATGAAATGAAAACTTTGAAACAGAAAACCAGCTGCCTATTCCATAGAATTGCCACTGTGCTACCTAAATGAAATGCTAATATTTAGTATAACTAGGTTTTTTAAAAAAATACATTTTCAGAAAAGTATATTAGAATGCAGGCACATTGGCAAAGGTTAGACAAAAGGTTGGTATGTTTTTATTTTTTTGGTTTTTCATTTTGATAGCTAATAATGCTGGGAAAATAACCAGTTCATTTATGTCATTAAGGAATTATCTCTCAAGACATAGAGGAAACTTCACAAATATTCATTATTATATAGCTTCTTTTAATGACATGATTCTTTCTAACATGTTTTTGTTTTGTTTATTTTGCAAATATTTTTGTCACTGTAAACCACACAGATTTAACAGACCATCAGACAAGTGTTTATAATATGACATTGCTTTATTTATGCAGGTTATACCAATCATTGAAGAAGTATGAATTTTCCCAAGTAGCATTATATTTTGACCTTTGTTTTAAGATGAAGTATAATTAAATTCTAGAAATATTTATTTTTCTTTTAAACTTTGATATTTATCAGGAAAATATAGACTTAATCAGAAAATATAACATTGTTAATGTCTAGTGATTATAATTATTAAGAAAAGCAAACATTCAGTTCTAAGTATATGATAATTTGTGTTTGAAATAATAAAATTTTGTGAAAGCAAATACAAATATTTAGGTAGATGTATTTTGCTCAATCAATTCATAAAGGTATTATATTTTAATGAAAATCTAGAATGGATAACTCTTTTCGAATAAAATTAACATTATAAAGTATATAAGATTTCACATCTTAGGGCATATGTGATTTATCATCTTCATATTCAGACCTTCGTCATTCACTAATTTTCTTAAGCAGTGTTAAGACGTTTCATAAAAGCAATTATATTTTATTTGCTTTTATTTAAAACAAAAAGAAACAAAAAAATAACGCCATCACTGTGAAGGGGTGAGGAAAGACCATTTCTGAACATTGAAAATCAAATGTCATCTCTGCTAACTCTGGCAACGGTCACTGTAAAGTTGCCGCACTGGGAATCATATCCCACAAGACCCAGAAATTCATGAGAGTAGAGAGCACGATACGGTATAAGGGCTATTATAATATTATAGTGGAAAATAGACCATCTTTTTTGCTGCCTGAGGCTGTTACAAGTGCTTAGACTTTCGAACATAGTGACAATTTAAAACCCCTTAAGGAAACTAGAGTTGATAGTAAAACAGCTGATGGCCAGAGATCACCTCCTGCACCTTTGGCCGTTGACTCTTACATTCCTATTATACCAAACTCTTGAGTATTCTTGAAGAGAGACGAAGCATACACCACACGCTGTGGGATGAAGTGGCAGGCATTTGGAAACCCTGTGAAAAAAGTTACAGGCTTGTGTTCTGCTTTCAGCCTGCCATTGACAGCAAACAGAGGAGCCCTTGGCCCAAACTTGGAACTTGCCTAGATAAGGGACCTGAAATGCTATTCAATATGATAAATGTCACCCTCCATTCCACATTCTCTTTGTAAAGGAAATACTTCATTTCTTTTAAGAAATGTGTTAGAAAGTTTAAAATCCTGATCATTTCCTCTGCTGTTAAATGTTGGCATAAAAATAACATTAAATAATTCCATTGATGCATTGTAGAGAATGGAAAAGTATCTTTGAAGCTTTCTAAAATGCTGTTTCTGAATTAAAGTTATGTTTCAGAAATTATATTGATTTAATTCACTAGTGTTTTAATATTGGCCTAGCTGGGTCAAATAAACTTCACATAACTGGAAATGGCCTTGGTGGCCTTCACCCCGTCCCGAGTGGAATTTGTTTATTTAAAAGTCTGATGTACAGATGATTTTGCACAGCTGGCTATTGTATCAGAGGAGACAAGATTGTGGTGCAATCTTAAACACGCCTCCAAGTCTAAATTGCTTAACATAGCAGAGGTTTATTTCTTATTCATGCAAAGTCTGATACCAG
The DNA here is from genome assembly GCF_000956105.1 of Propithecus coquereli. NCBI lineage: Eukaryota > Metazoa > Chordata > Mammalia > Primates > Indriidae > Propithecus > Propithecus coquereli. The sequence continues at coordinate 3,198,198 of NW_012150507.1, read as the reverse complement.
AGCAGGTGGCTTTCCAGAGCAACTATTTACTCATGCCAAAGGTTTCTCCTGCTCTCTGCCCTCCTACCCTGCCTTGTCATACCACACTGCCTCTTAGTTGATGCATCAGAAGTCGGCTGGGTGGTCTTGGCCCTGCCTTCTACGCTTTAGCCAGGAATTCACATCACTTCTACCCACAACCTATTGCCCAGACCTAATCTTGTTACCTTGCTTAACTGCAAGTGGTTAAAAAGTGCTTGTGAAGGGAGGAGAACTGTATCTTGCAGGTGTAACACCTACTACCACGGATTTGAATCTATCTCTCTTTAGTCAAGGCAGAGAGCTGGAACAAGCTCTATACAGGAAAGAAAGAAAAGATGATTTTAAAAAAGTGTTTATCTCTTGGCTGAGATACTCAATTTTGAGAAGAAATTGCTATTAATTATAAAATTCCCACAGCGTAATCATTTATTTCAAGTTGGAGTGTCAGTGGCTCCAGTTGTGTTGAAGAGAGCTGATCCCAAGAGCACTCCCAATAAACCTCCTGCATGTTCGTCTCCACTACAGGGTATGCTTCTTCAGAACATCAAATGTCAATGGTTCATTCCTAGTATGTCTCAATCTGAGTTTCTTTGCACTGTAAGGATGAGAAGTGATAAGTTTTTAAAAAA
>NW_012150507.1:3197022-3197498 GCF_000956105.1 Propithecus coquereli | reverse complement strand
CTATCTGGTCACCAGAATTTCAGCTTTCAGATAATTTTCAATTTCATGGAAATAATGTAAGATATTGACTCAAAAGCCTTCTTTTGGAGAGCAGCAATTTGGGTCAAGGGACCTGGCTAAATGTCGCTCAGATTGCTCATGAAGTGATAGTAACCCATTCCACAGTATGATTATGAGAAATACATAACAGATGTAATGCATCATGCTTTAGAAATAGCAGCTGTAAAATATGATTAATAGTGCTTTATTCTTAGTGTAAGGATTTAATGAGATGATTTATATAAAGGGCTTTTTCTAGTGTCTGGGAATTATTATAGTTATGCGGTCAAAAAAGTAGCTGCAATAATTTTTTCACTTTTTATGAGCCACATCTTGCTTCTTTTAAGTTCTGCTTTTCACTTTTCTGATTTGATGAGCTTAATCTTGTTATGCATTTACTCAAATATATTTACTTTTGGTAAACACCCTTACAAAGC
>NW_012150507.1:3183722-3184952 GCF_000956105.1 Propithecus coquereli | reverse complement strand
TAAGCCATTAGGAAAATGAAAATTCAAGCCACATGAGCTATTACTACATACCTATCAAAATGATTAAAATAGAAAATAGTGACAATCAAATGATGGTGAGGATGAAGAGAAAGCAAGACATTTATATTTCTTGTGAGAATGAGCAGTGGTACAGCCACTCTGGAAAGCCACTTGTCAGTTTCTTATAAAACTAAACATGCAAACTAATACAGCCCAGCAATTGCACTTTTGAGCAGTTATCCCACATAAACGTAAACTTTGTTCTCACAGAAACCTGTACACTGCTTCATTCACAGTCAAAAATTGGAAAAAGTTAAGATGTCCTTGAACTGGTGAATGGTTTAATGATGTTACATTCATAGCGTAGAATACTACTTGGTGTAAAAAGCAATGAACTATTGGTACATCCAACCACTTGGATGGATCTTGAGGGAATTACGCTGAGTGAAAAAAGCAAATGTTCACCCAAATGTTATGTGAATCTATTTTTACAACATTCTTGAAATGAAAAAATTATAGAAATGAAGAAGAGATTAATGGTTACCAGAGCTTAAGGAGAAGGGTGGTTTGGGGTGGGGGGAAAAGGGAGGCCAAAATGACTATAAAAGGGCAACAGGAGGGGTCTTTGTGGTGATGGAACTGTTCTATATCTGAACTATATCAATGTCAATATCCTGGTTGTGATATTGTAGTATAATTGTGTGTGATTTGACAATTGGAAAAACTCAATAACGGTTACATGGGTCCTCTATGTATTATTTCTCAGAACAGCATGCTTACCTATAATTATATAAAAATAAAAAGTCAAAAAATAAAACAGGGATGATAGAGTAGATAATCAGGAGTTCCAGAAGAAGAGACTTTAGATAATGGGAAAGAAGCATGGTTAGAAAAGAATCATGGCTTAGAATTTTCCAGAACTTAAAACAGAAATGAGTCTTTCGACCAATGAAATCTAGTTGTTAGCAATACGGATGAAGATTCATAAATCCAAATCTAAAATTTCAGAATTTCAAAGATAAAGTAACTTTCATATTTCAAAAATAGATAAAATCTTGGTTCTAGAGAGCAAAGGCAGATGACCTCTAGAGAAATATCTCCTATGCTGAAGGTTGCCATCTCAACACCAACATTTGACTGGCAGGTATGTGCCTGAATGCCTGTGTTTGGGGAGCTGAGTGGAGGAGGAGGAGTGTTTGTTAATGGCATGTAGGCTTATACTTCATTCTT
>NW_012150507.1:3179843-3183434 GCF_000956105.1 Propithecus coquereli | reverse complement strand
GATTAGAAATCAAAATTAAAAAATTTGGGAAATATTTAATAATTTCTAAAGCACATTTCTAAAAACTATAGGTCAAAAGAGAAATCAGAATAGAAATTAGAAATATTTTTAATGGAATACAGATAAAAACACATGCCATAATTTATTGGACACAGCTAAGGCATTGCTTAGTGGACATTTGTAGCATTGAAAGCCCATATGAGAGAACGAGAAAGATCTCGAATCAGAAATCTAAACTTTCATCTTCAGAAAATAGACAAAGAAGAGCAAATTAAACTCAAAAATGGGAGAAAGAAGGCAATATAAAAATTCAGAGTGGAAATCAATAACACAGAAGGTAGAAAAATGATAGAAAAAAATCTGAAACCAGCATCATACAAAAAGAATTACATGCTATGATCTTCAGTCTCAAGTCTGCCAGCTTTCCAACCAGAACTTACACATCAGATTTCCTGGTTCTCAGACTGTCCTCTTGGATCTCCAGCTTGCTGACTTCAGATCCTGGGACTTATTAGTCTCCCTAATTGGGGCTGACTGGAGATCTTGGACACTAATTCTCCCCAGAAAGAACCAGGGTTGCAGGTGGATAGTCATAACTCGAGTGAAGTGTTGAGGCCACAGTGCTGGAGCATGTCGGTGAGCTCATGAGGAAAAGCTATGATTCAGAAAAAGAAAGAATTGGGAAGCTGGTAGAGATCAAACCCCAAGGACTTAGTATTTTGCAGAAAGGGTAAGTTGGGATGTCTTCATTTTCCTTCTCCCTTGTGGTAGACTTCTGGTTTCCTCTGCCCTTGTGAGCCCAAGTACTGGAGTGAGCTGTGATTTGGGGACTTCTTGAGGGCATTACACCAGGCTACCTACCAGCTTGTAGTGTCACTTGCTCTCCCCCTGGACCCGCTATACTGCGTGTGCTCACATTGCGGGACTTTGTGCTGCCCGAGGATATGCAGCCCTGGTGTCTTCACGTCACTGGATACTCCGCAGGCATTCCCCAGCACTCACTTGGATTGCGGAAGCCATGCAGGGTGGCTAGCCCCAGGGGAGCAGCAGGATCCCCAGTGGTCTAGCTCACAGGGATTGCCACTTTTAGGGAAAGAGGGGTGCACTACACCAAGGGGGCACCCTTTGAGACAAATGAAACCAGAACTTGAGCTTTTCTGCATCCCAGAGCTCCCTGCTTATGGGCCGAGAGTGACTGCGTTTCTTTCAGCGGAGAAGCAGGTGGGCTCTGTTGTGTGCATTGTGAGACTCAATTTCCTAATAATTTGTTGAATATTTTTTCATCTTAAGACCGTGAGATATATTGGAATAAGTATTGGTAGTGGTGGGCTCTACCACCATAGTGGTGGTATTATGTGTGCTGGGCTCTGTTGGGGAGGACTTTGGTTCTGCCCCAGCGGCCAGGCAGCGTAGTGCTCTCCAAGGGACATGGAGAGGGGGACTTCTCCTCCCCGCTCTGCCCACTGCTGCAGACACAGCTGGGGCTGCTCCAGCGGGAGCTCGAGCTCAGCACGGCACAGCTGTGCTTGTGGACGGCCATTCTAGCGCATTTAGGGGTGACAGTGTCCCCATGGGAGGTGTTCCTCCCGGGCCCAGGCTCGCACAAGGGGTCAGGCTCCTCCCTCTACACAGAACGACAGCTTTCGCACAGACAGCGGTGACTGATCTGTGTGTCCTGAGCACCAGGACAAGGGTGTGATAGGGAGGCAGATCGCATTCCCACAGGCCTGGTAGTGGAGCTAGTGTGGCTCCCTACCCCCTGTGGAGACCTGAGTGCATTTCAACAGGAGCTCCCCGCCCCCAACCACCCCAAGTCAAGACCGGGGCTTGTGTCTGCCATTGGGGCATTGCATATGCCCGTCTGCATCTGCCGCAGTTGGCTCTTACTCATGGGTGCCACCTACTGGCAAGAAGGCCGAACTACACAACCTATGAAAAAGTACTGAAAAAGATGAGTAGCTCTGGGGAATGAGATGTTAAATAAAAATCAATGAATTTCAAACCAGAAAGTAAAGAAAATAAATAAAAGAAAAATCTGATTATTAAAAAAATCACTAAAATTGATAAATTACTAGCAAGGCTAAAAAGATAAAAAGAGATACAACAGAAATCATCAGTATCAGGAATGAAATTGGGTATCACTACAGATCTTGCAGCCACTATAACAAAAATATAGGAATATTAGCACCAAATTTACCCTCATAAATTCAACAACTCAGAATAAATGGATCAATTTCTTGAAAATGGCAAACTACCAATACTTATTCCAATATATCTCACAGTCTTAGATGAAAAAATATTCAACAAATTATTAGGAAATTGAATCTCACAATGTACAGAAAGAATTATACCCAATGACCAAGTGAGATTTATTGCAACTATTTAAGCTAATTCAATATTCACAAATCAACCAATGAATTCCACCATGTCAACAGACTAAAGAAAAAAAATCTTATGATCATATCAATCGACACAGAGAAAGCAATGAAAAAATCCAGCACCCACTTATGAGAAAATCTCTCAGAAAGTCAGCAATAGAGAGAACTACACGAACCTGACAAAGAATATCTACAAAAAATATAAATCTAACATCACACTTAATAGACTGAATACCCTCTAAGGTCAGAAACAGGCAAGGGTATCTGCTTGCACCACTCTTATGCCACATGGTGATACAAGTTCTAGTTCTGGCAATTAGGCCAGAAAAATAAATGAAGGCATACGGATTGGAAAAGAGAAATGAAATAGTTTATATTTGCATATTTTATGATATGCTATATAGGAAATTCCAAGAAAGCTACAAAAGAAATCTCCTAGATCTTATAAATTCAGCAAATTTACAGAAAACAAGATCAACACACAGAAATATAAATCACATTAATATATACTAATAATGAACATGTGGAAACCAAAAATGAGCACACTATATTTACAATAACTTCATATATACTAATAATGAACATGTGGAAACCAAAAATGAGCACACTATATTTACAATAACTTCAAGGAAAATAAAAATACTTATGTATAAACTCAAAAAACATATATAGGATTTCTATGCTGAAAATTACAAAATGATTATGAAAGAAATCAAAGATCTAAATAAACAGAGAGACATACCATTTCATGGATCGGGAGACTTAAACTATAAAGATGCCAATTCTCCCCAAGTTGATCTATAAGTTTAATGCAATTCCTTTCAAAATTCTAGGAATGTTTTTTGTAGGCATAGATAAGTTTATGCTAAAATTTATATGAAAAGGCACAGGTCTGAAAACAGCTTGAGAAAGAATAAAGTGGGAGGAATCACTCTACTCTACATGAAAGCCTACCATGTAGCTACATTAAATAGTATGGTGTGGTATTGACATTGGGGGATGGAACAAAAAGGAGAATCCTGAAAAAAGACTCACTTATATATGCCCAAAAGATTTTTGACAAAGGCAAACAAACAAACAAACAAAACAAAAATAATTTAATTGAGAAAAGATAGTTTTTTCTACAATTGGTGCTGGAACATTTGGGTATCCATAGGCAAAAATAAATGAACCTTGACCTAAATCTCACACTTTGCATACAAATTAACTCTAA
>NW_012150507.1:3173385-3175018 GCF_000956105.1 Propithecus coquereli | reverse complement strand
AAACTGTCTTAGATAAGGGATATGATGAAAATCCAGGCTTGGGCATATAATCTGAGAGGTTAATACTTTGGTCAGACTCCAAATCAGAATCTAATGACTCTTTTTATATAGGACCTCTGTAGCAAGGCTGGTTAATATTCTAAGGCAGGACTGGCCAATGGGATCCTGTTTATGGTATATTTCCCAGTAGAGGATTTGGGGTTCTGTTTTGTTTTCTTTTTTATTTTAACACTGTTGATTTTCATCCCATGTAAAAATAATCTAAAATCTCAGAATTGGTACCTTTGTAATCTCACATTTGTTTGCTAAACTCTTTTCCTGTATATGGGAATGAACCACAACTATCCTATCTATGCTTGTCACCTTTCACATTCACTGATCACTGTAAGGCTGGCCAAAAGACCCCCACAGGCACAGCAAGGACAGCTCCGGGCTCCTTCCCTGTTGGCTTGCAGCCAGGGCCGGACCACATCCTGTTATGACTGGCAAGAACAGCTACGCTGGCTGAACAACCTGAGCTCAGTTTCCTGCTCTATCCAGCTACTGCAGGCAAAGTACTCAGGCTTCAAACGACCACATCCTACCCGAATGTTCCAAGACACCCTTTTTTACCCCACATATAAAAACCCTGCCTTAGTCCTGGGCAGCGCGACTTCTCAGGCCCTGACCTTAGGACCTGCGAACCTCGCCCAGGAGCGCTTCAATAAAGCCGCTTGTTGGGCCATAACTTACGTCCGCTGGTCTCTTCGTCACCGGAAAACCTTACAATCACCCCCTGCATTTCTAAACAGACAAAAGAGAGTATGAAACTGGAAAAAATGTGTTCTCCTAGTCACTAAGTAACTGCTATCTCACCCACATTTTCTAGATTATTTCAGTTTTAGGAAATTAGTGAATCTGAATGTTCAATGGCCATCAATTCCAATGAAGAATGGAGAAATTAGAGGGGATATTTTCTCTTCCACATTTGCAAGATATAACATTTGGCATATGATCACCTAGATTCTGGTTCTCAGTTTGAGTATTATTAGAGGAGGCCTGCAGAGCAACATCCGTTAGGAAACGTTATTCTAAAATGGATGAGAGTTCCCTCTGCCTTCTGAGTTGCTTCAAAAGCATAATTGTGCATTTTCTTTTCCATCCTCCACCTATCAAAATGCTACTCATCCTTCAACTCTCAGCTCAGATATCAATTCTGTGTCACCTTCATGGAAACTAAAGATAGTTAATTAGTCCCTCTACTCTGCTGTCATAGAATTTAAAGAAAATTGTTGCTATATGAAGAGGCAAGAAGAGCTGAGAAAAATCACGAAGAAGAATAACAAAGCTTACACCACTAGACATCAAGACCCATTGTAAAGCTATAATGGTTGAGACAGTGTGATATTGATGTAAAGTTAGACAAATAGACAAATGGAACAAATTTGGGATTTAAACATACACATCCACAGAATTGGGCATCTGGTTTATGAAAAAGTTGACATTGCAGAGCAGAGTGGAAAGGATGGTACTTTCAAACAATGGTATTCAGCCAATTGAATATCCACATTAAATAAGTAAATCTTGATCTCCTTAAACTATACTAAAAAATCCATTCCACACTTAAATATGAAAAAATTAAAAGTTAGGCTTT
>NW_012150507.1:3170278-3171849 GCF_000956105.1 Propithecus coquereli | reverse complement strand
ATTTCACATTAAATAACTAAAAATTATTATGTGTTGGTGTTTTTCATACCAATAATTAATTGTGAGTTATTTTTACCATTAATAAATGTTTGATTTTTATTGATTAAAATTAATCAAAAATTAACTAACAATACTTAATAGTGGTTAATTGCTTGTTATTTGATGGTGAATAAGATTTTTCTTCAGACAAAAATAAAACCTTTCTGAAGATATGCCATATGGAAGAAAATTTGGTATATTGCAAATCTCAAAGACTATATGAATTTCCAAAATGAATTTATCTGCAACTAAATTAATACATTTCACATTAAGTAGCTAGATAGTATTAATCATTTGTGTTTTTCACAGGACCATTATTTCCCCATGATAAATGTCACTTGGTTAGTCACAGAAGAGATCTACTTATAAGTAGGTACTCCCAATATGTAGACCGAAGACTAGATGGCACATAATAGGGTAGTATGAGCCCCATTGAAGCTGGCTCTTCAGACCTAAATTGACATTAACCCTAGTTGTATGAATCCATCCAAGTTACCAAGAAGTCAGGGCACAGACTGGGACTCACAAAATCTTATAATCTTACTCCTAACACTTGGACCACAAACAGGAGTATGAAACAGGAAGGCATTTTCTGTCTCTAAGAAATTGGGGCTGGTGGATTCTTGCTCCCAAATCAAGGCTCTAATTTCAGAAACCAATATAGACAAAGCCATGTTGAATGGCTTTGCAACCCCATGTCCATCAGTGCACTATAACCCATGTCTCCTTTTGGGTCCTCACACAGTTTTCAACCCAGGTTGAAAACAACTGACTCTACTCCCTCTCAGGACTCTACAAGTCCAGCAAGATCACTGCTCCATTTGTTACTCTCCCTTTACCTTACTGGTTTTCCCTGCCCAATTTCATTTCCTGGAAAACATATTACTTTTCAGAGAATATTTTCTAACAAACAAGAAGAAGAGCAACCTTCAAATCTTAAGTGTGTCTGTGTAACTGATTTGTACTCAGAGCCTTAAATTTCTCCAGTGGGATCACTTCGAAGTCCCAAACTAGGCAATTCCCCATGAATACATACACACTGAATCATAGCAAAGCTTCTTTGGTTTCATACCTCCCACACAGATTTCTTCATGTACTACACATAAAAGAAAAATAAGAGTTTTCACATTCGCCACTGTGACTGGGTAATACTTGGGGGTATTAACTTGTAAATCTTTTATTCTCATATTTCCTTTGTTCTCTTTTTTTCTTTCTTTCTTTCTTTTTTTTTTTTTTTTGCTTTGCCCTCAGTCAAGCAGGTAATTGGATCTTAGGTGGGGAGAGTAGACGTAATTAATGTGTGAGTGTGCTGGGGAGGGCACCATAAGTAGTTTACAAACCTACGTCCATCCCTCTTAGACTTTGGGTTTCAAAGCCAAATATTATACCTTAGGAGAACCGGGAGAGTTTGTGTAGGAGGTAAGAGAAAGGAAGTGCATAGGTATAGAGAGTATTTTGGAGAAACTTGCAAAGGGATATAGGGTAGATGAGAGCTTTTCACTCACACCAGACAGAAAGTCTCCTGGGCTATG
>NW_012150507.1:3166332-3169463 GCF_000956105.1 Propithecus coquereli | reverse complement strand
TAGATATAACTCAACCATTTCTAGTAATGCTTTATCTAAGCAAGGCTTCATTGGAAGCATTGTGGTATAGGTGGAAGGTACCTGGCAACCAGCAACGGTGCTGAGAACTCCATAGATTAGACATTACTACAAACCCAAGAAACTCAGCCCATAACAAGAGAGGTGTGTGTCTATTTTAACAGCTCAAATTAGTCATACACTAAACACCTGGAAGCAGTATTTGTGGGCCAGACATCTTAAAGGGATGGGTTTTTGAATTAGGAAGACTTTTTTTAAATCTCAGCCTTTCTACTTACTATCTGTGTAGTCTTAACAATTTGCTTAAGATTTCTGAACCTTAATTTCCTTATCTGTTAAATAGAATTAATAAGAGTAACATCATTTATTCACATGTTCATTTTTACATAATGAAGTGAAGTTTTTTGAGGATCTGTTGTGTGCCTAGTGTTCTCCTGGGTAGTGGTTGTTATTAGGATTAACAAAATAATATTTAGTTTAATGTCTGGTACATACTGATTTTTTAGCAAATAATAGTGGCTGCTATTGTTTTTATTTTTGTTCCTATTATTACTTCCAAGGGCTAAAATATGAGATGTGACAAATAGGCCATATCAACCAAGTGCCATCAATTTCTAGACCCATAAAGAAAATCACACCCAATACTATCAACTAATTGCTAAGGAGTTTTCCTGAAACTCCTCGCCCAACAAGAATACCCCCACCCACAACAATGATTTCTGATACTTTACCTAAATTTCCCATGCTATGCTATGTAACTGTGAGGACTGAATTTTGCATCAGGTAACAGAATGCTCTAACAATAGCTTAAACAATACAGACATTTAATTATTGTAAATAACAAGAGGTGTGGTGATATAGAATGGTTGCAGCAGCTTAGCGATGTTACAATGCCATCTTTCCACTCTTTTCTACGTAGTGGATCATCAATGTCTCCACTCATGGTCATAGTGGTAGCCAGAGTTCTAAGTCTCATACCATGCCACAGCAGCATTCAAGGTAGAAAGCAAGGGCATGGAGGCAAAAACGGAAAAAGGAACATGTTCTTTATCACATCTATTATCCTACCTACCAGCCAACGTTCCCTTTAGTTTAATGGCCTGTAATTGGGTTACATACACACCCTGCACAAATCTCTAGGCAAAGGCAAACAGAACTACTGATTTATGCCCGGGGGATGATTACATCATTACACATTGGGAATCTCCAAGCAAAGAAGAAGGGGATAATGCTTTTTGAGTAGTGACAAAGAGTACCTGCGAGATGCTCGTGGCCAGCCATTGCCTGAACAAAATACATTCTGTATAATAAGGCTGCCAAGTCAACTCATTGGGCATCAAGCAGCATAAACAATGTCTTAAAAAGGGCTGGTATACTTGACTCTTTCCCCCTGCCGGATGGACACCATTGGGTCCTGCAGGAACCAGGACTGCTGCCTTACCTGCTTCAGATGGCAGACTTTATGAGCTCATTTTTGCCCTTAGTTCCTTCATTTTTATAGTTGCTCTCTATGTATTATAACTTCTCTTTTAAAACACCCATTCTTTCCACAAAAACTCTATTTTCCACCATGAACCCCTGTAACCAATCTGATGCTCCCAAATGGGAAACCCAAGTTCTTGTAGAAAAGGAGCTAAATTTCAGCAGCCTCCTGCATGTACTGGGTGTGGGATTTGGGGTAGATAATATTTATCCCATTTCCATGGAATAAACATGATATTTCCCTTTGAATATATCCTGATATTTTCTCTGGCACCATGAACATAAAATGGTAGGAGACATCCTTCTTCCAGTGCATCCCCAGCCTGCCTTTGGTCCCCTGTCCTTGTCTCTGCATTTGTTTCTCTATACCAGTAGTCTAACAAACAATAGGAACTGACAAAGTCACTCTGTGCCAAGTCACAACTGGGTTTTTATGCCAAGCCTTGAGAGATAAACATGTTGCAGGTTTCACTTGCCAACGGCAATAAGAATTGACTGTAGGCAACAGCCAGTAACTGGGGGGAAAAAACCACTAAGTACCTATAGTTTTGAGGAATGCTGAAATGCTCATCACCCATGGACTTTTTAGCTCTGCTGGAAGCAGCGGAATCAGCAGATTTTTTTTTTTATTATTAAGTGTCCATCTATATATTTATATCTCTTGTGCTATATTTCATTTTTAGTCGTTATTTTACAAAGTATGAAACAGTAGAAATTGTTTGAGGAATGCTGAAATGCTCATCACCCATGGACTTTTTAGCTCTGCTGGAAGCAGCGGAATCAGCAGATTTTTTTTATTATTATTAAGTGTCCATCTATATATTTATATCTCTTGTGCTATATTTCATTTTTAGTCGTTATTTTACAAAGTATGAAACAGTAGAAATTGCTCTAAGAATCTGGAATGATTTAATAAAGATGATATCCGCTAATCTATACAACTTATAAAATCACATGACCTGTGATGGATCATTGGACAAAGAGATGGGTTATGGATCCTGGATATGTAGGAGAAATGGCTTTATTTTAAGGTAGCTTATTGGGTAGGCATAGAACTCCAGGAAAATGGCTGCATTGTGGTGTGGAACTATTAGAGCCAGTTGACCACAATGTGGCCATGATGATGGAGGCAGTGGGTGTTTCAGAGAAACTTTATGGACAGACTGAGATCCAAACGTTCTGACACTCATCGATGCCTGAACACTGAAGAAGGTCCTGGAAACTGGAAAGGACTCTGGGGAAGAAGTGAGGAAAACTGATGGCAATAATTAATGAGGTAATATTTTCTACCTATCTGTATAGATGGTGGCTTTGGGGACAGAAATTAAGTTATGGAAAATAAAATGTTGTTTCTTACTCAATCATTTGTAGAAAAAGAATTATCTTGATTTCTACATGATAGACACCTGAACCCTCTGCCAACCCTCACGGATCTTCTTCCCTCACAGATCTTCTTCTGGACCAGCTGCAGTCTTTGAGGGTATTCTTGAAGCTTGCCGTTTGGGCACCCACAACCTCCTCTATAAGAAGTGTAAAGTTTTTTATTTATTTTTTTTTTGAGACAGAGTCTGGCTCTGTTGCCTGGGCTAGAGTGCCGTGGCGTCAGCCTAGCTCACAGCAACCTCAAACTC
>NW_012150507.1:3165907-3166282 GCF_000956105.1 Propithecus coquereli | reverse complement strand
TTTATCAGATTTTCAAGGTGCATCCTTCCAAAGGGGCTCATACTGCTGGAAAATATTCATAATGAAATTTCAACATTTTTGTGATTTTGACATACACTATATTTGATCTTTTTCATCCATTTCAGCAAAAGCATATACATATATTTAATGTTATTGATTTTATTTTGTTCTGTTCAATGCCATATGTAACCTACAGTTATCATTACTGAAGTTTAATATTTTAGGTCATGTATTTTTGTTGCTGTTAGTTTTTCTGGTGGGGGAAGGAAAGTGTGATGAATGATACAATCAACTAAGCTTTGTCTGAACATATATATACTCTTTACAGTCTCTGCAGCTCCACGGAACATTGGAGCACCACATTTGGATGATACT
>NW_012150507.1:3164219-3165353 GCF_000956105.1 Propithecus coquereli | reverse complement strand
CTGTGAGCTAGCAGGCGTTTTTGCACAGCCTGAAAAATATATATTTATAGACAAGATTTATTGAGCATGTATTATATTATGGACACTGTGCTAAGTATGGTATATGGATTAATCACTTAATACACACAAAGGGAAATAGGTTTAATAACAGAGTGACTCCTTGTTACAATGGAAAAACCTTGCTCTCCAAAACTTTTAGGTCAAGAGGAATTAGTTCAATGCAAATAGTGGAGCTGACTGTCCCCAACCTCATCTTTCTAGAGCCACTATTCCTGCCTAGGTTTTCACTCTACAACAAGTGACCAGTGGCTTCTCAATTTTTTTTCACTACTTTCAGTGTATGTTCTTAGGAAAGGATCAAAGTTTAGTCCTTTACGCTTTAATATAAATTTAGTCTACTATGTTACTTTCGTCACACTCTGCATTTTAAGACTTACTTAGTATTTTTCATCAGTTAAGGGGGTTTCTGATATCAATCAATACATGGGAGACGTATTGGGTGGTTTTGGGAGTGTGATGATGGCAAAGTGCTCTTTCAGGATTTTCAAATCACAACATATGTACAATTACTCTCAAGATAATAGATAATTACAGTCCTGTACAATCAGACCTAGAACTCTAGGCTATAATACATGCTTAACAAATTGTTGAATGGGTAAAAAATACACATCAGACATTTTACACATATTGACTAATCCACACAACAGTCCAATGACGTAAATATTATTCTTATCTTATTTTTATTTTATAGCTGGGAAACCTGAAGCAGAGAGGAGTTAGGTAGCTGGCCTAGGATGGTAGGGGAAAATTATGAATCTAGGAACTTTTTAATGGCTTCCTTCCCTAATAACTTCAGGTAGAATTAGTGCAATTTCATGACATTTACAGTTTTTTTTTTGGTAATTATCTAATTTTTATTTTGAGAAACTTGATGCAAATAAAAATATGTAACACATAAAAAATAAAGAAGCGTAATAATTGGATTGAGATTGCACCACAAAGTTTACGAAGTAGATTATGACAATTCCATTGAAGCTACCTGGGTACACATCCTTACTGCCACCATCTGCCTCCCATCAAATTTAACCACTATGTTGAATTTAGTGTTTATATTTCTTTTGCATTTTAAAATAG
>NW_012150507.1:3160648-3162812 GCF_000956105.1 Propithecus coquereli | reverse complement strand
TGTTCTTGCAGCCTTTTTTATATATGTTGCAGTTCCTTTTTTCTTAAGATATTTTGAATTCCTAAATATTAATGGTTATTTTATTTTCTGCCCATGTAATTTACTCTATAGTACATACCCCTATTCATAGCATACATGCCCTCAATAACACAGGTTTAGTGACAAACAGAAATTGAAGATTTTCCCTAAATTGGGAACAGAATTTAGTCCAGTTTTCTAAAGAGACTAAAACATCTGGCCATTTTATGGAGAAAGTGCTCCCGGAGAATCCCCAGATTTCTAAGTGGGAAAGAAAATAGGTCAGCTCATCTCACCAAATTACACTATGTCTTATAAGATTTTATTTTCTTAAAACATTCAATGCGTTTCATTTTCACTTGAAATTGTGTCTGATTAATATTTAAATAAATGTAAACATTAGCTTTTACTAAGGCTAATTGTGAAATTGGATACTCCTCACATGGGGAATTTTTAATATTTGCAGAGGCATTTTGTCAGCAGTTTTTGTGCTATTTAAAAGATCAGTGTCTAATGGGATTAAGTTGGATAATCAAATAACACACTTAGATCTGGGTACATGGTTTGATGCCTGTGGAGTGCTTCTTTGATGAATATAAATGAAAAGTGTCTCGTGGTTAGGGGTAGAAGTCACTATGCCACCGCGCACGGTGTTTCTGCTAAGTCAGCACCTGGGCATGAAATTGAAACTTAGATGGAAGGGTGGACTGATAAGAGAAGAAGAAATCTGACAGGGTTTCACTCTAGTGGAGTGGAAAATGCCATGTGATATTTTGAGTAATATCAAATTTGAAAGTATTGAAGAAAACCGTCTAATGCAGACAATCATGGTTAAAATCAGTTTTTAGTTTTCTTAACAGTCTGTATCCTTAACCAATTCTTTGCATAGCTGCTTGCCTCACTTTTTTTCTAGAGCTGGCCTATTTTTCCTTCCAATGGGATAGGAATATGTGCTATGGTTATAGTGTCATGCTCTATTTTGTCCTGAGAGTTCCTTCTTAGTGTTTATCTCTGAAAATGGCCATCTGTGTACTTGCTATTTCTTATTTTTAATAAAAAAATATAATGTAGCTTTGAAACAATTTAAATTATGGGAAGAAAAATGTTCACCTACCACATGCTGCCATCAAATATGGTTATATTCTGTAGATATATATGTATGTATATGTGTATAGATGTAATAGTTATAGCCAGAATGTATTTGTGAATGTATATTTTCACTGGGATTTTTATCAAGCTTATTTTTCATGACTCAATTTTTAATAAAGTGAAAAATATCTCATCTAGTAAAAGGTTTAATAAATCATTACTTTATTATTAGCCATTTAATTTTCTCCTTCCCTAATACCTGGTGTTCTTTAACTGCTCAGCATCCAAAGGTATGGTTAGGCGATATGGTGACAAAGACATAGTCTTTCTTAGAAGTATTCCACATCTTTGTGAAATGCTCTCATTTCCATTCAGCTTTCTTTCTTTTAATTATCACCTATAGGATCACTAACTTAAACTGTCCCTTCTCCCTGGTCAAAAAAAGGCATATGGCATATTATTAGTTTTTAGAAGTATTAATCTAGGTAAAATCTTTATAGAAAAGTGTAAAGGATGATTTTATAATGAATTCTGTATCTGATGCCATCATGGTAGTTAAATTGTTTAAGATCAGATAACTTTCTAATTCCCAGAAAATAATTCTATGCGGCAACCTTACTCTTTCTTTTTAAGTCTAGTCGGAGAGCCCTAGTTCCTGCCTTCTGTTCATAGTATGTACAAAAATTCACCTTCAAAATGAGATGAAACTAATTTATGATAATTTGATTCTTCTTGGGGGTTCTCCATAGCCTTACTGCACATTTTTTATATGTCAAAACAATATTCTAGTTTATCTTTATGTAACATGTTAGTTATACATGTGTAATATGGTATGGAATGTTGTCTTGGTAGAATAAGAAAACTACGTATATGAAATACAACTTAATATTGTATTTATTTTATATTCCTTACTGGGCATTTATACATGGTACAATTTTATGGAGAACCAAGTTACCATGTTTCACTAAGAATTTTAATAGTTTAGATCATTATTGATTCAATACAAATATGCCCCAGGAATATAAAAAGGCTTGACTAGTCCATACACATTTTTAAC
>NW_012150507.1:3155250-3156584 GCF_000956105.1 Propithecus coquereli | reverse complement strand
CTTAAGTTTGTTGAGAAAGAGCAAGATATATTAATCTCAAAAAAACATTAATTTTCCTATTGCTAATTAGGGCTAAAACTCTCATATTTGCAGCTCACAATTGCTGAAACAGCTGAACAATTTCCATGTGATGACAGAAGAACTATTGGTTGGAAATATTTGAAAGATATTTGGGCATTTTAATAAGTTTAAACAAAATATTTACCTCAGCTATAAAGATGAAAAAAATTATTGTCACTTGGAAATGTATTCTATTGAAATATTTTTTATTTCAACTACAAGAAAACCTTTAGTAGGTTTTAGTTCTGAAAATATATTTTATTTTAAAAGTACTTGTCATTTTACACCTCATATTATTGTATAATCTTCTTATGAAGACACTGCAATGGATCCACCATAGAAGGATGTGTGCTTTTTTCAGCTGTTCCCTTTATCCCAAATAGTACAAATTTAAGAAAGTTTCACTATTGAGGAATTGCTACTCAAACGTGTAGATTTAGCCTGTGACTTTAGAACTTTAATTCTAAGTGTATTGCTCAATATGATCAAATGAGTAGCCTTGTTCTAATTAGTTTATCAGTCTAAAACATTATAGATAATACTAATATCAAGTTTTATGTTTGTTTGTTTTTAAGTCAGTATTCCAAATGTAAAACTCAGGTCACAGGCAGCAAAGTGACTTGCCTCATAGTACATAGAATAAGACTTGAGATCCCTATCCCCAATTCACTATAACAGAATTGCATATTCTTTCTAAAGTTCTTGTTTCAAAATTGGCTTGTGTTCAGTTTCCTTTGATCATATCCACTGAACAGATTCACAGTTTACAGTTTCTTTTTAAAACTCTAAAGTCTTAAGTTTCTACAATGTTATATGTGTGTATCTTACAGCACAAAACAATTGAAGCAACCTCTTATTAATAATTTTTATTCCCATACTAGAGTTTCTAGATTTGATACGTTTTAGACTTGGAGTAGAAATTATTTAGAGAGTAAACAAGTCTTTCTTAATCTGGTTTTAAAAAATACCTCATCACAATACTCATTCTTGCAATTTTATCTTTAAGATATTGATTTTTTTGACTAGTATAAGACTCACATATCTAGTCAACTGACGTGGATCACTGAGAAATCAGTGCATTAGAACATTTGGCCATTATTGACCTGGAGAAATTTTAAAATAGCATTTAAGAGGATGTTGCCATCATATCCTATTATGGATTCTAAGTGTTCATTTCTCTTTATACATGTCCTTGGGTTTCAATTTAGAGAAGGACTTTACTGATGATAATTTGTTCCCTTTCTTTATCTAATTAAAAAATCAATACACTGTTT
>NW_012150507.1:3133471-3154873 GCF_000956105.1 Propithecus coquereli | reverse complement strand
AACTGTGCAAAAATACCCATTCCTGGGCCCCATTCCAGAACAAGGAATTCAGAATCTCTGGGGATAAGTCCTAGGCATGAGTAGCTTTCCAGAGCTCCCAGGTGATTTTAATGGGCAGCTAGGACTGGAAAATACTTCATTAGGCACATTTTTTGACATTTTCCTTGCTTTATTTCAATCATTTTTTTCCCTGTCTAATCAGATATGTTTTTCCTCTGGCCTAGAATATATTGCTTTTTTCTCATCTCAACAGTTGCAGAAAGACCCAAATCTTGCATGAAGTCAGCTTACTCTCACACTTTAACTCACAGAATACCTTTCAACTGAGCATAGAAATAGTTGACTTTGGTGTAAATTTATTTTGACTCCAGACTGTAGAGATCTCAAACCCACCCAGTTCTCAAAACAACAAGAACAACAAAACAAACAAAAACACAGACAAAAACTTTACCAGTAAGTAAGAACTCATGAAATATTTACTCTCTGATTGGCTTCCTCCAGTTGTAACTACTCTTCTTTTATGGAAATTGTTTTTGATTTTTTTTAGGGTGAGTAACCATCTCAGTTTGCTGAGGACTGAGGGTTTCCTAAAACGTAGACTTTCAGTTCTAAAACTAGGAAAGTCTTGAGCAGACTGCCACCTTTGGTCACTCTACTTCCATTGCCTTAATTTAAATTTACTGATCCCAGCTCCTCAAGAAAAGGAATGCCTAATTGATAGGCGTCCTATTAATCCATGTAAGTTTCAGAAATCCTAAAAGTGGCAAAACTTGTGTTCTAGATGGAAAAAGAGCATTTCAAGATTTAACATTTAGGAAAAGTAAAAGGAGAAGGTTGAACTGGAGGTTTAAACTTTCTCTCAGCTGAAATATCTTGTTATTGGGTAAGAAAAGAAAAATGCTACTTTATGTATCACCTGAGACTTTATAACATTATTTAGAATTTAACAACAATCTAGCCAGACTGTGATTATCTATCCTGATTAATCTAGTTAAATTAATTTAATTCAATCAAGCCAATACTCAGTACCACTAGAGATGCAGAAGTCATCTGGATATAATTCTTACCTCCAAGGAGTTCACAATATGGTCGATAAAGACCAACCATATCAGCCAGGGAACCCTTGGTAGGAGCCATGGGACGTGCCCTTAGCAGTTATAAATTATTAAAGGTAGTTGCTAGTTTGATCTTTATGTTTCTCACATCCCCCATTCTCCAAACAAATATAATTTTTTATTTGATTTCTAAGTTATCCAGACAGGTTACTTTGACAACCATCTGAAATAATTTTGCTGAGAAGAACTTTGCTGTTCCCATAACAAGGAAACATTGCCAGGTGACCTGTTGCTATTGCTTGGCTACATTCGTTACTCCTTTATTTGATCTTTTCAGTTGTTTGACAGAGTTGTTTCAAAAAGAAATTTCTTCAAGACATATTTAGGCAAAATAGCCAGGGAAGAAATGGAAAAGAGGTACAAACTTTCCATTTTGGATTGTAAACTGTTCAAAGTTTTCAGATGAGAGGAGTTTCAAATAAGACCCCTCTCCTTGCCAGGTATGACAAATTCAGTGTGCTATTGAGCCTCCCTAAACCTGTTTCTCATTTGTAAAATTGCGATGGTCATTCTATCTCTTTCATGGGGTTGGGAAGATTAAATGCAATAATTCATGGAAAGGATTTAGCATGATTCCTGGCACATAGTTAACACACGGTAAATGTGTGGATGTGCATTATTGTAGCTGTGATTCCTCTGTGCCTTCCTTAGTGCTTCCTAAGGATTATCAAATCTTTTTGTGCATAACAGACATCAAATAATTAGAAATGATATGGCATTTTATATATTTCCACAGTATCTTTAGAAATGGGAGGCAAAAAGCCATATTAGTATTAATACAATAATATAAAATAGAGCCATGTCAAATGGGCATTTGAGGGACTTGTACAGATCAGAAAACATTTAGATATGGAAAACTAAAGCCGTGAGTAGCATTTAATTGTTTCTAAGCAGAAAATCCTTCTTCTTTTTGAAAGTGTATCAAAAAAGTAATTATCAAAGTGTTTTTTTTAAGCTTTTTTTGTCTCATAGTTTATATATACATAAAATTTATATTTTTATATGTATATTTGAGTACTTGAAACTTAAATTTCATTTTTTAATGCATCATAAATAATCTTGGTTGTAATAAGACATGTATGTGAATTCAATAGAAGGCAACTTGTTACTTTTTTTAAAGAGAGAAAAGATAGGTGTACCAGAGCAAAAGAAAGACCTTGGTTAGTGAGAGAATACATGTATTAGCTCTGTCCAAGAAACAGGAACCAGGAGTGCTGAAGGGGTTAATGGCAGCCCATGAGGCAGTACTGGCGTTTTGAGTCGAGAATTCTGCTGCTGCTTGCTGGAGCCATAAACTCTGTAATTATATTTCTCTTCCTTGGATTAACAAATAGGAATTTGAATGAACAATGCCTCAGTTGTCTTATTTTTAAAATGCCCTACATAAAAACCAATACGACTGTTACCTTTCAGTTTTCTAGCTATCAAGTTTTAGCAGGGTGTTATTTTGGGTAGCAAAGGGCCTCTGACATTTCTTTGGAATCGCCTCCTTTTGTTGCATCAGCCTTAGGTCACTGGAGAAGAATAAAAGCTCTGAGGTTGACAAAGAGGAAGAGGTGATTTGTGGGCCAGTGCATCGCAAAACGGAACAGGTGTATGTGAGAGATGCAGTCTCCAGCCTGATGCTCTGCACAGACACTTCTTTCCTTGAAGGAGCCCGGAATGTTCATGAAGCATGAAAAGCTTTCGATCGGTTTCTGACATAGAAAAAATAGCTCATCCTAAAACAAGAGTTTCTCCTAAATGCCCAGTTTCTCCATCTAGAGTAAAGTGGATGGGTAATTGGATTTAAATGAATATAGGGGTTAGAAAGGATAAAAAATAATTTCATTGTGTTATTTAAAACTCCAAAGCAGATAGTCTTTTTTTTTTTTTTTAAGAAATGGAAGTATGGCTGATTTGTCCTTTTAAATATATCTTGATCAGAATTTTATGTATTGAGAGCTGAGCAAAATCAGAGTTTTAGAAAATCCTTAGCTTACTAAACCTCAAAGCTGCACACCAGTTTATGTTATGAAATGAGTATCTGCAGCCTCAAATAAAGCAAAAGAGCAGGTGGATTATCTGAGAATAGGGACAATTCCTTTTACTTTTATGAACTAATATTGATAAGTGCTCCATCACAGGAACTGATTCTCTATTAAAATGTTCTTATTTTCCCTAAAGTCAGTTTCACTTTTGTATAATACAACAAGCTGAGTTTTTATAATCATTCACTAATGAAGAATATTCTAACTCAGTGTGTCCTATTAGGCTTTTACACCGGTGTGTAGTTTCTGTTTATTTTTCTGTTTCCAAAGCCTCTTAGCTAATTGTGACATTTGTCTTCATATAATTTTATCCTCAATTTGGCTGATTTGTGACTAGAGATTGTCAACAGAAACAAATGCCTGTGCCTTCTCCTTGTCTTTCAGGAGGATATGTTCAAATGATCTTTCTCATCTTGAACTGCTCAGGTAATAAAGATGTAATTTGGCATCTGGTGTTGTTTCTTCCCTTTCATCTGAATTCAGTATGACACTGCAGAATGCTGAGCTTCCGTGTAACACAAACAGGTATTTTAAACACTGTACTCTTAGGAGTCTGGATCCTGAGTTTCACGGTGGACAAGAACAATTGTATTCTCCTTCAAGGCTCAATGAAGCATCTGTAAACAGTAGTTTACTCAGCATCTAAGAGAATTAAGAACAAATCAGAAGCTTGGGTTGGGAGGGCTAGAGAAAGTACGGTATTATTTGGAAAGACAAAGGGCATCTGGAAAACTATCCCTCGATATCAACTCAACCTCGTTAAAGCTTGTTTGCAAGTCAAAGTTTATATTTCCACAACATGTGTATTGGTAAGAGTTTCAAAGAGGAAAATTGTGTGAATCATTTTCTTTGAGGAAAAACGATACTTCATCAAGGTAATGAGTTTTATGCCACCAAGTTTTTTTCTTTAATTCCCTCTAAGCTTTAAGTATAAAATCAGTCTTCAGTGATGTGCTCAGAATTATGCAGCTTTTCAGAATGACTTTTTTTTTTTTTCCAAGAGGTCATCTCATTTGAGGGATAACTGCAGACTTTACTTAGGGGTAATTTCATTCCTTCTTCTTATACAAAGCTGCAGGTTAAATTCAATGTGACAGTGTGAGTGATATGCTTGCAAAATTTGCACTAACATATGCAAATTTAGGGAGGAATTATTTATCAGGGAGTAGTATGTTTAAATTTTTTTAATAAAGGAAAGACTAATAAGCATAAAGAAGGACTGTGTCTGAAATTGGTGACAGATTGGATATGCTAAAGTGATGGAAATGTGGAAATTCTAGAACCACAGAAAATATTATATATGCAGAACTCACCTTCTTGATTCTGATTATAGGAGCACAGATACAGGAAAGGTCTCTTTTGCTTTCCAGTCGAATTTCTGTATTGTGATTGAAAAGGATTCATCCTATCCAAATGGTTAGGATTGGTGCCCTTCTGCTCTGATTTCCTGATTCAAATTGAACATGTCTATCATTGGTCAAAGTCAGAAAGACTTTCCCATGGGACCAATGGGGTCTGTGTTTGATCTAAGTTGCTTGTCACCATCCAAAAGGAGTTAAGCTTATCTGTTGCTCAAACACCTTTTGTTTTCATCCCTTAAGATTTAGGTCCATTGTTCTACATCTTTTTCTGGTTCTTGAACAGGAAGACAATTTTCCAAGAAGACCAAGTCACTCCAGCAAAACCATTTTGCTTAAAGCTGGTGATTATAAGCTTATGTTTCATAGCTTAGAGTTTGTAAAGAGCTTTTCCATGTGTAGGCTTCATTAGAGAGTTAAAAATAATGCTTCAGACCATTATGCTTATTCATTTTATTGTGAATAGAAATTTAAGTGCTTTCTTTCTTATGATGATGCTTAGTCATGATTTCATCTGCTTTAATGTTTTTATTCTGGTTTCTCTAGAATGTATGATAGCAAAGATAGATCTTTGGTTTTAAATATTTTTTTTTTTTTTAAAGAGTGGGACACAGGCCAATCCATCACAATATATTTCTATTATTTGGTGTTTTATTCATATTGCTTGTGCTGAATTTTCTCTTGGAGCACCAGTTGTTTAAGGACTGTGGGAGCCACTGATTTCTCCAGCTAGTTCTCTGTGACCTGAGGCTTGAGCCAGGCAAAATGATGCTGATTCTTTTTCCTATTTTTCTTCATCTTTTTTTATTTATTTATGAATTAATACAAATTCAAACTGTTGATTTTCTAACGTGAACTTTCCCTTATGATTTTGAATTTACATTAAAAAGCCACAGAATGGTCATTTGTAAATAGATTTCTAATAATGGTTATTTTCCTAATGAAAAGTTTCGTTTGAATTCTAGGTTGTATGGTTAATTTGATACTTGTTCAGAATGAATATTTTATAAATTGGCTTTTTATTATAGACTTTCTAGTTTTTATAAGAACCAGTTACATAGTTTCATTTTAACAGCACAACAATTGCTTTCTAAGGACTAGCTTCTTCATATGTGTTGCGGCACCTTCTAATTCTCTGATAGAATTGTTACTTTATGGTAACATTTCTTTTTTATGCAACTGTCTCTTCCACTAAGACTACGAGCATCTTGAAGGTAGACATGCTGTCTTATTTATTTATGATTCCTTAGAGTCCTTTACTGGTAACACCTGTGATCTAGGAACGGCAGAGATTCTAAGGAATCAGAAATAAGTAAGCTTAATTTGAAAAAAAAAATAAGTAAATTTTTCTGGTTGAAACCACTCTACTGGAAGATTATTTGGATAACTTTTTCTATACGTGTGTTTTGTAATTTTTTCCTCCTCCTTTCTCCAGTTGCAAGATAGCAGATTTGAGCACAGGTAAATCAAATAATAGGATGCTACAATGCTGACTAAAAATGCTTAGGTCCTGGCCTTCTGGGAAGTTCATTATTCACAGAAGGTGACACTCCCTCTAATTCTAATTTCATAAATTACACAAAGAGAATTGGAACACTTATTACCTACCAGTGTTCTTTCTTTTATAATTTCTTGTTATATTAAGAGGGCTTGTGATCATGATTTTATATACATTGTTGGGGGCAGGGGGAGAAAGACATGTTTCTAATTCCGTCACAAGTCACTTTTGGAAGTAAAATGAAATGACTTCCGGATTTAATTTTTAGAACACGAAATCAGATAAATAATATTTGTTTGTTGAAAAGCAATGACTCCTTTGCAAGATACAGTTTGAGCTATAATTCAAACCCCAGGGTAATTTAGACTACATTTTATTACTGGCAAGAAGATTCTTCAGTTATAATAGAATGTAACCTTTCAAGGGAAATTTGGAAGATCTCCTACATTTAGTCACCAGCAATGGAATTAGACTACACCTAACCAAAGCTCATGGCTATACCTGCTCAAACAATATTTCAGTGTAAAGTAAGAATGCTGATGGGGGAAAGAGGAGAGAGCTAGAGTTTGTGTAATATCTGCTAGTCTACATTGCATATAGTCAGACTAAGACACACAGGCTTATGTAGAATGTTAACATTTAAAAAACATATCCAGAGTACATTTGTGTCATCCTTCTTTCTGAAGGAAATAATACGTTTTTATTATGAAGAAGGTAGAACACAATTCTTAAGAATATCTTATGATAATCTGAGACAGCATGAAATATTCTGATCTTTCAGGGCGGTACTTGTGTAATAAGATTATTTCTATTTATTTTGTTTTGTATGAAAAATATATAGATTTTTTGTGGGTTTTTTATATACTTACTTATGTTTTGTAAATGACACCCTGAAATATAGTGAGTAATTTGCAAATTTTAGTTGTCTTGTCAAAAAAGACACTGTGTTTATACTATAACCATAGTACCAGACAAAACTAACTGCTCTTTTTTAAAAGATAAATGATATTAAAAATCCTTGCGAAAGCCATATAAAAGCAATGGTTTTTATTTCACGAATCAAATACATTTTAGCTTTTCTGGTTTAGCTGAATTAAGATTAACATTTGAGATAGAGGAAAAATCTGTCTTGATGCCTTTATTTTATTAAGCGAGAGTTGACAACGTAGAATCCATCCTACAATTAGAAAAGGCCGCCTTTAGTTTTAGTGGTACGATATTGGATTTCAGTGTCATTATTTTTCCATCTTTTATGGACTAGTTAAGCCAAGCAAAATTGCTACTAGAAATTAGGCTTTTTTTGACAATGAGCATGCACTAGTTTGAAAAAAAAAAAAAAAAAGAACCATATCTTTCGATCCTTTCTACAACATGGGATCAGGAAAGCAACAAGGGGTTATTGTATTTCTTATACAATGATGTCCTAAAAATATAAAAGTTTGGTATTTAATTTACTAATATTACCCACTGGCACTCATTTACTTTGAAAATGACTCAGATTATATTTTTGGCAGAAAAATTTTCAAATCCGTCTGTGGTATCCTGGACACAAGTGATGGAATGAAATATTATTCTTGACCTGGTTCAGTAATTTTGACTTCACTGAGCTTATGAATCCAGGTCATTACTTGTCATTATGTTTAGTAAAGTTAAACACAATCTAAAAGACAGACACAATGAATGTAGATACCCTATCTAGACAAAACTTGTAACAGAAGGCTGTCCTGACAGTGGGTAGACGAGAGAAAGCTGTGCTGGGAATGGTTTGCCCTCCCAGAGTTTGTGGTAGCAAAGGAAACATGAGATTTTCTGTGGACCAGAATTGGGTAGTAAAGAAAAAAGAGGGGTACTTGAGCTCTGGAAGAGTTATAGGACCCAAACAGGGAGGGTTTTTTTTTGTTTTTTTTTTTTTTTTTTTTTTTGTGGGCTAGACTTTCAAAATCAGAGGCTGAGGAAAGAAACTAACCAGCCTGCTGGAGAAGAAATCCGCAGTTGAGAGATCTCCATTAATGAATGGGTTCCTGAAGAGTGGATAATGCCCCTATGCACTGAAGATCCTATGCTGAATGATGGAGCACCAATGCTAAAAACCCAAGGGCACTATCAACTAAGACCTTTCTTGTTCTTACCTCTCCTTTGCAATAACAACTCCTTGGGTATGAAGTGGTGGTCTGAGCAGAGGGAAGAAATGAACCCAGACACAAAACAGAATAGAACAGATAAGAATCTAATCATACTCCCTTTTTCATGACAGGATTTGAGTCAAAGAGCCAATGATTTCCTGTTATAGAAAACTTGACATTCTTTAGTTAATGAAATGAGGAGCTTATTGACTAAATGTTATAGGAGAAATTCATTATCTGTGAGAGCACAAAAAATTTGAGACCTAACCTATATTTTTAGCAAGAAGCAGAGAACTAACGTGACTGAGCAGGTTGGAGCATGCAATGGAGGGAAAGGGTAAGGCTGTTGGGGGGTGGTGTGCTGGTTTTTCAGTGGAATAGTTACACTTACATTTATAGAGAATTTTAAAAGGTACAAAGCTTTGCATGAAAATGCACAATTTATATTTTTTTGTGCTTCTTATAGTCATTTATAAGGTAAATAGGCCAGTGTTTACCAAATGTCCCACAGACTCTAAATGGTAAAGGGAAGAGGAATTCAGAAGTCTGGCTCTTGGGCAGTCTCTGCTCTTCAATTAGCGGTCTCTTCTGACTGTATAACTTAATTTTTTCCACGCTGTTATTCTTTCAAGGTCTACTTACCACATTTGATCCAACACTTAGCACAGTGTGTGGCACATAATAGGAGCTCAATAAATACATGTTAAATGGATAACTGGATGAATGAATAAATAAATGAACATAAAAGTGAATGTGTGATTTTATGTATAAGACATATGGGTCTGAGTTGGTGGTCACATTAGCATCCTTAGTAGAGTTGCACTAACGCACTTCACACATATTAATTTTTCTTCCTAAAGATGGCAACCTGGACCTGATTTTGCCTCTTTTATTCTATGATTTAATAGGCACCGTTTATTACTATTGTGTTGCTTTCTTTGAGGATGTTTACTTTATTTTGAGAGGCTAATATCTTATAAGGATGGATAAATTGGAAATGCCAAAGTGATCTGCAGTTGTATTTTCCTCATGATTGAGTTTAAGAAATCGGCTAAATATGAAAATTAAAAAGAAACTTTTATAGTCTTATATGATACATGAACCAGACTTCTCTATTTCTTTAACTACTCTTATACATGTTTTCTTTAGAATTAGTTTCTTTACTATCAGACATTCAGAAAAGTTCAAAAGTCTAAAAAATCTGAGCTGATATTTTTCATTTTCTACAACAGTGGACCCACAGGATGTAGGTGATGGCATTTATAAATCTTATCTTGTAGTTTTCAACTTCCCCAAGTGATATTTGCATGCTTTTTCAACTTAGGCTACTCACTTGTCCTAGTTAGTGTGTTGGTACAAATATTGATTTTATTCTGATTATATTTTCACTTTGTACTTGTCATTCTGTGTTGAATTTGATTTTTTCAATCTTAATAACATACATGAACATTTGTGCCAATTGTTGGACTGGAAAAAGGAGCTGAATGAATAGGGAGGACTGTCTATGCACATGGTAACTGTTGCTAGGGAAACAACTTCTTAGCAAACATTTTTAATGGTGGTTGAATTTGAACCAAGGTAGTTTTCACAGAGAAATGATAGCATCAGAGTAAGTGCATAGTGTTTTTATAAATGCAGAATGATGCCACATAGACTTTGTACTTGAACGATAACTTAGCAATGCATTCATATCAACTCTGCAATTAAAAGGATTGCTTATATTATGTTTTTATTTTCATAAATTACTAAATGAGTTTACAGGAGTTCCTAGGTTAGAGGTTGCAGGGCTTATTGGATCAGTTTCCACGTATGACCACCAGTCCAGTTGATGTCAGTTGGTCCCCCCTGAATGCAGAATCTGGAAGATATCTCAATGACCAGTCTTAGGTTTTATAATAGCAATGTTATCTATAGAAGCAGTTGGGAAAGGCACAAATCTTGCACCTGACAAAGATGTGTGACACTTAAGCAGTGTGCTGTTACAGCGGTAGGTAAGTTAGGGAGCAATGGCTGGTTAACTTTTACCTTCATCTATATTTCTCTGGAAATCAGAATTTTTATCACTATTCCTGCCTTATGGACTTACAGTATTTTAATATAGGCAGTGTCAGTCACCCCTGGACTTTATTCCATCTCATTCCTTAGGTGTGGGCCAATGGGGTGGACAAGGGCTGATGACCACTCTGGCTTCTTCCTGCTGACAAGGTGCATGGTTGGGGTTGGACCTGGAGTAAGTGGAGTAAAACTGCTGTGCAGTTGTCTGTAGGAATTCACAGGTGCCTGGGTGGGGACCCAAGGTTTGCATGACAAAGACGTTGGTGTTACTCTGTTGAGGGCCTCCCTCCAATCAGGGAGTAGGTTCCTCTGTCCTTGGGAAAGCTCAAACCTGAGATATTTAAGTATGAAACTTCAGTCTTTTTCTTTCTTACCTTGTACACCCCCTCAGCCAGAAAATTTAGAGTTAGTGTTCTGATCAGACACTTCTTTTGTGATGCTAGCAACTAATATGTCATCGACATATTGCAATGAAGTGACATCCCTTAATTGGTGGTCTTGGAGGTCTTTAGCAAAGATTTCCTTGAAGATGGTATGGGAGTTTTAAAAAATCTACCTATCAGGTGCGGTGAACACTGTTTGGGTGATGGGCATACTTATACCCCTGACTTAAGCATTATGAAAGCTATCCATGTAACAAAAACATTTGTACCCCCTAATATTTTGAAAAAAAAAAAAAGAAAAGAAAAACCTTGGGGAAGAACTATCCAACAGCGTTGTTGCTTTGCTTTTGTATTGCTTTCCATTCAAAAGTAAACAGTTCTTATGATTCTGGCTAGGCTCAAAGGGATGCAGAAGAAAGTCTTTTTTAAAACTAAGACTGTGAACCAGCAGCAAAGTTCACTAGCGAGAGTTGTGAATAGCATGTGAGGATTGGGAACTACTGAGTAAATGTCTTCTACAATTTGATTTATGGCTCTCAGGTCCTGAACAAATCTGTATTCCTTAGTCTCAGGCTTCTAGACCGGCAGGATGGGTGTGTTATACAGGGACTAGCAAGGTCTAATGAGTCCAAACTGAAGGAAAGTGGACAACAGAGGCTGGATTTCCTGTTGTGCTTATTCCCTGAAGGCGTATTGCTTTGATGTGGCAGTGCCATTCTCACGCATACCTTGACTTGCACTGGGATGGCAATCTTAGCCCTTCCTGGTCTCCTTTGTGTCTATGCCTCTGGACTCACCTCTCAAAGTATCTCTTCAGAGGTTCAGAGACTTCTGATTGGGGCAGGGCAGCCTGGAAGGCACAGGCCTGCTCTAGAGGCACCTTGATATTCAGTTATCCTGGGCTGAAGGTAAATTTGGCATTTGTTTTGGTTAAAAGACCACATCCCAGCAAAGGAATAGAACACTCGGGTACATATAGGAGACTATGTTTCAAGTGGGTTTGGCCTAACTGGCACTTCAAGTGTTGGAAGAATGGTCTTTTCAAGGTTTCTCCTGAGACACTAGTCACTTTTATAGTTTCTGAAGACAGTTTAGACAGCCAGGTGTTTATTACTGAGTAAGTGGCACCAGTATCTACCAGAAAGTCCAAAAGTTGATTTGCCACTGTCATCATGACCTTGGGACCCATGTGGGAAATATGGAGGGTGTTTCTTGAGTTGGGAGGAACCCCTGGCCCCATCATTCCTGGTCTCCATCCTTGAAAACTTCAGTCTCAAGCCTCCTTGCTAGTTCAGGCATCTGGTGAAACGGGAGGGGATCTTTCCCGTCATTAGCCTTTCTATGATATGAGCAATCTCTCTTCCAGTGCCCTTCCTATTTGCAATAGGTGCATTGATGGGGGACTGCAGTGGGATGTCTTTTTTTTTGTTGGTGGTCTGGGGCTTGAGGAGTCCTATGTTGGACAGAGTGCCTGAGGGAGGTCACGCCATGCTCCTGGAATTCCTTGAGTCAAAGCAGCAGCAGGAAGGCTGGCCTGGAGTTTCATCTTCCATTGTTCTCTTTTCTACCACTTCATCTTGATCAGTGGACACCTTAAAAGCAATCTCTACTAGTTGAAACACAGGCATACCCAAAGCCCCTATCCATTTTTTGTAATTTTCTCTGAATGTCAGGAGCACTTTGGCTGATGAAAGTCGTATTTACCATTTTAGAATTTTCCAGTGCTTCCAGATTAATGTCCATGTACTGGCTATATGCTTTGAAAATCCACTCTAAGAATTCTGAGGAGTCCTCATTAGGCTTCTGTATAGTTTCCTGTACTTTATAAGATTCTACTTTTGGAGGCCATCCAAGATGAAGTCTCTGTAATGCTCAAGCTTAGGTCTGTCTCCATTGTTTACATTCCATCCTGGGTCTAAGGTGGGTACTGTGACCTGAGCAGCTGCCTTTACCAGGTTACCAGGAGAGTCAGAATGCATGCAGTCTGCTTCTTCCCTGGCCCCATCTAGAACCATTCTCCATTGCTCTGAGGTCAGTAATGTGTTAAGCAGATTCTGAACATCTGCCCAGAACCTGCAACCAGGTTATGGGTTGCAATATTGAAGAAAACAAGCTTTCCCTTTGCCTTGGGTCATCCTGATATGTAGGCATGTTGTTTATCCAATTAAATAAGTCAGAGATTAAGAATGGAGAGTAGACCCAGATAAACCCCATGGGTTGACCTGTGGCAGCATCGATGCCCCTGTGAGTATTTGCCAAAGAGGAAATTGCCTGCCTGGAGCTAAGTGGCACCTTGACCAAATTGGGTTCCCTGTCAAGTGTGGGAGAGGGAGATCATTCCTGTTGTCCCTGGCTCCTGGTTCTGTGGAGGTGAGGACCCTGAATCAGAGGCTGAGGGCACAGCTCCAGCCCCTCCATAAAGAGAGGGAGGGAGAACTGGTGGCTCATTTAACTGGATAATCAGGATATCATTATCCTTTTCTTGATATTCAGGCAACACAGGCTTTTTGCCATTGCTAGCCTTTTGGATCGTAACTTTGCATCTCTTTTGTATTGGCTTGTTTGCCAAAGTAACATAAAACACTGCACATAGAGTATCTAATTCCATTTTTCTCTCTTACAGAATAAATCTAACTGCAGAATTCTATTATAGTTAAGGGATCCATTCACTCGTCACTGTCCTGACCCCAATGAGTACTTTGGCCAAGCTTTGTTATAAAGGAAAACTAACTGTTTCCAAGTCAGCGGTGGGTGAGGGAGAGTGGGGAGGTATCCAAAAAATTCCCAGTTCTTACGAAGGCATCCCAGCGGGCTCTCCTCCATCAGCAAATGCCAGGTTCCCCGTGCTATTGATTGTTACAAATTGGTCTCCAGCTCCTGAAAGGGAGTCTCCAGTGATTGGTAGGGACTTTCAATCTACTAGACCAGACCCACATAAAATAGTTAATTCTCTCTGCCTGATATGAAGCTCAAAGTGCCAGAGGGGGGTGCTTGGTGGCTTCTCTGCAGGTAAGAGACACAATGCGCACAAGCACGGTCCCATAAAATATGTCAAGGCGCCTTCCCTCCTGCGTTAGGAATGCCCCCAATAACCTTCTCAAAACAAATCTCTGTGGGATATTGTAAAACACATTTCCACTGCTGTTGAACAGAATCCCTAGCTCCCTAAATATAATAAAAACCTGTCCCCTGTCCAACAGTTCTCACAGAAAAGCTGAAGCAACTAAGGGAGGAGCTTTGTCAGAATGGGGAACAATAACTGGATTGGCTGTATGTTGTCGAGGGGAGGAATTTTAAGGACATACTCCAAAAGATATCCAGCAGAAACCACAGAGCCCCCTTGCTGCTTTTTTGTGCACTTCCCCTCAGCTGTGGTAGGGGAAAGTGGAGGATACCCGAAAAAGACTCTGGAGGATTCCTCAACCTGTGGTGAGCTTTCTCCGCCCCCTCATCCTCCAGGAGATGTGTTAGGGAATAAAGCAGAGGGCAGGTATGGGGACACAAGAGGGTGCCACAATCAAAGAAAATGTTTACCACAAACACATACAGATTCAGTCGTAAACAAATGGGACAAATCAAACAGAAAAATAGCCTTCCCAAAGTTCCAAACTGAACATTCTCAAGAGTGTTCTTCCAGACAGGTCTACTACTCTCTGTTCAAACCCTCTCCAAGGCAAGACTTCCCTTATGAGGAAAGATGACCAAGACCAAGGAAGGGCTATGATGCCTCCAAAAGAGGCCAACAATTCTGGAGAAAGGAGGGGGAAGGGTGCTGGGTGCGCTTAGAATGTTCACCAAAGCTATTTTTCCAGTCCCAGAAGCCATTTCTCTGCTGCAAAAAAAAATGTTTTAAGTGTTGTGGGTTGACATTGTCTCACCCACAGAGATGGAGCCAGGGATGGCCTGAAGTTCAAAAGGATTGTGTGGCCACGAGAGGCCACCAGATCACAGGCAAGTGCCCACAAGGGTGACCCCAGATGAGTCCCCAGATTCATTACCTCCTAACCAGGTCCCTTGCCCACTGTCCAATAAAGGTCTGAGACAGCAGAAGTTGCAGCAGAGTGTGAGTAATATCTGAAAGCACCAGGCGAGGAGATGGGAGAAATTTCTCAAATCGATCTCTCTGAGAATTTGGGGGCTAAGGTTTTTTTGTTTGTCACCGTTTGGCAAACAATGGACTAGGAAATTGGGTCTGCTGATTGGCTGGGGATGAACTCATAGGGTTGGGAAGCAAAAATTATCTTTTTGGTAAACTGGAGTTTCTGGCTAGGGGAGTCATAGGACTTGTTGGATCAGCTCCCACACATGGCCACTGATCCAGGACATTAGTTGATTCTCCCCAAATGCGGCATCTGGAAAATGTCTCTAAGACCAGTCGTAGGTTTTACAATAGTGATGTTATCTATAGAAGTGGTTGGGGAAGTCATAAATCTTGCACCTGTCAAGGATACATGACACTTAAGGCAGTAAGCAGTTACAGCAGTAGGAAACCTAGGCTATCATGGCTGGTTAACTTTTAGCTATGTCTATACTTCTATGGAAATCACTATTCCTGCTTTATGCCCTTACATTGTTTTAATATAGGCGGTTTCATTACTTCTTTTAGAAGTTTGAGTATTGATTACAGAGTTTTGCCCACAGCCAGGTGTTCACTTTGAAGAGCCTGCAGAGGACTTTTTGCAGTTGACCACTTCCCTTAGGGCAAAAGTGATTACCCTTCAGGCTAGTTTAATGAGGTAGTCTTTGTTTTTCTGAAGTGGCTTTTAAAAAGAACTTTCTTACAGGTAATTTCCTTTGGTGGCAAGGTGAATTTCAAGGAAGGGGCACAGAGATTTGGATTAATTGAAAAGAGTTTAAAACCATAATTTGATATTTCTACCTTTTTAATTCCCCAAGATTAGGAGATATCACTAAAATATGATGAGAGTTAAGGGTGGATTCCAGACTAGAAAGAGCCTCCCAGATTATCATCTTTCCCCCAAATCTTTTTATGCGTAATATTTTTTGGTGTAATCATTGTTTTACGGTCCATCAGACTGAAAACTTCAGTGCTATCCTTAACTTTTTGGTCTCCTAGATCCTCCATCTACCTCTAATTGGTTGCCAGCTTATGCTACTTCACACTACTTTAAATCCCTGTACTACTATTTATTAGCTGTATGAAACATAAAAATCACTACTGTCAGGCCATACCTGTAATGAAGTGTGATAGTAAAATGCATCCTCAGAAAGTGGTATGAGTGGTACTGGAATAATCTTAAAAATGTATAGAGATTTTAGAAATCTTACTGTAGTCACTTGAACTCTTTGTTTTAAAAATAGTCTACATAGATATTAGCCTGCATTCTCCACACACACACAATAATGAGGGATAAAGCTTACATGACAGTGCTTTGTGGAGAATAAAGGGAAATAAAGTAGTAAAAGAGAAAAAGCAAATATTAATAAAAGACGGTGCTTGCCAAGTTGACCAAGATTCTACCAATAGAAAGGTCTGTTGCTCGGTCACAGGTATGTTTTTAGAAAGTCCTTGTGGAATCCCTGAAACCTTGAATGGCTCCCCTTATTATCTCTTGCTCTTATTGGTCAAAGCCAACTCTCCTGCACATACAGGTTATATTATGCAGCCCTCCCAAGCTCCTCCAGGCAGCTACATTGAATCCCAGGGACTGGAATTGCTTCACTTCCCACTATGGTGGGTGAGAGGAAGCCTGTGAGGAAGTGTGACTCTTGCCCACGGGGAAGCTGAAACAGCTAATAGTATTAGGACATGAGGCAATACAGGTAAAGACCAGGGCTCCTGGAGGCCAAGGGAATCTGGGAGGAGCATGAACTGTGTTGGGTACGACATCGATTTAAGAGTGTATTATTTTTGACATGTTTGTGGTGCAGTAATCTGAATTTTGCCCAAATACCAGCCTGTATCATTATTGCTCATTAAATACCAGAAGCAGGTGGAGAAAAAATTAAGTATGTCGATTCTAAATATAATGTAAGAAATAACAATGGATGTTGGAGGAAGACAAAAGAAACAGTAAACAGGTTAGTAGTTCATGGTTTACTGTGCAGCAAACACTTTCTGAATGTTTGTTACCAGTTACCATAGGAGAATGCATTTAAGCAGAAGATAAACATGAACATGATACTTCAAAAGGCATTTAAAGGTATCATTGTTAGGACAATGAAAATGTTGAAATATCAATAAAGTATCCGGCAAAAATATTGTCATAAGGTCCTTATGTATTATAAGGAAGATAATCTGGCAGCATTACAAAGAATCACTTCAGTGATTCAGTACTTTTCTCTGTTTTGATCAACCCAGTGAATATCAGGACTTTTTATTTTATGTTTTTAATGCTGCTATATGTCATTTAATAGCAGAAACTTAAGTTTAGGACCACCTACTTGATGTTTGAAACTAACATTTTTCAAGGCAATTGATAAAACAACATCCATGGGACTCAGTAACTTAGGTTATAAGAACAAAAAAGAATCAGTTTTATAGTGAGTATAAAATAAAGCCATATTTTTCTGAGTTGAATATTGTGTAGAATCATTGCAAATTCAGTTCATAAATATTAATAGGTCTGTCATTGTATATATATGTGTATATATACACACATACATCATTTCCTCATTTGCATGTATATATGCAAAGACAATGTGAATTAATACAGAGTAGTTGCTTAGCTTTTAAAATATTATATAAATGGAAAACTAAAAACCATTAAAACTAGATCAATTGCACACAATATATAAAGTAATCTACATTTATTTGAAAGCTAATATGTATGAAATAATGAAGTAGGCTTCAAATGCAAAAATGAAAGTCATAAATTAGCATGTTTCTCATCAAAATACATATAGAAATTTAAAAAAAATACAAAGTAGACTTGTCTAAATTGGAAAAAGGATCCTAATATTTAAAATATATATGTGTTGAATACCACCAAATTTAAAAACATTTTTGGAAAGAGTATGGCATATTTTTAATAAAAAGAAAGTACTTATTTTAGTATTTTAAAGCTACATTTATAAACACATTATTCACTTATTGCTAGCAATAGTAGCAGGGATATATTTCTGTTACTATTAGTAATTGTGTGTTCAGTAGTATATCAGTACAATTTTTCCATATGGTTTTGTGCTGTAGGCCTTCCTTTGTGAACTATACTTGTTAAGAGAATCATTGCAAAGTGAAAATCGACCTTCCTAAATCAGAAATACGTGGGACAATGTCAATCTACATTTTTGTTGAGATTATATCAACTCACATTCATGAATGGGGAAAAGAATAAAATGGGGAAATGAGGTTAAATTTAGAAAAGTTGAACTTAGTTAGGATCTTAGGCAGAACTTGTTTATCTGGTTTAGTAACCAATCAACCTTGGTTACTAAACATGTCCTCATATTTCTGAAAAATTTCTCATCTCGTTTTATTATATATTCTGAAATTCTACTTGGATTTCTGCTCATTCATACTGTATTTATTGAATGCCTGAAATATGCCAGGCATTCTACTGAGTGCTGCAAAGGATATTAGGATGACTATGATGTTCTCCCTTGACCTCCAGAGATTTAACTTTCAGTGGGTGGGGGGAAGGATATGTGATTCTCGGGGGTAGTTTAGAAACAGTACGGATTAGTTTCATCTTTGCTTTCCTCATAGCTCAAAATGCTGCTATCATTTGTAGTTATTATTATGGCCTATTTTTCCATCTAAGTTATAAATCCCTCCAGTTAATGGACTAAACCAGAGATGTCGATCTGTGCTTCCAACCCACAGCCCTTTCTAAGCAAGGCTATTCTACCCGGAGTTCCACTCTCTGAGGCAGAGCCTTTTATATACCTCTACATACAGATGTATGCACTATTTCCTGACAAAATATTTTCTTTATTGTCAAAGGAAAAAAAGAAATATATCAGTTTCTTTACTAGTATATTATACAAGGATTCTACCTTATTATTTATACCATTTGGTGAATTGCTACTCTCGTTTTATTGGTACTGTCCAGAGTATCTTACTTGTTCTCAAGAAACTGTCTCTATAGTCTATAAAAGTTATAATTAGAGTTGCAAGAAAACTATGGAAATCATAGAATAATTTGTGGTAAGCTAAATGATCAAAGTACCAAGTTTCTGTTCCTTTTTGTTTAGTCTGATATTAGGTAAACTCCTTGTAGAGAAATCTGAAACAGAGAATATCTGCAGTGTATTTGCTGATAACAAATGGAAACTTTTAGTACTTGACCAGAAGATTTTTAGCACTTGATCAGGGATCCCAGACACTGATTGGAGCCCCATGTTCATCAGTTATAGAGATTGACTTGACATGTGCAATGTATCATCTGACTCTGTGGCTCCCAACCCCCAGGCTGCAGACAGGTACAGGTCTGCGGCCTGTTAGGAACCAGGCCACACAGTAGGAGGTGAGCTGTGGGAGAGTGACCAAAGCTTCGTCTGTATTTACAGTCACTCCCCATTGCTTGCATCACTGCCTGAGCTCTGCCTCCTGTCAGATCAGTGGCAGCACTAGATTTTCATAGGAGTGTGAACCCTACTGCAAAGTGTGCATGTGAGGGATCTAGGTTGTGCGCTCCTTATGAGAATCTAATACCTGATGATCTCAGGTGGAGCTGAGGTGGTGATGCTGGTGCTGGGGAGCAGCTGCAAATACAGAGTATAATAAGCAGAGAAGTTTGATTGTACAGAGACCATAATAAAGCAATTGCTTGCGGACTCATATCAAAACCCTATCAGTGAGTGGTAAGTGACAATTAAGCTGCATCTGGTGGCAGGCTTTATAGTCGCAAGTGAGCATCTTACTTCAATTGTACAGCTGCATCCAGTGGCAGGCTTTAAGTCAGAATCTGCCACTCTTTTTAGTCTGTGCTCTC
This sequence comes from Propithecus coquereli, assembly GCF_000956105.1. NCBI lineage: Eukaryota > Metazoa > Chordata > Mammalia > Primates > Indriidae > Propithecus > Propithecus coquereli. The sequence goes on along the minus strand of NW_012150507.1, from coordinate 3,135,414 downwards.
CCATTATTTTATTGACCATTTCTGTCTGAGCCTCTTTTCCACACTGTGCACTTGTCTCAGTCACAGTTTCGGTAAGCCCACAAACTAACCCTAGTAAAAAAGAGTAAAAACAAACGTTGTTGGAGAGCTTCTTTGGAAAGGGAGAAAGACCCAATGATGAGACAGCAGAAGACTCTAAGACTGCCAACAAAATGAAAGCTGCATTTAAAAGAAAATACCAAGAGTCCTATTTAAATTGTGAGTTCATTGTAACAGGTGATTCACATTCTCCAAGCCTGCTTTGTGCAATATATAATATGTGGGGACTGGTTATCCAACGAAGTCATGAAACCTTCAAAACTGCTTTGCCACATGGAGACCAAGCACTCTTCATTAAAAGACAAGCTTTGGAGTTTTTCAAAAGAAAAAACGTGAACAAGAAGAACAGAAGCAATTATTGAAGGCCACCACTTCATCAAATGTGTCTGCAGTGAGAGCATAATTCTTAGTGGCTAACCACATTGCTAAAGCTAAAAAGCCCTTTACTATTTGTGAAGAGATGGTTCTACCTGCTGCTAAGGACATTTGCCATGAACTTTCAGGAGAGGCTGCAGTTCAAAAGGTGGCACGTGTTCCTCTTTCAGCTAGTATCATAACTAGGCGAATTGATGAAATGGCAGAGGATATTGAGGCATAATTGTTAAGAGAAGATTAATGAGTCACTGTGGTACACAATCCACGTTATGAGTCTACTGATGTTGACAACAAGGCAGCAATGTTTGTTTTTGTGTGATGTATTTTCAGAAGGATGTGCGTGAAGATATGTAATGTGTGCTTTTGTTGCCAACCAACACCACAGCTGCAGAACTATTCAAGCCTTCGAATGATTACACATCAGGAAACCGGAATTGGTGATTTTGTGTGGGTATATGCACAGATGGAGCAGCTGCCATGACTGGACGGCTTTCTGGTTTCACTATTCTGGTCAAGGAGGTTGTTTTCGTATGTGAGTCTACACACTGTGTCATCCACAGAAAAATGCTGGCTGGTGGAAAAATGTCACCTGAACTCAACAACATTTTGCAGAATGTGATTAAAATTATCAACCACATTAAAGTACGTGCCCTTAACTCATGTCTGTTTGTGCAGCTCTGTGAGGAGATGGACACAGAGCACACACATCTTCTCTTATACACAGAAGTGAGATGGTTTTCTAAAGGCAGATCGCTGGCCAGAGTTTTTGAGTTATGAGAGCCGCTCCAGAGATTTCTTTTAGAAAAACAGTCACCACTGGCAGCACATTGCAGTGACAAAGAATGGGTAGTGAAACTTGCTTACTTCAACCTGCTCAACAAATTCAATCTGTCACTTCAGGTAAGAATGGCAACTGTATTCAAGTCAGCAGATAAAGTGGCTGCATTCAAAGCCACTGGAATCATGGGGGCGATGAGTCAACATTGGGTTTTTTGACAAGTTTCAAACATTAGCAGAGATTTTGAAAGAAACTGAGCCAGGGCCTTCTTTCCCCCAGCTGGTGCATTATCACCTATCTCAGCTTTCAAAAGAGTTTGAGCACTACTTCCCAACCACAAAAGACCCCCAAACTTGGAAGGAATGGATCTGTGACCCATTTGTAAATAAGCCAGGTGAATCAACTTTGTCCGTGCCAGAAGAGGATCAACCTCTTGAGATGGCAAATGATGGTGGCCTTAAAAGTATGTTTGAGACAAGTTCAAATCTCCATACATTCTGGATTAAAGACAAGGCAGAATATCCTGAAATTGCCACAAAAGCACTGAAAAGCCTGCTTCCATTTCTAACATCCTTTCTTTGTGAAGCAGGGTTTTGATAGTGTTCTTAAGTGAGATTATTTTCTTAATTTCCTTTTTGGATTGTTTGTTGTTAATGTATAGAAATGCAACTGATTTATTTATGTTGATTTTATATCCTGCAACTTTGCTTTA
>NW_012150507.1:3131079-3132392 GCF_000956105.1 Propithecus coquereli | reverse complement strand
CTGTGATAATCTTTATATCCTTTCTTCTGCTAACATTGGGCTTAGTTTGTTCATCTTTTCCTAATTCTCTGAAGTGTAAATTTAGGTTTATTTGAAATATTTCTTCTTTCTAAATGTTGGCATTTATCACTCTCAACCTCCCTCTGGGTACTGATTTTGCTGCATGTTAATTTTTGGATGTTGTGTTTTTGCTTTCACTAGTCCCAAGATATTTTCTAATTTCCCTTTTGATTTCTTCTTTGACCCAGTGTTGGTTGTTAAAGACTATGTTGTTTAAGTTACATATATTTGTGAACTTTCCAGTTTTCCTTCTGCTATTTATTTTTAGTTTCATTCCATTTTTGGCAAAAATTATACTTGGTTTGATTTCAATATCTCTAAATTATTTAAGACTTATTTTGTGAGCTAATGTGTGATCTACCATGGAAAATGTTCCATGTATGCTTGAGAAGAATGTGTATTCAGCTGCTGTTGGATGGTCCGTATTTGTCTGTTTGGCCCATTTGGTCTATAGTGCTGTTAAAATCCTTTTTTTATTTATTGATCTCCTGTCTGGATGTTCTATGCATTATTGAAAGTGGATATTGAAATTGTCTACTATTTTTGTGTTTCTGTTTATTTCTCTCTTCAGTGTCTTTAAAGCTTACTTTCTATAGATGGGTTTTCTGATGTTTGATATATATCTGTATCTATATCTATCTATATCTATATCTATATATCTTCATAGTGACATGACCTTTTTATTATCACTGTATAATGTCCTTCTTTATTTACTTTGACAGATTTTAACTTAAAATCTATTTTATGTGATACAAGTGTAGGAACCTCTACTCTCTTTTATATACCATTGTATGGAATAATGTCCTTCTTTATTTACTTTGACAGATTTTTAACTTAAAATCTATTTTATGTGATACAAGTATGGGAACCTCTACTCTCTTTTATATACCATTGTATGGAATATCTTTTACCATCTTCTAACTTTTAGCCTCTGTATATTCTTAATATTAATGTCAGTCACTTATAGACAGTGTATAGTTGAATCTTGCTTTTTAAAGTAATCAATTCAGTTGCTGTATGTTTTTGAGTTCAGAGTTTAATACATTTAACTTTAAAGAAATTATAAGGAAGGACTGACTATTGTCATTTTGTTAATTGATTTCTGTCTGTCTTGCAGGTTTTTTACTCTTTTTCTCTACTGTTATTCTCTCTTGTGTTTTGTTGATTTTGAAAGTGATAAGATTTGATTTCTTTCTCATTGTCTTTTGTATATCTTCTATAATTGTGTTTCTTGTGGTTACTATGTGACTTAT
>NW_012150507.1:3128469-3130594 GCF_000956105.1 Propithecus coquereli | reverse complement strand
ATGGATTCTGACATATCAATATCATGAGTATGTGAATTTGGACTCCACAGAAGCAGACTCTGAGAGGAGAATAGTGTGCAAGAGAGTTTGGGGGAGAATGAGGTCAGGGAATGAGAAGCCAAGCAGAGATAAAACTCCATCCTCAGCCTGATCACATGGGGGAACTCTAGAGTTTAAGTTGTGCCTCGTGGTGTGTCTCCAGTGAAGGCAGGGGAGCTGAGCTTCCAGAAACAGGCACTAGTCAGTCATTGGCTAAGGGCCTTGGAGGTTGAGGTCACTTCCAACTTGTGGCTAACGTGACTCTTTCATATCAAGTGACATCTCTGCAAGGACTACCGCAGGTAGGGGTCAGTGGAAACAAAACAAGTTGGAAAGGGCATTATGGGATCATAGAAAAAGAAAAAGTAATCCATGGACATATGGATGGTCCAAAAATGGCTACTATGACAACTACAGTGGGTTATACTTTTGAGAATATCTCTAGGCATTTTTTTGTTGAGATAGAAAATGATAGTTAGTTAGGGACCATTGTGTCAATATCTAAGATCTTTGTCCAGAAATTCCATAGACAATGGACTCCTATTTGTGTCATCTAACAATTTTATTTATTTTTATTTTTGTATCAACTAACTGCTCTCTGATATAATTGATTCTTTCTTTGACCAAGTCTGCTGTTAAACCACTCTAGTGAATTTTTCAGTTTAGTTATTGTATCCTTCAACTCAAAAATTTGTTTGGTTTTTCTTCCTCTTTGTTTATGCTATTTTTTTTTGTTTGTTTGTGCCTACTTGTCTTGAGCTCATCAAGCATCTTTCTGATGGTTATTTTGAATTTTTTGCCAGGTAATTCATATACCTTCATTTCTTTATGGTCTATTTCCAGAGATTTATTTTGCTCTTTTGATTGGGCCATGTTTCCCTTGTTCTTCATTTGTCTTGTAACTATGTGTTGAGATCTACACATGTGAGAAAACATCTATCTTTCTCAGTGTTTATGGACTGGCTTCTTGCATGGTAAAAACCCTTACCAATCAGCCCAGCTAAATATTCTGGGGTTTTCTGACACTTTCTCTGGGGAAATGTGATTCTCTGGGCTTGTGTGTGTAACTTCTCAATTAGGGAAACTTGGCAGTTTCCTTTTCATGACCTCATAATTTCTTGCTCACTCTCATGTTTGTGACACTGAAAGCAAGCTGCCTGAATCTCTCTGGTTCTGAGTCATCAAGAATCCAGAGTATGCTAGCTCACTATTAGCAGCCCAGAGCAGGGCAGCTAAATACTAGTTTCTCGAGCAGCCCTTCCAAGGCCAGAATGCTTTGGACTCTTGCTTTATTCCTCTCCCTCCCTTTGGAGAATCTTCAAATTGCATGACTTCCTTTGATTGTGCTGAGCCATGCTATCTACAGCAAGCTGCCTGTTACTCTTCTTTTTCTCAGTGGTCCCCAAACATCTAAACTATACTGGTTCGGTCAGTGCACTAAGTGAGGTGAGACAATCTGCACCCAGTCTCTCAGGCAGACCACTGAGGAGCTGGAATGCCAGATACATGCTCTACTCCTCTTCCTTCCTTTGGAGGCCTCAGATCCTGTGACTTTTCTCCAATCATGCTGAGTCATATCAGTAACAGCACCCACCTGAAACTTTCCTTTGTTTTCAGCAACGCTCCAGGCATCTAAACTGTCAAACGGTGCCAGTGGCCTCAGGGCTCTGAGTAAGGTAAGACAGAAACCAGTTCTTCAGCCTTCCCTCCAAAGGCTAGAATGTTGGAGGCATATTCCACTATCACTTACCCTCAAGGGAGAAGTCACATGCCAAGGCATTTTCTTCTGGTGCTGATTGTTTCTAGCTCAGGTGAATGTCCGATGAAGGCAAAGTGAATTGTTCTTTTTATTCTTTTTAATGTGGCTATTCTTGGCTTTGATCTTACCTGGGGTATGGCAACTTCTTTGAATTTTCATAAAGGTATTTTGGTTCATATATTGTTCTTAAATCAGTGTTTCTGTGGGGGAATGAGAGATGGGACCTGTTCCAATATCTTGCTGACATCACTCTTCAAGAAGGACATTTTGTTAAGCGATCACTGTAGAATTACCAATTCAGTAAATTTAACATTGATATAACGTTAT
>NW_012150507.1:3125017-3127149 GCF_000956105.1 Propithecus coquereli | reverse complement strand
ATTATAATAAGGCCAAATTTACTGAAACATGGGATTCAGTGGGAAAATGATAAAAGACATCTATCATGATGAAAAAAATACCAAGAAAAAAATCTGGATAGAATAACTTGAGGGTAGTGAGGGATGTAGTTTTTTAAATGCAAATCTTAAGAAGTGCAGAGTAACCCAAGACATTTGCCCTATGTATCTAGGATATAGAACTGAATGGTACATTCTTTCTTATTGTTCCCTTTTTGGTGTCTCTGAGTCTTCAAAAAGATTCCTCATCTGCTTTCTTGGTAAATCAAGTTATAAAAAACCTTTAGAGTAATGCTCAACATTTAGGACTAAAATGAGAGAATAAATTCAAATACTGCTAGATGAATCGGGAATATTGCTGACATAAGTTGTTAATAATGAAAATACTGACCAGCAAAGAAACTCACTGATGTAGGATCTGTCTGAAAGCATATTGATTCTTGAGTACATTAATCCCTTATAGAGAAGAATTAATGTCAAAGAGTGAGTCATGGGCCAAAATATAAGCTACTTTCAAAAGCGTTTTCAAAGCTTACAGTGTGCTCATCTGCAGCAGCCCATGGTTGTTAAACAATTCAGATGCTCTCTATAAATCTGATCCCGTGATGCATCAAGGAGAAGAAAATACTTTAAAAGAAAACTTCATTCCACTTGACCATTTCAAGACAGGAAAGTACGAATGAGTGCTCTGGGAGGGAGTAATTTATTATTTAATATAATGATACCTTAAAAGAGAAATACATATATTAAGATTATAATAGCTCTCATTTATTGTACCAAGCATTGTCCATTTATATTGCTGTACTGAATTTGTACAACCACCGTATTAGATAGCTATTATTATTTCTATTTTGTAGTTGTGGAAAATTAGTTCTGGAAGTATGAAGTAATTTTGTGATTGTCAAATATCTCTTAAGATACAGATCAAGAATTCAAAAGAGGGAGGCTTGACTCAAAAATCTGTGCACGTCATGGTTCTGCACCACTTTCTCTCATAACATTTAGTTATTTATCAAAGGTATAACAATGATCAAAACTAAGTTACTATTCTGGAAAGTTCAATTTGTTCGATCACCACATTGATATGGTACTAAAGTAAGTACCGGTTATTAAAATACTATCGGCGACTTCTGCTTCCAGGAAGATGGAATAAATGTACTGTTACCTGTTCCTCCCTCAAAGTACAGCTGAAAACTCTGGATGTTATATAAAACAGAAACAAGACTCTGAAAGGTGAAAGGAAATATGAAGAATGGGTAGGGATGTTGAAACCTGAACAGTGACATAGGAGTGGGTTCTGTGTGTTTTCTTTTTCCCTTATATATCCTAGTTTGGGTGCCGGAGAAGCTGGCAACCTAGAAATGCCAACAGGCATGGGGTGAGTGTTGGGAAACTCAAGAAAAGTCTGCTATCCCTATTGAAAGTGGTGGAAAAGTAGTGGCCCAGCAAGGCAGAAAACTTTTAGATAGCAACTACTGTATTGTAGTTAAACACCACAAAAAATACTTCAGTTCCACCCCTAATCCCATCAGCAGAAGCCAAATGGGGAACCTGAATTTAAACCTTTCCCAGACTGTAAGGAAATGCCCCAAATCCTCCATGGGATGTTGTTACAGAAGTCCAATGGGGAGCTGTACTTTCATCCTAGCCACGAGGTAAAGAGATCCCATACTCAATGGTGTCGGTGAAGGCTAATTGAGTAGTCTGAACTCCTACCTCAGCCTACAATAATGAGCACTTCACACTTCCTGCTGGAGTGCTATCTGAAAAGGCCTAGCAGAGAGTCAGGACTTTTGCCACAACCCAGCAGTAATAAGACGAGCCTCCCTTGATGTCAGTAGGGACCGTGCAGGGAAAAGTGATAAGACGCCTCTGTCCCTCCAAGACAGGATGGGATTAATGGAGCACTAGTGGGAAACCTGAACTTTAACCTTCACCCAGCAGTAATGAGGAGATCCCCTCCCCCTAAGAGTCAGTGAAGTCCGACTGGGGAATTTGGTCTTCCATCCCACCAGTCAGTAACAAGGCAGTATACCATCTCCTCGATAGAGACATTGTCAGAGGGAGTCAGTTAGAATGGAAAATTCAAATGAGATCCAGAGTGTCATATATAA
>NW_012150507.1:3121958-3123747 GCF_000956105.1 Propithecus coquereli | reverse complement strand
AACTAGAGCAATCACTAAAAAAGGTTAATGAAATATACTCAAAAACACTATAGAATAATTTGAATGTTTCTAGCATTAAAAAAAACTCAAAAACATTATAGAATAATTTGAATGTTTCTAGCATTAAAAAAAGACCAATATTTAAGGTGATGGATATCCCAAATACACAGATTTGATCTTTACAAATTATATGAATGTATTAAATTATCACAGGTACCCACAAATTATGTATATCTATTATGCACAAATAAAAATGTTTTATTTAAAAAGCTATAGCTAAATGAAAATGTAATACTAAAGAATGTTCAAGTAGCCCACAGAAAAGCCAGAAAAATAAAAAATTGAAATAAAAAACAGAGAACAAACAGAAAACAAAAAATAAAATGGCAGACTAACACCCTAAGAAATCAATAATTACTTCATCTGTAAATGATCTAAGCACACCAGTTAAAAGCCAGAGATTGGCAGAGTGGATTAATAGCAAAACAAAACAAAAACTTAACCATATGCTCTCTATAAAAGACTCATTTTAAATATAGGTTGAAAATCTCTCTGGACTCTTTCTAGAAACAAGTAATTTCTGTTTTATGATCAATTAGCAAAAATAGAAATAAGTCTGAGAAATATAGTAAAAATTTGGTCAATACAAAATATAGTTAAATAGCCTGCGTGAATATAGGATAATAGTAATAGTGGAAGTATTAAAATACTGATGCGAATTGACTGAAAATTGAAAAATTTGAACAAGGACATGAAAATTTTTCTAATGTGGATAAGCCAAGAAAATATTGTCAGTATTTAAAGCCCACAATTTTAGGTAAATCATATGTAAATGAATAGGGATGGTTTGAGTGTGGAAAATAATATTTAAACATTCGGGGTACCTAAGAACAAATCACTGCTTCTATTTGCCAATTCAGGCCATTTGAAATTGCTCTTCTGAGTCAATTTACTATTGGAAAATTTCATTCTCACTTGCTGATAAGTAGATATATCTCATCCTAGCAACTTCCCATCATTTAGATGTATTCCAATAGTGATGAAAAAAATTTTATCTACATATAATTCAGTTATATAACAATACGTACTAACCCTAGAATATTTAAAAGATTTACAAAATCAGGCTATTCCACTGTGCCAAATGAAGAAAGCTACGAGTCCCTATGATAAACAACTAATTAGATATTCAAAGACTTTCTTGAACTATTGAAAGCAGAGGTTTTAAAATTTTTACATAAAAATGCCTTAGATTTCAACATTTTGGGAAAAAAACACAAAATATGCCAAACAATTATAGTTTTTTTTACCTAAGTTTTTAGAAAGTGTATATCGCTGTGCTAAAAAAAGTATAATTTAATAATGTAGATTCACATTCAATCTATATGTAATTCAAGTAAGGCTATTATTTCTTTAAATAGAAATAACAAAGAAATAAGTACCTTTTAACATAATGTGTTGCTTGCTGTTCTTTTTCCATATTAAAAAATATAAATACAAGTTGCAAATGAAATAAGTACCTTTTAGCATAATGTGTTGTGGGAGTATTTCATTTCCTATTGCTCTGAGATTTCTCCCCATTGTTTTTGTTGTGAGAATTTTTCCATCTTATACAAATTGTATCTTTTTAATATTTTATTTCTTTTTACAATATTCTCTTCATTAGATTAAAGTTTTAATATTTTCAGAGTTTAGATTTTTATTTTATTTTTTTCAAGAGTTAGAATCTGGTTGTATTTTTAATATCAGACTTTCATTCTTTTATAATTGTAAAACAATGAAGTTTACTATG
>NW_012150507.1:3120541-3121908 GCF_000956105.1 Propithecus coquereli | reverse complement strand
TCATTTATTGTACCAAGCATTGTCCGTTTATATTGCTGCATTGAATTTGTACAATCACCGTATTAGATAGCTATTATTATTTCTATTTTGTAGTTGTGGAAAATTAGTTCTGGAAGTATGAAGTAATTTTGTGATTGTCAAGTATCTCTTAAGATACAGATCCAGAATTCAAAAGAGAGAGGCTTGACTCAAAAATCTGTGCATGTCACGGTTCTGCACCACTTTCTCTCATAACATTTATTTATTTATCAAAGGTATAACAATGATCAAAACTAAGTTACTATTCTGGAAAGTATATTTGTTCAATCACCACATTGATATGGTATTAAAGTAAGTACCAGTTATTAAAATACTATTGGTGACTTCTGCTTCCAGGAAGATGGAATAAATGTACTGTTACCTGTTCCTCCCTCAAAGTACAGCTAAAAACTCTGGATGTTATATAAAACAGAAACAAGACTCTGAAAGGTGAAAGGAAGTATGAAGAATGGGTAGGGATGTTGAAACCTGAACAATGACATAGGAGTGGGTTCTGTGTGTTTTCTTTTTCCCTTATATATCCTAGTTTGGGTGCTGGAGAAGCTGGCAACCTAGAAATGCCAACAGGCATGGGGTGAGTGTTGGGAAACTCAAGAAAATCTGCTATCCCTATTGAAAGTGGTGGAAAAGTAGTGGCCCAGCAAGGCAGAAAATTTTTAGATAGCAACTACTGTATTCTAGTTAAACACCACAAAAAATACTTCAGTTCCACCCCTACTCCCATCAGCAGAAGCCAAATGGGGAACCTGAATTTAAACCTTTCCCAGACTGTAATGAAATGCCCCAAATCCTCCATGGGATGTTGTTACAGAAGTCCAATGGGGAGCTGTACTTTCATCCTAGCCAGGAGGTAAGAGGTCTCATACTCAATGGTGTCGGTGAAGGCTAATTGAGTAGTCTGAACTCCTACCTCAGCCTACAGTAATGAGCACTTCACATTTCCTGCTGGGGTGCTATCTGAAAAGGCCTAGCAGAGAGTCAGGACTTTTGCCACAACCCAGCAGTAATAAGACGAGCCTCCCTTGGTGTCAGTAGGGACCGTGCAGGGAAAAGTGATAAGACACTTCTGTCCCTCCAAGACAGGATGGGATTAATGGAGCACTAGTGGGAAACCTGAACTTTAACCTTCACCCAGCAGTAATGAGGAGCTCCCCTCCCCCTAAGCATCAGTGAAGGCTGAGTGGGGAATTTGGTCTTCCATCCCACCAGTCAGTAACAAGGCAGTATACCATCTCCTCGATAGAGACATTGTCAGAGGGAGTCAGCTAGAAGGGAAAATTCAAATGAGATCCAGAGTGTCATATATAAAAATGTCCAGAATACAATGG
>NW_012150507.1:3105765-3107606 GCF_000956105.1 Propithecus coquereli | reverse complement strand
ATTTAAGATGTATAATAAATTGTTTTACTACTAGCTGCTATGACTTCAGAGTATTCAGAAATATGCACTGCTATTTGGACATAAAAACTAGTTATTCATATTCATGTGTATGTGTGTGTGTGTGTGTGTGTGCACGTGTGTGTGTGTGTACAAACACATAAAAGCCATTGTACAAATCAGAAAGCTTACATACCCACTCTACCCTTTAGCAGCAGGTCAAAAGAACTTTTAGCTCAGTCTCCGAGGATTTCTTTCTATTACAAATATGAAAGTGGGATGTAAAAAAAGGTCTAAAATTTAATAATAATAAAAAAGCTACCCAAGACTGCGTTCTGCTTGATGGCTCCAGAGAGTAGAAAGAGATTATGTTAAAGCATAAATGGAGCTTTAACATTTTTAAATCCAGAAGGTCTAATCTAATCTAATCCTTTTCAATCCAATTTTTTAAAATGCAGCCTAGACATCAGATTAAAGCATGTGCTTTGCTTTCTAGGCCATTTTAAACAGACTCAGCATCTGTGCTTCTGACCCTCCATGTAGCATTTTCAAAGAAAGTGATTTAGAAGAAACAAAAATAGAATCAATAGTGTGTGTGTGTGTGTGTGTGTGTGTGTGTGTGTATACATATGTGTAAATATGTGTATGTATATGTATGATTTTGCTAAAACTAATAAAAGAATTATTACTATATATTTCTAAATGAACAAAAGTGGCCAATCAGGTTAGAGGACAGTTTGTAAAGATAATATTATTTTGCACTGTGATTCAATAGCTTCTGCTTCGCCACCATGCCTGGTGCCAATTGCTGCTTCAATTCATCTCATGTCCACTTTCCACTGGAGCACTGGAGGCCTACACAAGGTTTAGCAGAGCTGGCTCCGCTTTCAGCCATTTCCAGTTTGCTTGAATTATCCTTTATGTGAAAGCTACTGCTGGGTTAATTACCTTTAATTCACTTTCTTGCAATCCCCCAGCCAACACAGGCCCGGAGACCTCAGAGGCTCACTCATCAGGCCTCCTTCTGCACTGCAGCATGGTCTTTAAAAACACAGCGTATTGCTCTCTCCTTGCGTCTTTCCATGTTCATTACTGAAAAAAAGAATAAAACCTTTGCCCCATGTCAATTCTTAGGTTTGTCCTAAAAACCTTTTATGCTCAATTTGGAATGAAGATACATTTACTTGAATAAACAAACTTCTAGGATTCTCTATCACCCTTTCTTGTGTTTTATTACTAAATTTAGGTCCATTGTTTTTCATGATTTAGCACTAAAATAATTTAAGTAGTTGAAGTTTTCATTTTATAATTGTTACCTCCTCTTGCAGCATATTGTGAAACTGCTATTTCTAAAAGATATATTTACTCAAACTTGGATATTTAAAAGGACCAGGGCGATTCTCTTGCTAAAGATTTGGGGTACACTCTGCAAGTAATTGAACAGCCTGTCAACAGCCATTCACTGGTTATGGAATAAGGGCAAATCTCCCATTTCAAAGTCTGAGTCTAGACCTATGAAATAGAATCTGTAATTAGGGGCTTTCATAGTGCTTTGTTCATTCTGCTAATACTGACTTCATACGGTATTGTGTTCAGTTAGATACACGTTGATTTCATCTACAACTTTGCTATTCAAACTGTGACCTGAAGATCAACAGCTGTGGCATCACCCAGGGTCAAAATAGTAAAGCAGAATCTCAGACCCCACCTCAGACGTACTGAATAAGCAATCAGCATCTTAACGAGATCCCCAGGCAAATCATAGGCATGTTAAAGTTTAAAAAATAGTGTTCTAAAGCACCGTCAACTTGAAGACAGCAAACAGTATACCGTCAATACCTGTG
>NW_012150507.1:3103279-3105715 GCF_000956105.1 Propithecus coquereli | reverse complement strand
TACAAAATCAGGCTATTCCACTGTGCCAAATGAAGAAAGCTACGAGTCCCTATGATAAACAACTAATTAGATATTCAAAGACTTTCTTGAACTATTGAAAGCAGAGGTTTTAAAATTTTTACATAAAAATGCCTTAGATTTCAACATTTTGGGAAAAAAACACAAAATATGCCAAACAATTATAGTTTTTTTTACCTAAGTTTTTAGAAAGTGTATATCGCTGTGCTAAAAAAAGTATAATTTAATAATGTAGATTCACATTCAATCTATATGTAATTCAAGTAAGGCTATTATTTCTTTAAATAGAAATAACAAAGAAATAAGTACCTTTTAACATAATGTGTTGCTTGCTGTTCTTTTTCCATATTAAAAAATATAAATACAAGTTGCAAATGAAATAAGTACCTTTTAGCATAATGTGTTGTGGGAGTATTTCATTTCCTATTGCTCTGAGATTTCTCCCCATTGTTTTTGTTGTGAGAATTTTTCCATCTTATACAAATTGTATCTTTTTAATATTTTATTTCTTTTTACAATATTCTCTTCATTAGATTAAAGTTTTAATATTTTCAGAGTTTAGATTTTTATTTTATTTTTTTCAAGAGTTAGAATCTGGTTGTATTTTTAATATCAGACTTTCATTCTTTTATAATTGTAAAACAATGAAGTTTACTATGCGGAAGGCTAGCCGAATGTCTCAAAAAAGAATCTACTTGTAGCCACTCGGCTGCTAAAAGATTCATTATTATACTAATATCTGCCTTAATGATTTTTGTTGGTGCCAGCTTACTAAGTTAGGTTTTGGTTTGTGACAGTGGCAATAACATACTTGTAAGAACTATTGTATTCTTCTGAAGCTTGATGAATGCTGTCTAACTTAGTTGAATTTAAGACCTCACTAAATGCATTGCCACTTTTGTTTTCTGTAGGCAAAAATAATTACTTGTAGCTTTGTGAAATTGTTGTAAGAACAAATTCTTCTCAGAATAGAATAAGTTTTACAACTTTCTTAAATTTGCCGGTTTTTACATATCTGGTAGAGAATCTAATATCTAGCTTTTTTTTTTTTTTTTTTAACAAGTGTATTTGTTGGAGGTAAGGTCCATACTTTACAATTGGTTGATATTGCTTTTAAGTTTCTTCTAAGCTATAGGTATTCTCTCTCTCTCCTCCTTCCTAACCTCATCCTCCATCATCCTCTCCTCTTACTCCCCAGTAATTTATCTGTTGACAAAATTAGGCTGTCATACAGGACAGGCTGTCCTATAATCTGAATTTTGCTAACTCCATACAATTGTGTTGCTTAACATGTTCTGTTGTCCCATATCTTTCCTGTAAATTGCTTTGTCAGATTCAGGTTTGAATTTTTAAAAAGGCCCAAAAAACTTCATTTGTGTTGTTATAGATTTTATCTGGAGGCCTGTGATACCCGGTTGTTTCTCATTTTGTGATGCTAGCTATTGAGGATCATTAAATATATCCTTTTTTCTTAAATTAGGGGCTGCAAAATGAAGATATTCTAATTATATAATTCATTTTCTGTTTATTAGCTGGAATATTTCTGTAAAGAAAACATCCTCTGATGAAATATTTGGTTACCTGTGGGTATAGTTATCATGGAAAAGGAAGGATAAATGCTGGATTCTGTCTCATATTTACTAAAAATCAAAGTTTAACTGATTGAAACACCCTTGGATTCTTTATAAATTGAGAAAAAGGAAATATTGAATATGATTTTCATTTTCCTCCAGATATAAAAGTAAAGTTTTTAACCAAAATTATAAAAGCAGACCAAACAAGGTGATACCAAGTGGATTTCAGAATTTTCTAAAAGAGAAAACTTGTTTTAATTATCAATTATACTATTGGTGATTCTGCTCTTTGAGTTTGAACCAGCATTTTGTCTGGAGATGAAGGAGTACTATGGTGCCTTCCATGAAATGGTTATCAAACTTTACATCGAGGACAATAAAAAAACTAATATTTCTTTTTCTAAGACTTCTCATATTTCACTTTAAAAATTTAGTTAAAAATAATTTGTTCAGTTTAAGAACAGTCTGTTAATATCCTCGGGCTTTTTGGTTAGATAGCAATGTTTTTTATGTCTTAGATAAATGACAGTACTTCTTTACCTGGGATAAACCATAAATCTTACATCATTGATGCTGCATGAATAAAGTTGATCATTTGTAATCACTGTAATTTTGAGGCATATCAGCCCAAGTGCAGTGATAACAAAGATTACAAATGCTTATGAGTCAATCTCAGTTTTTTTTGTATATATGTTTTAGAGAAGCAAACATTAAACCTTAAGAAATAAAAAGCTATTTGCTAAAGGAGTTTTGTAATGATCATCCAAAGATTTTTCAACTTTCCACCTCAGAATACTTTATATAATCTCAAACCTAATTGTATTTTTTATATATTATCCATGAC